>NW_027100151.1:618100-918701 GCF_031753505.1 Anomalospiza imberbis
AAAAAACACCCTTGGAGGGGTGAGGTCCCCCCAAACATCCCTAAAAAGAGAAAAACTCCTCTTCAGAGGGGCCTGAAGACCCTTCAGGGCCCTCGAGGAGGGACAAGATCCCCTCCTCTGCTGGGGCCTCTCCGAGCCGGGAGCTCTCCCGTTGGCGGCTGCCCTCGGGGGAGCCCCGAACGACGGCGGCTCCTGGGCTGAGCCCCCCTCAGCCGGGGCTGTGGAGGGAACTGGGGGGGCTGGGATGGGGCCTGGGGGTCCTGGGGTGACCTGGGGGAGCCTCAGTGGGTCCCACCTCCCCCTGTGCCCCCTCTCCCACCCCCTTCCCAATATTGCCCCCAAACAAAAGCTTGTGGCTGTGCCCCCACCGACCTCCAGCCCTGGGAACCTGGAGCAAGCGGAAACCACAACTTTGCAAATGCTACCTGTGCCTGAAGCAAATGGAAAGAGAACTGGGGTGTGAAAAATAAAGCTTGTTTATTTTCAGAAAAACAGCAAAGAAAACACAGAACACATTTACCTTGTAAGAATATTTGTAACAACAACTATCTATGGAACATATATACCCAAGAACATATCTAACAAAAGTCTATGAAACGTATTTACAGAAGACAAAAAGAAGCCCTAAAACCTATAGCCTAAAGACAACAACAAACTCTACAACGTATGTACAAAAGGGTGGCATCTCTGTCCGGGATCTCCATCGGTCCTTGAGGAAAAGCAAGAGGCACGGTCACTCCAATCAGGCAGAGAGGGCTCTTCCATGTGCCCCCAGGCTGGCCCAGCAAGCGCAGCACAGGCTGGGGATGGCCACCAGAACCCAATGCACCGGGTCCCGCATCCCTGAGCAGGGACCACCCAGCCCAGTCCCAGCCTGGCAGCAGGGGACCCGCTCTGCCTGTGGGGACCACATGCCTGTCCTGCTGCTGGTATTGCTCTTCATCCCAAGATCATGGCCTCTTCCTCATCTTTCTCATCAATGTCCATGTCCTCAAGGTACTCTTCCATTTCCACGTCCATCTCCTCTTCCACATCTACCTCCATCTCTTCTTCACCAGTCTCTTCTCCATCCACTTCCATCTCCTCCTCTGTATCCATCTGCATGTCCACCTCCATCTCTTCCTCTCCACTCTCTTCTCCATCCACTTCCATCTCCTCCTCTGTATCAATCTCCATGTCCACCTCCATCTCTTCCTCTCCAGTCTCTTCTCCATCCACTTCCATCTCCTCCTCTGTATCCATCTGCATGTCCACCTCCATCTCTTCCTCTCCACTCTCTTCTCCATCCACTTCCATCTCCTCCTCTGTATCAATCTCCATGTCCACCTCCATCGCATTGTCTCCACTCTCTTCTCCATCCACTTCCATGTCCTCCTCTCTATCAGCCTGCATGTCCACCTCCATCTCGTCCTCTCTCTCGGTGACAGCCTGCAGAGGTAGCAACACCTCAGAGTGGGGTCCCTGTCCCACCCCATCCCCACAGAACTCCAGCCCAGCCGGGCAGCTGGGGGGTGTCCACCTCCATGGAATGGCACTGTACCTTCCTCAGGACAAATGTGAGCATCCTGCAGGGACGGATGACAAAATCCAGGCAACAGAGAGCTTTCAGGACTGATGGGAGTATCAGGGCGCAGGTGACGAGAAGAGTGACAGGGAACATGGTGAAGGGTGAGCTGGCACGAGGGCTGGCACAGGGTGGGCTGACACAAGGGCCAGTGGTTGTGTTGTGCTCTTTGCTGGACGCTGGAAGTTCCTGCTGGAACATCGCATCTGTGACATCACAGTGGATCTAAAGAGCATCTTGTTCCGAGCTGAGCAATCTTCCCCAGCCCATGCTGCTCACAGCCCTGTTGCCAAGGATGGGGCATCCACAGCCTGGGCCAGTGCCTCAGCAGCCTCCGTGTAAAAGAGCAGCTCCCTCAGATCCAACTTCAATCAGCCTCCTGCAGTTGAAAGCCATCCCCCCTTGTCCTATTGCCACGGGCCCGGCTGAACACTGTCCCCGTCTTTCCTGTGGGACCCTTCCAGTCCTGCAGAGCTGCAGGGAGGCCTCCCCAGTGTCTCCTGTTTCCAGGCTGAGCATCCCCAGCCCCACTTGGACGGCAGTCAGGTAGATCAGGGGGAGTCAAGGCTGAAGTCAAACAGCATCAGGAACTGAGAGGTGGAAGCTTTAGGCCCAGGTTTGCCTCTATAATAACAGTGGAGGGGAAGATGGTGGGACACTGGCTCTGTTCTAACCGCTGATTATTTTCTTTTTTTTTTTTTCCCCTTCTTTTCTGTCATGCTGATGCAGGTGTTGCTGTTTGCAAGGAAGCTTGGCACAATATCCATTGTCTTCTCCATTTGTGAAACACCGAGCAGAGTCTGGGCAGGCTGATGATGCAGAGCAAAACCTGCAAATACACCGGTGATCCTGAGCCTGGAGGGTGCAGCTAAACCCGGCCAAAAATAATTTCTGGAAAGTCAAGCCTGGTTTACATTTTCTTGAATTTGGCTATTCCTGAACCGGGGGAGAGGGCTTTCTGGGGAGGGGGTACCACAGGGGTTCCCCCCCCCCATTTTTGGGGGGTTTCCCATGGTGCCCCCTCCCCAAAAAGCACCGCGGGCCCCCTGAGGTGGCTCCTGTTCCACCGGCCGGTGCCCCCTGATCCAGGACTGCCCCCGGTGAGTCTGGGGCGCTCTGGGGGGATTTTGGGGAGATTTTGGCGGCATGTATGGGCTTTGGGGGATTTTGTTGGGAGATTAGGGGGAATTATTGGATTTTGGAGAGAATTACTGGGTTTGTGGGGTTATGGGGGTTTTGTGGGTTTTGAGGATTTTGGATTTTAGGGATTTTTTAGGGTTTTGGGGTGGTTATTTTTTGGGGGGTTTATTGAAGTTTTTGGGCTTTTTTTTTTTTTTTTTTTTTTTTTTTTTTTTTTTTTTTAATTTTGGTGGGTTCCATTGGGATTTTGTGGGATTCTTTGGTGTTTAGGAGTTTTTAATTGGGATTTTTGGGGGATTTTGGGGGGTTTTAGTGGAATTTTGGGGGGCTTTGGAGTTGTCCCAGGGTGTGGGGAAGGGCTGAGAGGCACCAAAGTCTCCTTTAAACCCCTGAAAGTCCCAATAAACCCCATGAAATCGCCATTAAATTTCACAAATTCCCATTAGAACACCCTCGAATCCCAATAAAAGCCCACAAAATCCCAATTAAACCCCACAAATCCTCCCAAAAATGTCTCCAAAACCACAACAAGCCCCACAAAATACTCACGAGTCCAAAGAAATCTTGACAACAACCTAGAAAAAACCTACAAAACCCCCCCTAATCCCCACTAAAATTCCTAACAAACCCAAATCCCCAAAGAATCCCACTAAATGCCCCCACAATTCCAATAAATTGCCTCCAAATCCCCTAAAAATCCCAATAAAACCCAGAAATAATTCCAGAGGATCCCACAAAATCCCCACAAAATCCCAGTAAAACCTTCCAAAATTCTAAAGAAAACACAAAAAATTTCAATTAATCCCCAAATACCCCCAGGAAAACAACTTCCCCCTCAAAGCACCAATAAAACCCCTCAAAACCAAACTCCCCAAAATCCCCCAACTGCCTCCAAACCCAATAATTCTCCCCAAAAACCCCAACAATTCCCTGTAAACTCCCAACACAATTCCCCAAAGCCCAAAAAAGCCCCAGATGCCCAAACCCCTCCCGAGCCCTCCCTGGTCCCTCCCGGTCCCGCCCAGGCCCGTCCGGGGCCGCGGCCAAAACTGCCCGGAGCGAACGCGGAGGTCCCGGAGCCACCCCGGAGCCGATCCCGGGCTCGGCCTCGGGCTCGGCCCCTTTGGGGGATTTTGGGCCGAACCGGGCAGGTTTAGGGTGGGCTTCAGATCCCTTGCGGGGATCCCGAGCCTTTTCGGGTGGATTTTCAGCCCCTGTGGCTGATTTGAGGCCGAATCTGGTGGGGTTTAGGGGGGATTTCAGACCCCTTTGGATGATTTTAGGCCCATGTGGGTGGGGCTGGGGCCCATTTGAGTGAGTTTAGGAAAAACTGGGCCCATATGGGTGAATCCTAATCCTGTGTGGGTGATTTTAGGTCCCTTTTTTGTGTATTTTGGGTGCATTTAAGTAGGGTTTTTTGCTGCTTTGGGCAATTTTAGGTTGAACCAAGCCTTTTTAGGGTGATTTTAGGTCTTCTTGTGTTGGTGTCAGGGACATTTTGGTGATTTTAGATACCTTTGGATGATTTTAGGCTGGACCAGATACTTTCAGGGTGGATTTTAGTCACATTTGAAAGATTTACGGGTGATCTTAAGCCATTTCTTGAGGGCTATAAAACACTTGGGGCAGTTTTAAGCCCCTTTGGTTGGATTTTAGAGCCCTCTGGATACTTTTAATCCCATTTGGTTGGTGTCAGGCCGAACCATGTGGATGTAGGCTGCATTTGATGCGCTTTTGGGTGATTCTGGGTCAAACCGGGCTTTTTTAGGACAGCGCGTCCCCTTGGCCCCGCTCCTTTCCCCTCACGGTTCCGCCCTTTCCTCGCTCCTTTCCCCTCACGGTTCTACCCTTTCCTCGCTCCTTTCCCCTCATGGTTCAGGATCCCGGAGCGGGGGAGGAGGAGGAGGGAGGGAGGAAGAGGCGCAGCGGCAGCAGGGAGCAGCCGGAGGAGAGGAGAGAAGGAATCGCGTGGCCCTGGCGCTGCCTGAGCTCGCAGCACCCCGGGAGCATCGCCCCCATCCCGCAGGTGCCCAGGGAGGGGGAGCTCGGCCCAAATATCCTGGGGGGTGCCTGGGTCCGGGTTCTTTGGGAGGGATGTTTGGAGCTGGCAGGGCTCCAAAGCCGAGCCGCAGCTGGCCCTCGGGGGGACATCGGGGGGTCCCCGAGAGGTGTTTTCGGGGGATCCCAGTGTGGGTGGCGGCAGAGCCCCGTCGGGGGGACACCGGTTTTGGGGAGCCCCGGGAGAGCCGCGGCTGCCCTGAGCGGGAGCCCCGAGAGAGGAGAGCCCCAGAAGCCCCAGCGGGGAACCCGAGAGGGGGGGACCCCTGGCAGTGCCGGCACCCCGGCAATGGGGGGTGCTGGGGCTGGAGGGGCGGCATGGCCGGGAAAGGGGTGCGGGGCTCCCGGGGCCGCCAGGGGCTGCTCCCAGCAGGAGCCCAGTTGCTGCCAGTCACTCCCCATTATGATACAATTTGCCCCCAGCACTGTTCCCGTTGTTCCCAGTGCCATCCAGTGTTTTCCCAGTTCTCCCACTTGCCCCCAGAATAGTCCCAGTCACTCCCAGTAAGATCCCAGTATGAGTCCAGTATGATCCCAGTCTCTCCCAGCAGGGCCCCAGTCACTCACCCTTGTCCCCAGTTGCCCCCAGCGTGGTCCCAGTTGCCCCCAGCACATTCCCAGTGGCTCCATATGTGTCCCAGTCCTAGTGCAATGATGGGGAATACCAAATGCACTTGAGGCATCACGTACGGTTAACACCAAAGCTGTGGCTATGTTTGTGATGGGGTCATAGGTAAAGTTCACTAGGTTCCACCGGGATTGGAATTCCTTTTCAAAATCAGCGGCACTGTCCCAAACTATTTTCCGAATCTCAGTAGGAAAAGTGCCTTCTTCACCTTCTCTTATAATCGAGGCAGCAACCGACTGCATCCCTAATTGAGCCTGGATACAGCTGAGAGCTAAAGAAACGTTCTTTTGTGTGGCACCGAGTGCATCAATTACCAATTTGTGATCATTTACGCTTGCTTCCTCCCAACTTGGTAATATGTTTGATAGCAAGCGCTGATGTCTTCCCAAGGCCAAGAAGGACGACTGCAGTGGTTGTTGGAATTTGGTCAAATCTAGTGGTGGCAGCCAATGTGTTCATTAATACTTCTGAATCAATGCTATTTAGAATTCCCAATCCTGTTCCCACAGCACCGGTTATGTCTCTTAGCATCCGTCTTTTAGAAGGGTTCCGCTGTCGCAACCAGGTCGTCCAACCCTGAAAAGAAGTTTTTTTTGCATCAGCAAAATCAGGGGTATTTAACCCCATCGTTTGGGAATTGGGGAGTGTTTGACACCCCAGGATCTGGGATTTGGAGGGTTTGATCCTAAAATTTGGGGTTCGGGGCTGGGGGGAGGGGGTAGGGCTTGACATCCCAGAGTTTGGGTTTGAGGGTGTTTGACCCCCCCAGTGTTTGAACCCCCAGGATTTGGGGTCGGGGGGAGTTGACCCCAGGATCTGGGGTGTTTGACCCGCTGGGTTTGGGGTCGGGGTTGAGAGCAGAGCCATTTCCTGGAAACAGCGGCGGGACCGGGACTGGGAACAGGATCGGGATCGGGAATGGGAGTGGGATCGGGGTCGGGAATGAGATCGGGAACGGGAACAGAAATGGGAATGGGATTGGGATCGGGAACAGGATCAGGAACGGGATTGGGCTCGGGAAGGGGAGAGGCCCTGGCCCAATAATGGACCCCTCCCCCAGGGAGCGACCCTGCCCCAATCCCGAGATGGACCAATCCCCTCAATCCCAGACCCCTCCCCAATTCCCAAACCCTCCCCAATGCCAGCCCCTGACCCAGTCCCCCTGCCCAGTCGCTGAACGGACCCTCCCTCAATCCCAGCCCGCCCCGATCCGGATCGGAGCCATCCCCGAAGCCTCCCCCATTCCCAGACCGGAGCCTTCAATCCCTTTTTGGGGCAGCTCCTGCCGCTTCCAGCCCATTTTTGGGGGATCCAAAGGGCTCCGGGGACCCTCCCCACTTTGGGGGTGTTGGGGTGGCCCCAGGGCCGCCCCGAGGGCCGAGGGGGGATGGAAACCCCCAAAGCCGGGGGGCTCCTGGGGGTCCCCAGTTCCCCCCGTCCCCACCCCAAAACAGCTCCTGGCCAATCAGAGCGCGCGGCGCTGCTGACAACTCAGTTGCCGGGCCGGCGATTTTCAGGCAATCAGCGCCTGCGATAGCGCTGCTCATCGGTTGCCAGGCAGATCACAGCGCTTCTCAATGCGCTAGCCAATCAGAGACTGCGCGGGGCCATTTCTAGCCAATCAGAGCGCTTGTTCTCGATGACTCCTCAGTCGCCAGGCGGACCCGCAGCGCCCAGCGCTCCCCGGGAGCGGAATTTGGGGAGGGGGGAGGTGACCCTGGGGATGGGGATGGGGCGTGCGGGGGCAGCTGGGGCCGGACTGGTGGCACTGGTGGTGCTGAGAGCCCCCCCGGCCGCGGGGGTCGCGGTGAGAAGGGGTTGGGGGCCCCAAATTAAACCAAAGAGGGATCGGGACCCCCCCCCCACGGAGCAGGAGGGGCCTGGAACCCCCAAAACCAAACACGGGGGAGGGGAGCGGGGACTGCGGGAACGATGGGGAAGGCGGGGGAAAGAGGGGGATGGGACACCCAAAAAGGATCAAGACAACTTGAGGTGGCCACCTTTCTATGTGGATGGTAGCCAATGGTAGCCAATGCTTTTTCCCAGTCCATGGGATCCCAGTCTGTGCAATCCCAGTCCATGTGGTCCCAGTCCATATAATCTCAACCCAGTTTATCCCAGTGTGTACCGTCCTGATCCCTATGGTCCCATTCCATATGGTCCCAGTCCATAGGATCTCAGTCCAGGTGATCCCAGCCCATGTTTGATCCCAGTCTGTGTGGTTCTGCACACACTGCCAGGGTCTGAAATTCCAGTCACCAGCCAGGAAAAAATGTTCCTGCCCTTGAATGTCCTTGCTGTCCTCTCAACGAGTTATAATAAAACTAAAAATCAATAAATTTGAATTTAAATAAAATAGAATAAAAATGAAATTTAAAAATTTCAACTCTTACAACCCTCCTAGGGCTCCGCTGCCGGAATCAGCAGGAGTGGTGTTGGCCTCTTCAGGGGAGTTAGAGTGGGACCCGACCAGAGCGGGGGCCCTTAAACCCCAAAAATCCACCCTGGGGGGCAAAACATCCCCTACAGCGGCTTGGAGTGAGTCCCCCAGAAAAATGTCACTTAAAGCTGTCATGATCACCCCTGAAAAGGGGCTTGTGGGGCTGTGGCCCCACAAACACCTGAAAATGGGGAGGAAAAAACACCCTTGGAGGGGTGAGGTCCCCCCAAACATCCCTAAAAAGAGAAAAACTCCTCTTCAGAGGGGCCTGAAGACCCTTCAGGGCACTCGAGGAGGGACAAGATCCCCTCCTCTGCTGGGGCCTCTCCGAGCCGGGAGCTCTCCCGTTGGCGGCTGCCCTCGGGGGAGCCCCGAACGACGGCGGCTCCTGGGCTGAGCCCCCCTCAGCCGGGGCTGTGGAGGGAACTGGGGGGGCTGGGACGGGGCCTGGGGGTCCTGGGGTGACCTGGGGGAGCCTCAGTGGGTCCCACCTCCCCCTGTGCCCCCTCTCCCACCCCCTTCCCAATATTGCCCCCAAACAAAAGCTTGTGGCTGTGCCCCCACCGACCTCCAGCCCTGGGAACCTGGAGCAAGCGGAAACCACAACTTTGCAAATGCTACCTGTGCCTGAAGCAAATGGAAAGAGAACTGGGGTGTGAAAAATAAAGCTTGTTTATTTTCAGAAAAACAGCAAAGAAAACACAGAACACATTTACATTGTAAGAATATTTGTAACAACAACTATCTATGGAACGTATATACCTAAGAACATATCTAACAAAAGTCTATGAAACGTATTTACAGAAGACAAAAAGAAGCCCTAAAACCTATAGCCTAAAGACAACAACAAACTCTACAACGTATGTACAAAAGGGTGGCATCTCTGTCCGGGATCTCCATCGGTCCTTGAGGAAAAGCAAGAGGCACGGTCACTCCAATCAGGCAGAGAGGGCTCTTCCATGTGCCCCCAGGCTGGCCCAGCAAGCGCAGCACAGGCTGGGGATGGCCACCAGAACCCAATGCACCGGGTCCCGCATCCCTGAGCAGGGACCACCCAGCCCAGTCCCAGCCTGGCAGCAGGGGACCCGCTCTGCCTGTGGGGACCACATGCCTGTCCTGCTGCTGGTATTGCTCTTCATCCCAAGATCATGGCCTCTTCCTCATCTTTCTCATCAATGTCCATGTCCTCAAGGTACTCTTCCATTTCCACGTCCATCTCCTCTTCCACATCTACCTCCATCTCTTCTTCACCAGTCTCTTCTCCATCCACTTCCATCTCCTCCTCTGGACCCATCTGCATGTCCACCTCCATCTCTTCCTCTCCAGTCTCTTCTCCATCCACTTCTATCTCCTCCTCTGGATCCATCTGCATGTCCACCTCCATCTCTTCCTCTCCAGTCTCTTCTCCATCCACTTCCATCTCCTCCTCTGTATCCATCTGCATGTCCACCTCCATCTCTTCCTCTCCACTCTCTTCTCCATCCACTTCCATCTCCTCCTCTGTATCCATCTGCATGTCCACCTCCATCTCTTCCTCTCCACTCTCTTCTCCATCCACTTCCATCTCCTCCTCTGTATCAATCTCCATGTCCACCTCCATCGCATTGTCTCCACTCTCTTCTCCATCCACTTCCATGTCCTCCTCTCTATCAGCCTGCATGTCCACCTCCATCTCGTCCTCTCTCTCGGTGACAGCCTGCAGAGGTAGCAACACCTCAGAGTGGGGTCCCTGTCCCACCCCATCCCCACAGAACTCCAGCCCAGCCGGGCAGCTGGGGGGTGTCCACCTCCATGGAATGGCACCGTACCTTCCTCAGGACAAATGTGAGCATCCTGCAGGGACGGATGACAAAATCCAGGCAACAGAGAGCTTTCAGGACTGATGGGAGTATCAGGGCGCAGGTGACGAGAAGAGTGACAGGGAACATGGTGAAGGGTGAGCTGGCACGAGGGCTGGCACAGGGTGGGCTGACACAAGGGCCAGTGGTTGTGTTGTGCTCTTTGCTGGACGCTGGAAGTTCCTGCTGGAACATCACATCTGTGACATCACAGTGGATCTAAAGAGCATCTTGTTCCGAGCTGAGCAATCTTCCCCAGCCCATGCTGCTCACAGCCCTGTTGCCAAGGATGGGGCATCCACAGCCTGGGCCAGTGCCTCAGCAGCCTCCGTGTAAAAGAGCAGCTCCCTCAGATCCAACTTCAATCAGCCTCCTGCAGTTGAAAGCCATCCCCCCTTGTCCTGTTGCCACGGGCCCGGCTGAACACTGTCCCCGTCTTTCCTGTGGGACCCTTCCAGTCCTGCAGAGCTGCAGGGAGGCCTCCCCAGTGTCTCCTCTTTCCAGGCTGAGCATCCCCAGCCCCACTTGGACGGCAGTCAGGTAGATCAGGGGGAGTCAAGGCTGAAGTCAAACAGCATCAGGAACTGAGAGGTGGAAGCTTTAGGCCCAGGTTTGCCTCTATAATAACAGTGGAGGGGAAGATGGTGGGACACTGGCTCTGTTCTAACCGCTGATTATTTTCTTTTTTTTTTTTTTTTTCCCTTCTTTTCTGTCATGCTGATGCAGGTGTTGCTGTTTGCAAGGAAGCTTGGCACAATATCCATTGTCTTCTCCATTTGTGAAACACCGAGCAGAGTCTGGGCAGGCTGATGATGCAGAGCAAAACCTGCAAATACACCGGTGATCCTGAGCCTGGAGGGTGCAGCTAAACCCGGCCAAAAATAATTTCTGGAAAGTCAAGCCTGGTTTACATTTTCTTGAATTTGGCTATTCCTGAACCGCGTGAGGGGGCTTTCTGGGGAGGGGGTGCCACAGGGGTTCCCCCCCCCCATTTTTTGGAGGTTTCCCATGGTGCCCCCTCCCCAAAAAGCACCGCGGGCCCCCTGAGGTGGCTCCTGTTCCACCGGCCGGTGCCCCCTGATCCAGGACTGCCCCCGGTGAGTCTGGGGCGCTCTGGGGGGATTTTGGGGAGATTTTGGCGGCATGTATGGGCTTTGGGGGATTTTGTTGGGAGATTAGGGGGAATTATTGGATTTTGGAGAGAATTACTGGGTTTGTGGGGTTATGGGGGTTTTGTGGGATTTGAGGATTTTGGATTTTAGGGATTTTTTAGGGTTTTGGGGTGGTTATTTTTTGGGGGGTTTATTGAAATTTTTGGGCGTTTTATTGTTGTTTTTTGTTTTTTTTTGTTTTTTTTTTTTAATTTTGGTGGGTTCCATTGGGATTTTGTGGGATTCTTTGGTGTTTAGGAGTTTTTAATTGGGATTTTTGGGGGATTTTGGGGGGTTTTAGTGGAATTTTGGGGGGCTTTGGAGTTGTCCCAGGGTGTGGGGAAGGGCTGAGAGGCACCAAAGTCTCCTTTAAACCCCTGAAAGTCCCAATAAACCCCATGAAATCGCAATGAAATTTCACAAATTCCCATTAGAACACCCTCGAATCCCAATAAAAGCCCACAAAATCCCAATTAAACCCCACAAATCCTCCCAAAAATGTCTCCAAAACCACAACAAGCCCCACAAAATACTCACGAGTCCAAAGAAATCTTGACAACAACCTAGAAAAAACCTACAAAACCCCCCCTAATCCCCACTAAAATTCCTAACAAACCCAAATCCCCAAAGAATCCCACTAAATGCCCCACAATTCCAATAAATTGCCTCCAAATCCCCTAAAAATCCCAATAAAACCCAGAAATAATTCCAGAGGATCCCACAAAATCCCCACAAAATCCCAGTAAAACCTTCCAAAATTCTAAAGAAAACACAAAAAATTTCAATTAACCCCCAAATACCCCCAGGAAAACAACTTCCCCCTCAAAGCACCAATAAAACCCCTCAAAACCAAACTCCCCAAAATCCCCCAACTGCCTCCAAACCCAATAATTCTCCCCAAAAACCCCAACAATTCCCCATAAACTCCCAACACAATTCCCCAAAGCCCAAAAAAGCCCCAGATGCCCAAACCCCTCCCGAGCCCTCCCTGGTCCCTCCCGGTCCCGCCCAGGCCCGTCCGGGGCCGCGGCCAAAACTGCCCGGAGCGAACGCGGAGGTCCCGGAGCCACCCCGGAGCCGATCCCGGGCTCGGCCTCGGGCTCGGCCCCTTTGGGGGATTTTGGGCCGAACCGGGCAGGTTTAGGGTGGGCTTCAGATCCCTTGCGGGGATCCCGAGCCTTTTCGGGTGGATTTTCAGCCCCTGTGGCTGATTTGAGGCCGAATCTGGTGGGGTTTAGGGGGGATTTCAGACCCCTTTGGATGATTTTAGGCCCATGTGGGTGGGGCTGGGGCCCATTTGAGTGAGTTTAGGAAAAACTGGGCCCATATGGGTGAATCCTAATCCTGTGTGGGTGATTTTAGGTCCCTTTTTTGTGTATTTTGGGTGCATTTAAGTAGGGTTTTTTGCTGCTTTGGGCAATTTTAGGTTGAACCAAGCCTTTTTAGGGTGATTTTAGGTCTTCTTGTGTTGGTGTCAGGGACATTTTGGTGATTTTAGATACCTTTGGATGATTTTAGGCTGGACCAGATACTTTCAGGGTGGATTTTAGTCACATTTGAAAGATTTACGGGTGATCTTAAGCCATTTCTTGAGGGCTATAAAACACTTGGGGCAGTTTTAAGCCCCTTTGGTTGGATTTTAGAGCCCTCTGGATACTTTTAATCCCATTTGGTTGGTGTCAGGCCGAACCATGTGGATGTAGGCTGCATTTGATGCGCTTTTGGGTGATTCTGGGTCAAACCGGGCTTTTTTAGGACAGCGCGTCCCCTTGGCCCCGCTCCTTTCCCCTCACGGTTCCGCCCTTTCCTCGCTCCTTTCCCCTCACGGTTCTACCCTTTCCTCGCTCCTTTCCCCTCATGGTTCAGGATCCCGGAGCGGGGGAGGAGGAGGAGGGAGGGAGGAAGAGGCGCAGCGGCAGCAGGGAGCAGCCGGAGGAGAGGAGAGAAGGAATCGCGTGGCCCTGGCGCTGCCTGAGCTCGCAGCACCCCGGGAGCATCGCCCCCATCCCGCAGGTGCCCAGGGAGGGGGAGCTCGGCCCAAATATCCTGGGGGGTGCCTGGGTCCGGGTTCTTTGGGAGGGATGTTTGGAGCTGGCAGGGCTCCAAAGCCGAGCCGCAGCTGGCCCTCGGGGGGACATCGGGGGGTCCCCGAGAGGTGTTTTCGGGGGATCCCAGTGTGGGTGGCGGCAGAGCCCCGTCGGGGGGACACCGGTTTTGGGGAGCCCCGGGAGAGCCGCGGCTGCCCTGAGCGGGAGCCCCGAGAGAGGAGAGCCCCAGAAGCCCCAGCGGGGAACCCGAGAGGGGGGGACCCCTGGCAGTGCCGGCACCCCGGCAATGGGGGGTGCTGGGGCTGGAGGGGCGGCATGGCCGGGAAAGGGGTGCGGGGCTCCCGGGGCCGCCAGGGGCTGCTCCCAGCAGGAGCCCAGTTGCTGCCAGTCACTCCCCATTATGATACAATTTGCCCCCAGCACTGTTCCCGTTGTTCCCAGTGCCATCCAGTGTTTTCCCAGTTCTCCCACTTGCCCCCAGAATAGTCCCAGTCACTCCCAGTAAGATCCCAGTATGAGTCCAGTATGATCCCAGTCTCTCCCAGCAGGGCCCCAGTCACTCACCCTTGTCCCCAGTTGCCCCCAGCGTGGTCCCAGTTGCCCCCAGCACATTCCCAGTGGCTCCATATGTGTCCCAGTCCTAGTGCAATGATGGGGAATACCAAATGCACTTGAGGCATCACGTACGGTTAACACCAAAGCTGTGGCTATGTTTGTGATGGGGTCATAGGTAAAGTTCACTAGGTTCCACCGGGATTGGAATTCCTTTTCAAAATCAGCGGCACTGTCCCAAACTATTTTCCGAATCTCAGTAGGAAAAGTGCCTTCTTCACCTTCTCTTATAATCGAGGCAGCAACCGACTGCATCCCTAATTGAGCCTGGATACAGCTGAGAGCTAAAGAAACGTTCTTTTGTGTGGCACCGAGTGCATCAATTACCAATTTGTGATCATTTACGCTTGCTTCCTCCCAACTTGGTAATATGTTTGATAGCAAGCGCTGATGTCTTCCCAAGGCCAATAAGGACGACTGCAGTGGTTGTTGGAATTTGGTCAAATCTAGTGGTGGCAGCCAATGTGTTCATTAATACTTCTGAATCAATGCTATTTAGAATTCCCAATCCTGTTCCCACAGCACCGGTTATGTCTCTTAGCATCCGTCTTTTAGAAGGGTTCCGCTGTCGCAACCAGGTCGTCCAACCCTGAAAAGAAGTTTTTTTTGCATCAGCAAAATCAGGGGTATTTAACCCCATCGTTTGGGAATTGGGGAGTGTTTGACACCCCAGGATCTGGGATTTGGAGGGTTTGATCCTAAAATTTGGGGTTCGGGGCTGGGGGGAGGGGGTAGGGCTTGACATCCCAGAGTTTGGGTTTGAGGGTGTTTGACCCCCCCAGTGTTTGAACCCCCAGGATTTGGGGTCGGGGGGAGTTGACCCCAGGATCTGGGGTGTTTGACCCGCTGGGTTTGGGGTCGGGGTTGAGAGCAGAGCCATTTCCTGGAAACAGCGGCGGGACCGGGACTGGGAACAGGATCGGGATCGGGAATGGGAGTGGGATCGGGGTCGGGAATGAGATCGGGAACGGGAACAGAAATGGGAATGGGATTGGGATCGGGAACAGGATCAGGAACGGGATTGGGCTCGGGAAGGGGAGAGGCCCTGGCCCAATAATGGACCCCTCCCCCAGGGAGCGACCCTGCCCCAATCCCGAGATGGACCAATCCCCTCAATCCCAGACCCCTCCCCAATTCCCAAACCCTCCCCAATGCCAGCCCCTGACCCAGTCCCCCTGCCCAGTCGCTGAACGGACCCTCCCTCAATCCCAGCCCGCCCCGATCCGGATCGGAGCCATCCCCGAAGCCTCCCCCATTCCCGGACCGGAGCCTTCAATCCCTTTTTGGGGCGGCTCCTGCCGCTTCCAGCCCATTTTTGGGGGATCCAAAGGGCTCCGGGGACCCTCCCCACTTTGGGGGTGTTGGGGTGGCCCCAGGGCCGCCCCGAGGGCCGAGGGGGGATGGAAACCCCCAAAGCCGGGGGGCTCCTGGGGGTCCCCAGTTCCCCCCGTCCCCACCCCAAAACAGCTCCTGGCCAATCAGAGCGCGCGGCGCTGCTGACAACTCAGTTGCCGGGCCGGCGATTTTCAGGCAATCAGCGCCTGCGATAGCGCTGCTCATCGGTTGCCAGGCAGATCAAAACGCTTCTCAATGCGCTAGCCAATCAGAGACTGCGCGGGGCCATTTCTAGCCAATCAGAGCGCTTGTTCTCGATGACTCCTCAGTCGCCAGGCGGACCCGCAGCGCCCAGCGCTCCCCGGGAGCGGAATTTGGGGAGGGGGGAGGTGACCCTGGGGATGGGGATGGGGCGTGCGGGGGCAGCTGGGGCCGGACTGGTGGCACTGGTGGTGCTGAGAGCCCCCCCGGCCGCGGGGGTCGCGGTGAGAAGGGGTTGGGGGCCCCAAATTAAACCAAAGAGGGATCGGGACCCCCCCACGGAGCAGGAGGGGCCTGGAACCCCCAAAACCAAACACGGGGGAGGGGAGCGGGGACTGGGGGAACGATGGGGAAGGCGGGGGAAAGAGGGGGATGGGACACCCAAAAAGGATCAAGACAACTTGAGGTGGCCACCTTTCTATGTGGATGGTAGCCAATGGTAGCCAATGCTTTTTCCCAGTCCATGGGATCCCAGTCTGTGCAATCCCAGTCCATGTGGTCCCAGTCCATAGAATCTCAACCCAGTTTATCCCAGTGTGTACCGTCCTGATCCCTATGGTCCCATTCCATATGGTCCCAGTCCATAGGATCTCAGTCCAGGTGATCCCAGCCCATGTTTGATCCCAGTCTGTGTGGTTCTGCACACACTGCCAGGGTCTGAAATTCCAGTCACCAGCCAGGAAAAAATGTTCCTGCCCTTGAATGTCCTTGCTGTCCTCTCAACGAGTTATAATAAAACTAAAAATCAATAAATCTTAATTTAAATAAAATAGAATAAAAATGAAATTTAAAAATTTCAACTCTTACAACCCTCCTAGGGCTCCGCTGCCGGAATCAGCAGGAGTGGTGTTGGCCTCTTCAGGGGAGTTAGAGTGGGACCCGACCAGAGCGGGGGCCCTTAAACCCCAAAAATCCACCCTGGGGGGCAAAACATCCCCTACGGCGGCTTGGAGTGAGTCCCCCAGAAAAATGTCACTTAAAGCTGTCATGATCACCCCTGAAAAGGGGCTTGTGGGGCTGTGGCCCCACAAACACCTGAAAATGGGGAGGAAAAAACACCCTTGGAGGGGTGAGGTCCCCCCAAACATCCCTAAAAAGAGAAAAACTCCTCTTCAGAGGGGCCTGAAGACCCTTCAGGGCACTCGAGGAGGGACAAGATCCCCTCCTCTGCTGGGGCCTCTCCGAGCCGGGAGCTCTCCCGTTGGCGGCTGCCCTCGGGGGAGCCCCGAACGACGGCGGCTCCTGGGCTGAGCCCCCCTCAGCCGGGGCTGTGGAGGGAACTGGGGGGGCTGGGACGGGGCCTGGGGGTCCTGGGGTGACCTGGGGGAGCCTCAGTGGGTCCCACCTCCCCCTGTGCCCCCTCTCCCACCCCCTTCCCAATATTGCCCCCAAACAAAAGGTTGTGGCTGTGCCAGCGCCCCCACCGACCTCCAGCCCTGGGAACCTGGAGCAAGCGGAAACCACAACTTTGCAAATGCTACCTGTGCCTGAAGCAAATGGAAAGAGAACTGGGGTGTGAAAAATAAAGCTTGTTTATTTTCAGAAAAACAGCAAAGAAAACACAGAACACATTTACATTGTAAGAATATTTGTAACAACAACTATCTATGGAACGTATATACCTAAGAACATATCTAACAAAAGTCTATGAAACGTATTTACAGAAGACAAAAAGAAGCCCTAAAACCTATAGCCTAAAGACAACAACAAACTCTACAACGTATGTACAAAAGGGTGGCATCTCTGTCCGGGATCTCCATCGGTCCTTGAGGAAAAGCAAGAGGCACAGTCACTCCAATCAGGCAGAGAGGGCTCTTCCATGTGCCCCCAGGCTGGCCCAGCAAGCGCAGCACAGGCTGGGGATGGCCACCAGAACCCAATGCACCGGGTCCCACATCCCTGAGCAGGGACCACCCAGCCCAGTCCCAGCCTGGCAGCAGGGGACCCGCTCTGCCTGTGGGGACCACATGCCTGTCCTGCTGCTGGTATTGCTCTTCATCCCAAGATCATGGCCTCTTCCTCATCTTTCTCATCAATGTCCATGTCCTCAAGGTACTCTTCCATTTCCACGTCCATCTCCTCTTCCACATCTACCTCCATCTCTTCTTCACCAGTCTCTTCTCCATCCACTTCCATCTCCTCCTCTGGATCCATCTGCATGTCCACCTCCATCTCTTCCTCTCCAGTCTCTTCTCCATCCACTTCCATCTCCTCCTCTGTATCCATCCGCATGTCCACCTCCATCTCTTCCTCTCCAGTCTCTTCTCCATCCACTTCCATCTCCTCCTCTGTATCCATCTGCATGTCCACCTCCATCTCTTCCTCTCCACTCTCTTCTCCATCCACTTCCATCTCCTCCTCTGTATCAATCTCCATGTCCACCTCCATCGCATTGTCTCCACTCTCTTCTCCATCCACTTCCATCTCCTCCTCTCTATCAGCCTGCATGTCCACCTCCATCTCGTCCTCTCTCTCGGTGACAGCCTGCAGAGGTAGCAACACCTCAGAGTGGGGTCCCTGTCCCACCCCATCCCCACAGAACTCCAGCCCAGCCGGGCAGCTGGGGGGTGTCCACCTCCATGGAATGGCACTGTACCTTCCTCAGGACAAATGTGAGCATCCTGCAGGGACGGATGACAAAATCCAGGCAACAGAGAGCTTTCAGGACTGATGGGAGTATCAGGGCGCAGGTGACGAGAAGAGTGACAGGGAACATGGTGAAGGGTGAGCTGGCACGAGGGCTGGCACAGGGTGGGCTGACACAAGGGCCAGTGGTTGTGTTGTGCTCTTTGCTGGACGCTGGAAGTTCCTGCTGGAACATCACATCTGTGACATCACAGTGGATCTAAAGAGCATCTTGTTCCGAGCTGAGCAATCTTCCCCAGCCCATGCTGCTCACAGCCCTGTTGCCAAGGATGGGGCATCCACAGCCTGGGCCAGTGCCTCAGCAGCCTCCGTGTAAAAGAGCAGCTCCCTCAGATCCAACTTCAATCAGCCTCCTGCAGTTGAAAGCCATCCCCCCTTGTCCTGTTGCCACGGGCCCGGCTGAACACTGTCCCCGTCTTTCCTGTGGGACCCTTCCAGTCCTGCAGAGCTGCAGGGAGGCCTCCCCAGTGTCTCCTCTTTCCAGGCTGAGCATCCCCAGCCCCACTTGGACGGCAGTCAGGTAGATCAGGGGGAGTCAAGGCTGAAGTCAAACAGCATCAGGAACTGAGAGGTGGAAGCTTTAGGCCCAGGTTTGCCTCTATAATAACAGTGGAGGGGAAGATGGTGGGACACTGGCTCTGTTCTAACCGCTGATTATTTTCTTTTTTTTTTTTTCCCTTCTTTTCTGTCATGCTGATGCAGGTGTTGCTGTTTGCAAGGAAGCTTGGCACAATATCCATTGTCTTCTCCATTTGTGAAACACCGAGCAGAGTCTGGGCAGGCTGATGATGCAGAGCAAAACCTGCAAATACACCGGTGATCCTGAGCCTGGAGGGTGCAGCTAAACCCAGCCAAAAATAATTTCTGGAAAGTCAAGCCTGGTTTACATTTTCTTGAATTTGGCTATTCCTGAACCGGGGGAGAGGGCTTTCTGGGGAGGGGGTGCCACAGGGTTCCCCCCCCCCCCATTTTTGGGAGGTTTCCCATGGTGCCCCCTCCCCAAAAAGCACCGCGGGCCCCCTGAGGTGGCTCCTGTTCCATCGGCCGGTGCCCCCTGATCCAGGACTGCCCCCGGTGAGTCTGGGGCGCTCTGGGGGGATTTTGGGGAGATTTTGGCGGCATGTATGGGCTTTGGGGGATTTTGTTGGGAGATTAGGGGGAATTATTGGATTTTGGAGAGAATTACTGGGTTTGTGGGGTTATGGGGGTTTTGTGGGTTTTGAGGATTTTGGATTTTAGGGATTTTTTAGGGTTTTGGGGTGGTTATTTTTTGGGGGGTTTATTGAAGTTTTTGGGCGTTTTTTTTTTTTTTTTTTTTTTTTTTTAATTTTGGTGGGTTCCATTGGGATTTTGTGGGATTCTTTGGTGTTTAGGAGTTTTTAATTGGGATTTTTGGGGGATTTTGGGGGGTTTTAGTGGAATTTTGGGGGGCTTTGGAGTTGTCCCAGGGTGTGGGGAAGGGCTGAGAGGCACCAAAGTCTCCTTTAAACCCCTGAAAGTCCCAATAAACCCCATGAAATCGCAATTAAATTTCACAAATTCCCATTAGAACACCCTCGAATCCCAATAAAAGCCCACAAAATCCCAATTAAACCCCACAAATCCTCCCAAAAATGTCTCCAAAACCACAACAAGCCCCACAAAATACTCACGAGTCCAAAGAAATCTTGACAACAACCTAGAAAAAACCTACAAAACCCCCCCTAATCCCCACTAAAATTCCTAACAAACCCAAATCCCCAAAGAATCCCACTAAATGCCCCCACAATTCCAATAAATTGCCTCCAAATCCCCTAAAAATCCCAATAAAACCCAGAAATAATTCCAGAGGATCCCACAAAATCCCCACAAAATCCCAGTAAAACCTTCCAAAATTCTAAAGAAAACACAAAAAATTTCAATTAACCCCCAAATACCCCCAGGAAAACAACTTCCCCCTCAAAGCACCAATAAAACCCCTCAAAATCCAAACTCTCAAAATTCCCAAACACCCCCACACCCAATAATTCTCCCCAAAAACCCCAACAATTCCCTGTAAACTCCCAACACAATTCCCCAAAGCCCAAAAAAGCCCCAGATGCCCAAACCCCTCCCGAGCCCTCCCTGGTCCCTCCCGGTCCCGCCCAGGCCCGTCCGGGGCCGCGGCCAAAACTGCCCGGAGCGAACGCGGAGGTCCCGGAGCCACCCCGGAGCCGATCCCGGGCTCGGCCTCGGGCTCGGCCCCTTTGGGGGATTTTGGGCCGAACCGGGCAGGTTTAGGGTGGGCTTCAGATCCCTTGCGGGGATCCCGAGCCTTTTTGGGTGGATTTTCAGCCCCTGTGGCTGATTTGAGGCCGAATCTGGTGGGGTTTAGGGGGGATTTCAGACCCCTTTGGATGATTTTAGGCCCATGTGGGTGGGGCTGGGGCCCATTTGGGTGAGTTTAGGAAAAACGGGGCCCATATGGGTGAATCCTAATCCTGTGTGGGTGATTTTAGGTCCCTTTTTTGTGTATTTTGGGTGCATTTAAGTAGGGTTTTTTTTGCTGCTTTGGGCAATTTTAGGTTGAACCAAGCCTTTTTAGGGTGATTTTAGGTCTTCTTGTGTTGGTGTCAGGGACATTTTGGTGATTTTAGATACCTTTGGATGATTTTAGGCTGGACCAGATACTTTCAGGGTGGATTTTAGTCACATTTGAAAGATTTACGGGTGATCTTAAGCCATTTCTTGAGGGCTATAAAACACTTGGGGCAGTTTTAAGCCCCTTTGGTTGGATTTTAGAGCCCTCTGGATACTTTTAATCCCATTTGGTTGGTGTCAGGCCGAACCATGTGGATGTAGGCTGCATTTGATGCCTTTTTGGGTGATTTTGGGTCAAACCGGGCTTTTTTAGGACAGCGCGTCCCCCTGGCCCCGCTCCTTTCCCCTCACGGTTCCGCCCTTTCCTCGCTCCTTTCCCCTCACGGTTCTGCCCTTTCCTCGCTCCTTTCCCCTCATGGTTCAGGATCCCGGAGCGGGGGAGGAGGAGGAGGGAGGGAGGAAGAGGCGCAGCGGCAGCAGGGAGCAGCCGGAGGAAAGGAGAGAAGGAATCGCGTGGCCCTGGCGCTGCCTGAGCTCGCAGCACCCCGGGAGCATCACCCCCATCCCGCAGGTGCCCAGGGAGGGGGAGCTCGGCCCAAATATCCTGGGGGGTGCCTGGGTTCGGGTTCTTTGGGAGGGATGTTTGGAGCTGGCAGGGCTCCAAAGCCGAGCCGCAGCTGGCCCTCGGGGGGACATCGGGGGGTCCCCGAGAGGTGTTTTTGGGGGATCCCAGTGTGGGTGGCGGCAGAGCCCCGTCGGGGGGACACCGGTTTTGGGGAGCCCCGGGAGAGCCGCGGCTGCCCTGAGCGGGAGCCCCGAGAGAGGAGAGCCCCAGAAGCCCCAGCGGGGAACCCGAGAGGGGGGGGACCCCTGGCAGTGCCGGCACCCCGGCAATGGGGGGTGCTGGGGCTGGAGGGGCGGCATGGCCGGGAAAGGGGTGCGGGCTCATCTCTCTCACCAACAAACCCTCCCAGCAGGAGCCCAGTTGCTGCCAGTCATTCCCCGTTATGATACAATTTGCCCCCAGCACTGTTCCCGTTGTTCCCAGTGCCATCCAGTGTTTTCCCAGTTCTCCCACTTGCCCCCAGAATAGTCCCAGTCACTCCCAGTAAGATCCCAGTATGAGTCCAGTATGATCCCAGTCTCTGCCAGCAGGGCCCCAGTCACTCACCCTTGTCCCCAGTTGCCCCCAGCGTGGTCCCAGTTGCCCCCAGCACATTCCCAGTGGCTCCATATGTGTCCCAGTCCTAGTGCAATGATGGGGAATACCAAATGCACTTGAGGCATCACGTACGGTTAACACCAAAGCTGTGGCTATGTTTGTGATGGGGTCATAGGTAAAGTTCACTAGGTTCCACCGGGATTGGAATTCCTTTTCAAAATCAGCGGCACTGTCCCAAACTATTTTCCGAATCTCAGTAGGAAAAGTGCCTTCTTCACCTTCTCTTATAATCGAGGCAGCAACCGACTGCATCCCTAATTGAGCCTGGATACAGCTGAGAGCTAAAGAAACGTTCTTTTGTGTGGCACCGAGTGCATCAATTACCAATTTGTGATCATTTACGCTTGCTTCCTCCCAACTTGGTAATATGTTTGATAGCAAGCGCTGATGTCTTCCCAAGGCCAATAAGGACGACTGCAGTGGTTGTTGGAATTTGGTCAAATCTAGTGGTGGCAGCCAATGTGTTCATTAATACTTCTGAATCAATGCTATTTAGAATTCCCAATCCTGTTCCCACAGCACCGGTTATGTCTCTTAGCATCCGTCTTTTAGAAGGGTTCCGCTGTCGCAACCAGGTCGTCCAACCCTGAAAAGAAGTTTTTTTTCCATCAGCAAAATCAGGGGTATTTAACCCCATCGTTTGGGAATTGGGGAGTGTTTGACACCCCAGGATCTGGGATTTGGAGGGTTTGATCCTAAAATTTGGGGTTCGGGGCTGGGGGGAGGGGGTAGGGGCTTGACATCCCAGAGTTTGGGTTTGAGGGTGTTTGACCCCCCCAGTGTTTGAACCCCCAGGATTTGGGGGTCGGGGGGAGTTGACCCCAGGATCTGGGGTGTTTGACCCGCTGGGTTTGGGGTCGGGGTTGAGAGCAGAGCCATTTCCTGGAAACAGCGGCGGGACCGGGACTGGGAACAGGATCGGGATCGGGAATGGGAGTGGGATCGGGGTCGGGAATGAGATCGGGAACGGGAACAGAAATGGGAATGGGATTGGGATCGGGAACAGGATCAGGAACGGGATTGGGCTCGGGAAGGGGAGAGGCCCTGGCCCAATAATGGACCCCTCCCCCAGGGAGCGACCCTGCCCCAATCCCGAGATGGACCAATCCCCTCAATCCCAGACCCCTCCCCAATTCCCAAACCCTCCCCAATGCCAGCCCCTGACCCAGTCCCAGACCCCTGCCCAGTCGCTGAACGGACCCTCCCTCAATCCCAGCCCGCCCCGATCCGGATCGGAGCCATCCCCGGAGCCTCCCCCATTCCCGGACCGGAGCCTTCAATCCCTTTTTGGGGCGGCTCCTGCCGCTTCCAGCCCATTTTTGGGGGATCCAAAGGGCTCCGGGGACCCTCCCCACTTTGGGGGTGTTGGGGTGGCCCCAGGGCCGCCCCGAGGGCCGAGGGGGGATGGAAACCCCCAAAGCCGGGGGGCTCCTGGGGGTCCCCAGTTCCCCCCGTCCCCACCCCAAAACAGCTCCTGGCCAATCAGAGCGCGCGGCGCTGCTGACAACTCAGTTGCCGGGCCGGCGATTTTCAGGCAATCAGCGCCTGCGATAGCGCTGCTCATCGGTTGCCAGGCAGATCACAGCGCTTCTCAATGCGCTAGCCAATCAGAGACTGCGCGGGGCCATTTCTAGCCAATCAGAGCGCTTGTTCTCGATGACTCCTCAGTCGCCAGGCGGACCCGCAGCGCCCAGCGCTCCCCGGGAGCGGAATTTGGGGAGGGGGGAGGTGACCCTGGGGATGGGGATGGGGCGTGCGGGGGCAGCTGGGGCCGGACTGGTGGCACTGGTGGTGCTGAGAGCCCCCCCGGCCGCGGGGGGTCGCGGTGAGAAGGGGTTGGGGGCCCCAAATTAAACCAAAGAGGGATCGGGACCCCCCCACGGAGCAGGAGGGGCCTGGAACCCCCAAAACCAAACACGGGGGAGGGGAGCGGGGACTGCGGGAACGATGGGGAAGGCGGGGGAAAGAGGGGGATGGGACACCCAAAAAGGATCAAGACAACTTGAGGTGGCCACCTTTCTATGTGGATGGTAGCCAATGGTAGCCAATGCTTTTTCCCAGTCCATGGGATCCCAGTCTGTGCAATCCCAGTCCATGTGGTCCCAGTCCATAGAATCTCAACCCAGTTTATCCCAGTGTGTACCGTCCCTGATCCCTATGGTCCCATTCCATATGGTCCCAGTCCATAGGATCTCAGTCCAGGTGATCTCAGCCCATGTTTGATCCCAGTCTGTGTGGTTCTGCACACACTGCCAGGGTCTGAAATTCCAGTCACCAGCCAGGAAAAAATGTTCCTGCCCCTTGAATGTCCTTGCTGTCCTCTCAACGAGTTATAATAAAACTAAAAATCAATAAATTTGAATTTAAATAAAATAGAATAAAAATGAAATTTAAAAATTTCAACTCTTACAACCCTCCTAGAGCTCCGCTGCCGGAATCAGCAGGAGTGGTGTTGGCCTCTTCAGGGGAGTTAGAGTGGGACCCGACCAGAGCGGGGGCCCTTAAACCCCAAAAATCCACCCTGGGGGGCAAAACATCCCCTACAGCGGCTTGGAGTGAGTCCCCCAGAAAAATGTCACTTAAAGCTGTCATGATCACCCCTGAAAAGGGGCTTGTGGGGCTGTGGCCCCACAAACACCTGAAAATGGGGAGGAAAAAACACCCTTGGAGGGGTGAGGTCCCCCCAAACATCCCTAAAAAGAGAAAAACTCCTCTTCAGAGGGGCCTGAAGACCCTTCAGGGCCCTCGAGGAGGGACAAGATCCCTTCCTCTGCTGGGGCCTCTCCGAGCCGGGAGCTCTCCCGTTGGCGGCTGCCCTCGGGGGAGCCCCGAACGACGGCGGCTCCTGGGCTGAGCCCCCCTCAGCCGGGGCTGTGGAGGGAACTGGGGGGGCTGGGACGGGGCCTGGGGGTCCTGGGGTGACCTGGGGGAGCCTCAGTGGGTCCCACCTCCCCCTGTGCCCCCTCTCCCACCCCCTTCCCAATATTGCCCCCCAAACAAAAGGTTGTGGCTGTGCCAGCGCCCCCACCGACCTCCAGCCCTGGGAACCTGGAGCAAGCGGAAACCACAACTTTGCAAATGCTACCTGTGCCTGAAGCAAATGGAAAGAGAACTGGGGTGTGAAAAATAAAGCTTGTTTATTTTCAGAAAAACAGCAAAGAAAACACAGAACACATTTACATTGTAAGAATATTTGTAACAACAACTATCTATGGAACGTATATACCTAAGAACATATCTAACAAAAGTCTATGAAACGTATTTACAGAAGACAAAAAGAAGCCCTAAAACCTATAGCCTAAAGACAACAACAAACTCTACAACGTATGTACAAAAGGGTGGCATCTCTGTCCGGGATCTCCATCGGTCCTTGAGGAAAAGCAAGAGGCACGGTCACTCCAATCAGGCAGAGAGGGCTCTTCCATGTGCCCCCAGGCTGGCCCAGCAAGCGCAGCACAGGCTGGGGATGGCCACCAGAACCCAATGCACCGGGTCCCACATCCCTGAGCAGGGACCACCCAGCCCAGTCCCAGCCTGGCAGCAGGGGACCCGCTCTGCCTGTGGGGACCACATGCCTGTCCTGCTGCTGGTATTGCTCTTCATCCCAAGATCATGGCCTCTTCCTCATCTTTCTCATCAATGTCCATGTCCTCAAGGTACTCTTCCATTTCCACGTCCATCTCCTCTTCCACATCTACTTCCATCTCTTCTTCACCAGTCTCTTCTCCATCCACTTCCATCTCCTCCTCTGGATCCATCTGCATGTCCACCTCCATCTCTTCCTCTCCAGTCTCTTCTCCATCCACTTCCATCTCCTCCTCTGTATCAATCTCCATGTCCACCTCCATCTCTTCCTCTCCAGTCTCTTCTCCATCCACTTCCATCTCCTCCTCTGTATCCATCTGCATGTCCACCTCCATCTCTTCCTCTCCAGTCTCTTCTCCATCCACTTCCATCTCCTCCTCTGTATCCATCTGCATGTCCACCTCCATCTCTTCCTCTCCACTCTCTTCTCCATCCACTTCCATCTCCTCCTCTGTATCAATCTCCATGTCCACCTCCATCGCATTGTCTCCACTCTCTTCTCCATCCACTTCCATGTCCTCCTCTCTATCAGCCTGCATGTCCACCTCCATCTCGTCCTCTCTCTCGGTGACAGCCTGCAGAGGTAGCAACACCTCAGAGTGGGGTCCCTGTCCCACCCCATCCCCACAGAACTCCAGCCCAGCCGGGCAGCTGGAGGGTGTCCACCTCCATGGAATGGCACTGTACCTTCCTCAGGACAAATGTGAGCATCCTGCAGGGACGGATGACAAAATCCAGGCAACAGAGAGCTTTCAGGACTGATGGGAGTATCAGGGCGCAGGTGACGAGAAGAGTGACAGGGAGCATGGTGAAGGGTGAGCTGGCACGAGGGCTGGCACAGGGTGGGCTGACACAAGGGCCAGTGGGTTGTGTTGTGCTCTTTGCTGGACGCTGGAAGTTCCTGCTGGAACATCACATCTGTGACATCACAGTGGATCTAAAGAGCATCTTGTTCCGAGCTGAGCAATCTTCCCCAGCCCATGCTGCTCACAGCCCTGTTGCCAAGGATGGGGCATCCACAGCCTGGGCCAGTGCCTCAGCAGCCTCCGTGTAAAAGAGCAGCTCCCTCAGATCCAACTTCAATCAGCCTCCTGCAGTTGAAAGCCATCCCCCCTTGTCCTGTTGCCACGGGCCCGGCTGAACACTGTCCCCGTCTTTCCTGTGGGACCCTTCCAGTCCTGCAGAGCTGCAGGGAGGCCTCCCCAGTGTCTCCTCTTTCCAGGCTGAGCATCCCCAGCCCCACTTGGACGGCAGTCAGGTAGATCAGGGGGAGTCAAGGCTGAAGTCAAACAGCATCAGGAACTGAGAGGTGGAAGCTTTAGGCCCAGGTTTGCCTCTATAATAACAGTGGAGGGGAAGATGGTGGGACACTGGCTCTGTTCTAACCGCTGATTATTTTCTTTTTTTTTTTTTTTCCCTTCTTTTCTGTCATGCTGATGCAGGTGTTGCTGTTTGCAAGGAAGCTTGCACAATATCCATTGTCTTCTCCATTTGTGAAACACCGAGCAGAGTCTGGGCAGGCTGATGATGCAGAGCAAAACCTGCAAATACACCGGTGATCCTGAGCCTGGAGGGTGCAGCTAAACCCGGCCAAAAATAATTTCTGGAAAGTCAAGCCTGGTTTACATTTTCTTGAATTTGGCTATTCCTGAACCGGGGGAGAGGGCTTTCTGGGGAGGGGGTGCCACAGGGTTCCCCCCCCCCCCCCCATTTTTGGGAGGTTTCCCATGGTGCCCCCTCCCCAAAAAGCACCGCGGGCCCCCTGAGGTGGCTCCTGTTCCACCGGCCGGTGCCCCCTGATCCAGGACTGCCCCCGGTGAGTCTGGGGCGCTCTGGGGGGATTTTGGGGAGATTTTGGCGGCATGTATGGGCTTTGGGGGATTTTGTTGGGAGATTAGGGGGAATTATTGGATTTTGGAGAGAATTACTGGGTTTGTGGGGTTATGGGGGTTTTGTGGGTTTTGAGGATTTTGGATTTTAGGGATTTTTTAGGGTTTTGGGGTGGTTATCTTTTGGGGGGTTTATTGAAATTTTTGGGCGGTTTTTTTGTGTTTTTTTGTTTTTTTTTTTTTTAATTTTGGTGGGTTCCACTGGGATTTTGTGGGATTCTTTGGTGTTTAGGAGTTTTTAATTGGGATTTTGGGGGGATTTTGGGGGGTTTTAGTGGAATTTTGGGGGCCTTTGGAGTTGTCCCAGGGTGTGGGGAAGGGCTGAGAGGCACCAAAGTCTCCTTTAAACCCCTGAAAGTCCCAATAAACCCCATGAAATCGCAATTAAATTTCACAAATTCCCATTAGAACACCCTCGAATCCCAATAAAAGCCCACAAAATCCCAATTAAACCCCACAAATCCTCCCAAAAATGTCTCCAAAACCACAACAAGCCCCACAAAATACTCACGAGTCCAAAGAAATCTTGACAACAACCTAGAAAAAACCTACAAAACCCCCCCTAATCCCCACTAAAATTCCTAACAAACCCAAATCCCCAAAGAATCCCACTAAATGCCCCCACAATTCCAATAAATTGCCTCCAAATCCCCTAAAAATCCCAATAAAACCCAGAAATAATTCCAGAGGATCCCACAAAATCCCCACAAAATCCCAGTAAAACCTTCCAAAATTCTAAAGAAAACACAAAAAATTTCAATTAACCCCCAAATACCCCCAGGAAAACAACTTCCCCCTCAAAGCACCAATAAAACCCCTCAAAACCAAACTCCCCAAAATCCCCCAACTGCCTCCAAACCCAATAATTCTCCCCAAAAACCCCAACAATTCCCCATAAACTCCCAACACAATTCCCCAAAGCCCAAAAAAGCCCCAGATGCCCAAACCCCTCCCGAGCCCTCCCTGGTCCCTCCCGGTCCCCGCCCAGGCCCGTCCGGCGGCCGCGGCCAAAACTGCCCGGAGCGAACGCGGAGGTCCCGGAGCCACCCCGGAGCCGATCCCGGGCTCGGCCTCGGGCTCGGCCCCTTTGGGGGATTTTGGGCCGAACCGGGCAGGTTTAGGGTGGGCTTCAGATCCCTTGCGGGGATCCCGAGCCTTTTCGGGTGGATTTTCAGCCCCTGTGGCTGATTTGAGGCCGAATCTGGTGGGGTTTAGGGGGGATTTCAGACCCCTTTGGATGATTTTAGGCCCATGTGGGTGGGGGCTGGGGCCCATTTGAGTGAGTTTAGGAAAAACTGGGCCCATATGGGGGTGAATCCTAATCCTGTGTGGGTGATTTTAGGCCCCTTTTTTGTGTATTTTGGGTGCATTTAAGTAGGGTTTTTTGCTGCTTTGGGCAATTTTAGGTTGAACCAAGCCTTTTTAGGGTGATTTTAGGTCTTCTTGTGTTGGTGTCAGGGACATTTTGGTGATTTTAGATACCTTTGGATGATTTTAGGCTGGACCAGATACTTTCAGGGTGGATTTTAGTCACATTTGAAAGATTTACGGGTGATCTTAAGCCATTTCTTGAGGGCTATAAAACACTTGGGGCAGTTTTAAGCCCCTTTGGTTGGATTTTAGAGCCCTCTGGATACTTTTAATCCCATTTGGTTGGTGTCAGGCCGAACCATGTGGATGTAGGCTGCATTTGATGCCCTTTTGGGTGATTTTGGGTCAAACCGGGCTTTTTTAGGACAGCGCGTCCCCCTGGCCCCGCTCCTTTCCCCTCACGGTTCTGCCCTTTCCTCGCTCCTTTCCCCTCATGGTTCAGGATCCCGGAGCGGGGCAGGAGGAGGAGGGAGGGAGGAAGAGGCGCAGCGGCAGCAGGGAGCAGCCGGAGGAGAGGAGAGAAGGAATCGCGTGGCCCTGGCGCTGCCTGAGCTCGCAGCACCCCGGGAGCATCGCCCCCATCCCGCAGGTGCCCAGGGAGGGGGAGCTCGGCCCAAATATCCTGGGGGGTGCCTGGGTTCGGGTTCTTTGGGAGGGATGTTTGGAGCTGGCAGGGCTCCAAAGCCGAGCCGCAGCTGGCCCTCGGGGGGACATCGGGGGGTCCCCGAGAGGTGTTTTCGGGGCATCCCAGTGTGGGTGGCGGCAGAGCCCCGTCGGGGGGGACACCGGTTTTGGGGAGCCCCGGGAGAGCCGCGGCTGCCCTGAGCGGGAGCCCCGAGAGAGGAGAGCCCCAGAAGCCCCAGCGGGGAACCCGAGAGGGGGGGACCCCTGGCAGTGCCGGCACCCCGGCAATGGGGGGTGCTGGGGCTGGAGGGGCGGCATGGCCGGGAAAGGGGTGCGGGGCTCCCGGGGCCGCCAGGGGCTGCTCCCAGCAGGAGCCCAGTTGCTGACAGTCATTCCCCGTTATGATACAATTTGCCCCCAGCACTGTTCCCGTTGTTCCCAGTGCCATCCAGTGTTTTTCCCAGTTCTCCCACTTGCCCCCAGAATAGTCCCAGTCACTCCCAGTAAGATCCCAGTATGAGTCCAGTATGATCCCAGTCTCTGCCAGCAGGGCCCCAGTCACTCACCCTTGTCCCCAGTTGCCCCCAGCGTGGTCCCAGTTGCCCCCAGCACATTCCCAGTGGCTCCATATGTGTCCCAGTCCTAGTGCAATGATGGGGAATACCAAACGCACTTGAGGCATCACGTACGGTTAACACCAAAGCTGTGGCTATGTTTGTGATGGGGTCATAGGTAAAGTTCACTAGGTTCCACCGGGATTGGAATTCCTTTTCAAAATCAGCGGCACTGTCCCAAACTATTTTCCGAATCTCAGTAGGAAAAGTGCCTTCTTCACCTTCTCTTATAATCGAGGCAGCAACCGACTGCATCCCTAATTGAGCCTGGATACAGCTGAGAGCTAAAGAAACGTTCTTTTGTGTGGCACCGAGTGCATCAATTACCAATTTGTGATCATTTACGCTTGCTTCCTCCCAACTTGGTAATATGTTTGATAGCAAGCGCTGATGTCTTCCCAAGGCCAATAAGGACGACTGCAGTGGTTGTTGGAATTTGGTCAAATCTAGTGGTGGCAGCCAATGTGTTCATTAATACTTCTGAATCAATGCTATTTAGAATTCCCAATCCTGTTCCCACAGCACCGGTTATGTCTCTTAGCATCTGTCTTTTAGAAGGGTTCCGCTGTCGCAACCAGGTCGTCCAACCCTGAAAAGAAGTTTTTTTTGCATCAGCAAAATCAGGGGTATTTAACCCCATCGTTTGGGAATTGGGGAGTGTTTGACACCCCAGGATCTGGGATTTGGAGGGTTTGATCCTAAAATTTGGGGTTCGGGGCTGGGGGGGCGGGGGGGGGTAGGGCTTGACATCCCAGAGTTTGGGTTTGAGGGTGTTTGACCCCCCCAGTGTTTGAACCCCCAGGATTTGGGGTCGGGGAGAGTTGACCCCAGGATCTGGGGTGTTTGACCCGCTGGGTTTGGGGTCGGGGTTGAGAGCAGAGCCATTTCCTGGAAACAGCGGCGGGACCGGGACTGGGAACAGGATCGGGATCGGGAATGGGAGTGGGATCGGGGTCGGGAATGAGATCGGGAACGGGAACAGAAATGGGAATGGGATTGGGATCAGGAACAGGATCAGGAACGGGATTGGGCTCGGGAAGGGGAGAGGCCCTGGCCCAATAATGGACCCCTCCCCCAGGGAGCGACCCTGCCCCAATCCCGAGATGGACCAATCCCCTCAATCCCAGACCCCTCCCCAATTCCCAAACCCTCCCCAATGCCAGCCCCTGACCCAGTCCCAGACCCCTGCCCAGTCGCTGAACGGACCCTCCCTCAATCCCAGCCCGCCCCGATCCGGATCGGAGCCATCCCCGGAGCCTCCCCCATTCCCGGACCGGACCCTTCAATCCCTTTTTGGGGCGGCTCCTGCCGCTTCCAGCCCATTTTTGGGGGATCCAAACGGCTCCGGGGACCCTCCCCACTTTGGGGGTGTTGGGGTGGCCCCAGGGCCGCCCCGAGGGCCGAGGGGGGATGGAAACCCCCAAAGCCGGGGGGCTCCTGGGGGTCCCCAGTTCCCCCCGTCCCCACCCCAAAACAGCTCCTGGCCAATCAGAGCGCGCGGCGCTGCTGACAACTCAGTGGCCGGGCCGGCGATTTTCAGCCAATCAGCGCCTGCGATAGCGCTGCTCATCGGTTGCCAGGCAGATCACAGCGCTTCTCAATGCGCTAGCCAATCAGAGACTGCGCGGGGCCATTTCTAGCCAATCAGAGCGCTTGTTCTCGATGACTCCTCAGTCGCCAGGCGGACCCGCAGCGCCCAGCGCTCCCCGGGAGCGGAATTTGGGGAGGGGGGAGGTGACCCTGGGGATGGGGATGGGGCGTGCGGGGGCAGCTGGGGCCGGACTGGTGGCACTGGTGGTGCTGAGAGCCCCCCCGGCCGCGGGGGTCGCGGTGAGAAGGGGTTGGGGGCCCCAAATTAAACCAAAGAGGGATCGGGACCCCCCGCCACGGAGCAGGAGGGGCCTGGAACCCCCAAAACCAAACACGGGGGAGGGGAGCGGGGACTGCGGGAACGATGGGGAAGGCGGGGGAAAGAGGGGGATGGGACACCCAAAAAGGATCAAGACAACTTGAGGTGGCCACCTTTCTATGTGGATGGTAGCCAATGGTAGCCAATGCTTTTTCCCAGTCCATGGGATCCCAGTCTGTGCAATCCCAGTCGATGTGGTCCCAGTCCATATAATCTCAACCCAGTTTATCCCAGTGTGTACCGTCCTGATCCCTATGGTCCCATTCCATATGGTCCCAGTCCATAGGATCTCAGTCCAGGTGATCCCAGCCCATGTTTGATCCCAGTCTGTGTGGTTCTGCACACACTGCCAGGGTCTGAAATTCCAGTCACCAGCCAGGAAAAAATGTTCCTGCCCTTGAATGTCCTTGCTGTCCTCTCAACGAGTTATAATAAAACTAAAAATCAATAAATTTGAATTTAAATAAAATAGAATAAAAATGAAATTTAAAAATTTCAACTCTTACAACCCTCCTAGGGCTCCGCTGCCGGAATCAGCAGGAGTGGTGTTGGCCTCTTCAGGGGAGTTAGAGTGGGACCCGACCAGAGCGGGGGCCCTTAAACCCCAAAAATCCACCCTGGGGGGCAAAACATCCCCTACAGCGGCTTGGAGTGAGTCCCCCAGAAAAATGTCACTTAAAGCTGTCATGATCACCCCTGAAAAGGGGCTTGTGGGGCTGTGGCCCCACAAACACCTGAAAATGGGGAGGAAAAAACACCCTTGGAGGGGTGAGGTCCCCCCAGACATCCCTAAAAAGAGAAAAACCCCTCTTCAGAGGGGCCTGAAGACCCTTCAGGGCACTCGAGGAGGGACAAGATCCCCTCCTCTGCTGGGGCCTCTCCGAGCCGGGAGCTCTCCCGTTGGCGGCTGCCCTCGGGGGAGCCCCGAACGACGGCGGCTCCTGGGCTGAGCCCCCCTCAGCGGGGCTGTGGAGGGAACTGGGGGGGGCTGGGACGGGGCCTGGGGCTCCTGGGGTGACCTGGGGGAGCCTCAGTGGGTCCCACCTCCCCCTGTGCCCCCTCTCCCACCCCCTTCCCAATATTGCCCCCAAACAAAAGGTTGTGGCTGTGCCAGTGCCCCACCGACCTCCAGCCCTGGGAACCTGGAGCAAGCGGAAACCACAACTTTGCAAATGCTACCTGTGCCTGAAGCAAATGGAAAGAGAACTGGGGTGTGAAAAATAAAGCTTGTTTATTTTCAGAAAAACAGCAAAGAAAACACAGAACACATTTACATTGTAAGAATATTTGTAACAACAACTATCTATGGAACGTATATACCTAAGAACATATCTAACAAAAGTCTATGAAACGTATTTACAGAAGACAAAAAGAAGCCCTAAAACCTATAGCCTAAAGACAACAACAAACTCTACAAGGTATGTACAAAAGGGTGGCATCTCTGTCCGGGATCTCCATCGGTCCTTGAGGAAAAGCAAGAGGCACGGTCACTCCAATCAGGCAGAGAGGGCTCTTCCATGTGCCCCCAGGCTGGCCCAGCAAGCGCAGCACAGGCTGGGGATGGCCACCAGAACCCAATGCACCGGGTCCCACATCCCTGAGCAGGGACCACCCAGCCCAGTCCCAGCCTGGCAGCAGGGGACCCGCTCTGCCTGTGGGGACCACATGCCTGTCCTGCTGCTGGTATTGCTCTTCATCCCAAGATCATGGCCTCTTCCTCATCTTTCTCATCAATGTCCATGTCCTCAAGGTACTCTTCCATTTCCACGTCCATCTCCTCTTCCACATCTACCTCCATCTCTTCTTCACCAGTCTCTTCTCCATCCACTTCCATCTCCTCCTCTGGATCCATCTGCATGTCCACCTCCATCTCTTCCTCTCCAGTCTCTTCTCCATCCACTTCCATCTCCTCCTCTGTATCAATCTCCATGTCCACCTCCATCTCTTCCTCTCCAGTCTCTTCTCCATCCACTTCCATCTCCTCCTCTGTATCCATCTGCATGTCCACCTCCATCTCTTCCTCTCCACTCTCTTCTCCATCCACTTCCATCTTCTCCTCTGTATCAATCTCCATGTCCACCTCCATCTCTTCCTCTCCACTCTCTTCTCCATCCACTTCCATCTCCTCCTCTGTACCCATCTGCATGTCCACCTCCATCTCTTCCTCTCCACTCTCTTCTCCATCCACTTCCATCTTCTCCTCTGTATCAATCTCCATGTCCACCTCCATCGCATTGTCTCCACTCTCTTCTCCATCCACTTCCATCTCCTCCTCTCTATCAGCCTGCATGTCCACCTCCATCTCGTCCTCTCTCTCGGTGACAGCCTGCAGAGGTAGCAACACCTCAGAGTGGGGTCCCTGTCCCACCCCATCCCCACAGGACTCCAGCCCAGCCGGGCAGCTGGGGGGTGTCCACCTCCATGGAATGGCACTGTACCTTCCTCAGGACAAATGTGAGCATCCTGCAGGGACGGATGACAAAATCCAGGCAACAGAGAGCTTTCAGGACTGATGGGAGTATCAGGGCGCAGGTGACGAGAAGAGTGACAGGGAACATGGTGAAGGGTGAGCTGGCACGAGGGCTGGCACAGGGTGGGCTGACACAAGGGCCAGTGGTTGTGTTGTGCTCTTTGCTGGACGCTGGAAGTTCCTGCTGGAACATCACATCTGTGACATCACAGTGGATCTAAAGAGCATCTTGTTCCGAGCTGAGCAATCTTCCCCAGCCCATGCTGCTCACAGCCCTGTTGCCAAGGATGGGGCATCCACAGCCTGGGCCAGTGCCTCAGCAGCCTCCGTGTAAAAGAGCAGCTCCCTCAGATCCAACTTCAATCAGCCTCCTGCAGTTGAAAGCCATCCCCCCTTGTCCTGTTGCCACGGGCCCGGCTGAACACTGTCCCCGTCTTTCCTGTGGGACCCTTCCAGTCCTGCAGAGCTGCAGGGAGGCCTCCCCAGTGTCTCCTCTTTCCAGGCTGAGCATCCCCAGCCCCACTTGGACGGCACTCAGGTAGATCAGGGGGAGTCAAGGCTGAAGTCAAACAGCATCAGGAACTGAGAGGTGGAAGCTTTAGGCCCAGGTTTGCCTCTGTAATAACAGTGGAGGGGAAGATGGTGGGACACTGGCTCTGTTCTAACCGCTGATTATTTTCTTTTTTTTTTTTTTTCCCTTCTTTTCTGTCATGCTGATGCAGGTGTTGCTGTTTGCAAGGAAGCTTGGCACATTATCCATTGTCTTCTCCATTTGTGAAACACCGAGCAGAGTCTGGGCAGGCTGATGATGCAGAGCAAAACCTGCAAATACACCGGTGATCCTGAGCCTGGAGGGTGCAGCTAAACCCGGCCAAAAATAATTTCTGGAAAGTCAAGCCTGGTTTACATTTTCTTGAATTTGGCTATTCCTGAACCGGGGGAGAGGGCATTCGGGGGAGGGGGTGCCACAGGGGTTCCCCCCCCCCGTTTTTGGGGGGTTTCCCATGGTGCCCCCTCCCCAAAAAGCACCGCGGGCCCCCTGAGGTGGCTCCTGTTCCACCGGCCGGTGCCCCCTGATCCAGGACTGCCCCCGGTGAGTCTGGGGCGCTCTGGGGGGATTTTGGGGAGATTTTGGCGGCATGTATGGGCTTTGGGGGATTTTGTTGGGAGATTAGGGGGAATTATTGGATTTTGGAGAGAATTACTGGGTTTGTGGGGTTATGGGGGTTTTGTGGGTTTTGAGGATTTTGGATTTTAGGGATTTTTTAGGGTTTTGGGGTGGTTATTTTTTGGGGGGTTTATTGAAATTTTTGGGCGTTTTTTTGTTTTTTTTTTTTTTTTTTTTTTTTTAATTTTGGTGGGTTCCATTGGGATTTTGTGGGATTCTTTGGTGTTTAGGAGTTTTTAATTGGGATTTTTGGGGGATTTTGGGGGGTTTCAGTGGAATTTTGGGGGGCTTTGGAGTTGTCCCAGGGTGTGGGGAAGGGCTGAGAGGCACCAAAGTCTCCTTTAAACCCCTGAAAGTCCCAATAAACCCCATGAAATCGCCATGAAATTTCACAAATTCCCATTAGAACACCCTCGAATCCCAATAAAAGCCCACAAAATCCCAATTAAACCCCACAAATCCTCCCAAAAATGTCTCCAAAACCACAACAAGCCCACAAAATACTCACGAGTCCAAAGAAATCTTGACAACAACCTAGAAAAAACCTACAAAACCCCCCCTAATCCCCACTAAAATTCCTAACAAACCCAATTCCCCAAAGAATCCCACTAAATGCCCCCACAATTCCAATAAATTGCCTCCAAATCCCCTAAAAATCCCAATAAAACCCAGAAATAATTCCAGAGGATCCCACAAAATCCCCACAAAATCCCAGTAAAACCTTCCAAAATTCTAAAGAAAACACAAAAAATTTCAATTAACCCCCAAATACCCCCAGGAAAACAACTTCCCCCTCAAAGCACCAATAAAACCCCTCAAAACCAAACTCCCCAAAATCCCCCAACTGCCTCCAAACCCAATAATTCTCCCCAAAACCCCCAACAATTCCCCGTAAACTCCCAACACAATTCCCAAAAGCCCAAAAAAGCCCCAGATGCCCAAACCCCTCCCGAGCCCTCCCTGGTCCCTCCCGGTCCCGCCCAGGCCCGTCCGGGGCTTGCGGCCAAAACTGCCCGGAGCGAACGCGGAGGTCCCGGAGCGACCCCGGAGCCGATCCCGGGCTCGGCCTCGGGCTCGGCCCCTTTGGGGGATTTTGGCCCGAACTGGGCAGGTTTAGGGTGGGCTTCAGATCCCTTGCGGGGATCCCGAGTCTTTTTGGGTGGATTTTCAGCCCCTGTGGCTGATTTGAGGCCGAATCTGGTGGGGTTTAGGGGGGATTTCAGACCCCTTTGGATGATTTTAGGCCCATGTGGGTGGGGCTGGGGCCCATTTGAGTGAGTTTAGGAAAAACTGGGCCCATATGGGTGAATCCTAATCCTGTGTGGGTGATTTTAGGTCCCTTTTTTGGGTATTTTGGGTGCATTTAAGTAGGGTTTTTTGCTGCTTTGGGCAATTTTAGGTTGAACCAAGCCTTTTTAGGGTGATTTTAGGTCTTCTTGTGTTGGTGTCAGGGACATTTTGGTGATTTTAGATACCTTTGGATGATTTTAGGCTGGACCAGATACTTTCAGGGTGGATTTTAGTCATATTTGAAAGATTTACGGGTGATCTTAAGCCATTTCTTGAGGGCTATAAAACACTTGGGGCAGTTTTAAGCCCCTTTGGTTGGATTTTAGAGCCCTCTGGATACTTTTAATCCCATTTGGTTGGTGTCAGGCCGAACCATGTGGATGTAGGCTGCATTTGATGCCCTTTTGGGTGATTTTGGGTCAAACCGGGCTTTTTTAGGACAGCGCGTCCCCTTGGCCCCGCTCCTTTCCCCTCACGGTTCTGCCCTTTCCTCGCTCCTTTCCCCTCACGGTTCTGCCCTTTCCTCGCTCCTTTCCCCTCATGGTTCAGGATCCCGGAGCGGGGCAGGAGGAGGAGGGAGGGAGGAAGAGGCGCAGCGGCAGCAGGGAGCAGCCGGAGGAGAGGAGAGAAGGAATCGCGTGGCCCTGGCGCTGCCTGAGCTCGCAGCACCCCGGGAGCATCGCCCCCATCCCGCAGGTGCCCGGGGAGGGGGAGCTCGGCCCAAATATCCTGGGGGGTGCCTGGGTCCGGGTTCTTTGGGAGGGATGTTTGGAGCTGGCAGGGCTCCAAAGCCGAGCCGCAGCTGGCCCTCGGGGGGACATCGGGGGGTCCCCGAGAGGTGTTTTCGGGGGATCCCAGTGTGGGTGGCGGCAGAGCCCCGTCGGGGGGACACCGGTTTTGGGGAGCCCCGGGAGAGCCGCGGCTGCCCTGAGCGGGAGCCCCGAGAGAGGAGAGCCCCAGAAGCCCCAGCGGGGAACCCGAGAGGGGGGGACCCCTGGCAGTGCCGGCACCCCGGCAATGGGGGGTGCTGGGGCTGGAGGGGCGGCATGGCCGGGAAAGGGGTGCGGGGCTCCCGGGGCCGCCAGGGGCTGCTCCCAGCAGGAGCCCAGTTTCTGACAGTCATTCCCCGTTATGATACAATTTGCCCCCAGCACTGTTCCCGTTGTTCCCAGTGCCATCCAGTGTTTTCCCAGTTCTCCCACTTGCCCCAGAATAGTCCCAGTCACTCCCAGTAAGATCCCAGTATGAGTCCAGTATGATCCCAGTCTCTGCCAGCAGGGCCCCAGTCACTCACCCTTGTCCCCAGTTGCCCCCAGCGTGGTCCCAGTTGCCCCCAGCACATTCCCAGTGGCTCCATATGTGTCCCAGTCCTAGTGCAATGATGGGGAATACCAAACGCACTTGAGGCATCACGTACGGTTAACACCAAAGCTGTGGCTATGTTTGTGATGGGGTCATAGGTAAAGTTCACTAGGTTCCACCGGGATTGGAATTCCTTTTCAAAATCAGCGGCACTGTCCCAAACTATTTTCCGAATCTCAGTAGGAAAAGTGCCTTCTTCACCTTCTCTTATAATCGAGGCAGCAACCGACTGCATCCCTAATTGAGCCTGGATACAGCTGAGAGCTAAAGAAACGTTCTTTTGTGTGGCACCGAGTGCATCAATTACCAATTTGTGATCATTTACGCTTGCTTCCTCCCAACTTGGTAATATGTTTGATAGCAAGCGCTGATGTCTTCCCAAGGCCAATAAGGACGACTGCAGTGGTTGTTGGAATTTGGTCAAATCTAGTGGTGGCAGCCAATGTGTTCATTAATACTTCTGAATCAATGCTATTTAGAATTCCCAATCCTGTTCCCACAGCACCGGTTATGTCTCTTAGCATCCGTCTTTTAGAAGGGTTCCGCTGTCGCAACCAGGTCGTCCAACCCTGAAAAGAAGTTTTTTTTGCATCAGCAAAATCAGGGGTATTTAACCCCATCGTTTGGGAATTGGGGAGTGTTTGACACCCCAGGATCTGGGATTTGGAGGGTTTGATCCTAAAATTTGGGGTTCGGGGCTGGGGGGGGGGGGGGGTAGGGCTTGACATCCCAGAGTTTGGGTTTGAGGGTGTTTGACCCCCCCAGTGTTTGAACCCCCAGGATTTGGGGTCGGGGGGAGTTGACCCCAGGATCTGGGGTGCTTGACCCGCTGGGTTTGGGGTCGGGGTTGAGAGCAGAGCCATTTCCTGGAAACAGCGGCGGGACCGGGACTGGGAACAGGATCGGGATCGGGAATGGGAGTGGGATCGGGGTCGGGAATGAGATCGGGAACGGGAACAGAAATGGGAATGGGATTGGGATCGGGAACAGGATCAGGAACGGGATTGGGCTCGGGAAGGGGAGAGGCCCTGGCCCAATAATGGACCCCTCCCCCAGGGAGCGACCCTGCCCCAATCCCGAGATGGACCAATCCCCTCAATCCCAGACCCCTCCCCAATTCCCAAACCCTCCCCAATGCCAGCCCCTGACCCAGTCCCAGACCCCTGCCCAGTCGCTGAATGGACCCTCCCTCAATCCCAGCCCGCCCCGATCCGGATCGGAGCCATCCCCGGAGCCTCCCCCATTCCCGGACCGGAGCCTTCAATCCCTTTTTGGGGCGGCTCCTGCCGCTTCCAGCCCATTTTTGGGGGATCCAAAGGGCTCCGGGGACCCTCCCCACTTTGGGGGTGTTGGGGTGGCCCCAGGGCCGCCCCGAGGGCCGAGGGGGGATGGAAACCCCCAAAGCCGGGGGGCTCCTGGGGGTCCCCAGTTCCCCCCGTCCCCACCCCAAAACAGCTCCTGGCCAATCAGAGCGCGCGGCGCTGCTGACAACTCAGTTGCCGGGCCGGCGATTTTCAGGCAATCAGCGCCTGCGATAGCGCTGCTCATCGGTTGCCAGGCAGATCACAGCGCTTCTCAATGCGCTAGCCAATCAGAGACTGCGCGGGGCCATTTCTAGCCAATCAGAGCGCTTGTTCTCGATGACTCCTCAGTCGCCAGGCGGACCCGCAGCGCCCAGCGCTCCCCGGGAGCGGAATTTGGGGAGGGGGGAGGTGACCCTGGGGATGGGGATGGGGCGTGCGGGGGCAGCTGGGGCCGGACTGGTGGCACTGGTGGTGCTGAGAGCCCCCCCGGCCGCGGGGGTCGCGGTGAGAAGGGGTTGGGGGCCCCAAATTAAACCAAAGAGGGATCGGGACCCCCCCACGGAGCAGGAGGGGCCTGGAACCCCCAAAACCAAACACGGGGGAGGGGAGCGGGGATTGGGGGAACGATGGGGAAGGCGGGGGAAAGAGGGGGATGGGACACCCAAAAAGGATCAAGACAACTTGAGGTGGCCACCTTTCTATGTGGATGGTAGCCAATGGTAGCCAATGCTTTTTCCCAGTCCATGGGATCCCAGTCTGTGCAATCCCAGTCGATGTGGTCCCAGTCCATATAATCTCAACCCAGTTTATCCCAGTGTGTACCGTCCTGATCCCTATGGTCCCATTCCATATGGTCCCAGTCCATAGGATCTCAGTCCAGGTGATCCCAGCCCATGTTTGATCCCAGTCTGTGTGGTTCTGCACACACTGCCAGGGTCTGAAATTCCAGTCACCAGCCAGGAAAAAATGTTCCTGCCCTTGAATGTCCTTGCTGTCCTCTCAACGAGTTATAATAAAACTAAAAATCAATAAATTTGAATTTAAATAAAATAGAATAAAAATGAAATTTAAAAATTTCAACTCTTACAACCCTCCTAGGGCTCCGCTGCTGGAATCAGCAGGAGTGGTGTTGGCCTCTTCAGGGGAGTTAGAGTGGGACCCGACCAGAGCGGGGGCCCTTAAACCCCAAAAATCCACCCTGGGGGGCAAAACATCCCCTACAGCGGCTTGGAGTGAGTCCCCCAGAAAAATGTCACTTAAAGCTGTCATGATCACCCCTGAAAAGGGGCTTGTGGGGCTGTGGCCCCACAAACACCTGAAAATGGGGAGGAAAAAACACCCTTGGAGGGGTGAGGTCCCCCCAGACATCCCTAAAAAGAGAAAAACTCCTCTTCAGAGGGGCCTGAAGACCCTTCAGGGCACTCGAGGAGGGACAAGATCCCCTCCTCTGCTGGGGCCTCTCCGAGCCGGGAGCTCTCCCGTTGGCGGCTGCCCTCGGGGGAGCCCCGAACGACGGCGGCTCCTGGGCTGAGCCCCCCTCAGCCGGGGCTGTGGAGGGAACTGGGGGGGCTGGGACGGGGCCTGGGGGTCCTGGGGTGACCTGGGGGAGCCTCAGTGGGTCCCACCTCCCCCTGTGCCCCCTCTCCCACCCCCTTCCCAATATTGCCCCCAAACAAAAGCTTGTGGCTGTGCCAGCGCCCCCACTGACCTCCAGCCCTGGGAACCTGGAGCAAGCGGAAACCACAACTTTGCAAATGCTACCTGTGCCTGAAGCAAATGGAAAGAGAACTGGGGTGTGAAAAATAAAGCTTGTTTATTTTCAGAAAAACAGCAAAGAAAACACAGAACACATTTACATTGTAAGAATATTTGTAACAACAACTATCTATGGAACGTATATACCTAAGAACATATCTAACAAAAGTCTATGAAACGTATTTACAGAAGACAAAAAGAAGCCCTAAAACCTATAGCCTAAAGACAACAACAAACTCTACAAGGTATGTACAAAAGGGTGGCATCTCTGTCCGGGATCTCCATCGGTCCTTGAGGAAAAGCAAGAGGCACGGTCACTCCAATCAGGCAGAGAGGGCTCTTCCATGTGCCCCCAGGCTGGCCCAGCAAGCGCAGCACAGGCTGGGGATGGCCACCAGAACCCAATGCACCGGGTCCCACATCCCTGAGCAGGGACCACCCAGCCCAGTCCCAGCCTGGCAGCAGGGGACCCGCTCTGCCTGTGGGGACCACATGCCTGTCCTGCTGCTGGTATTGCTCTTCATCCCAAGATCATGGCCTCTTCCTCATCTTTCTCATCAATGTCCATGTCCTCAAGGTACTCTTCCATTTCCACGTCCATCTCCTCTTCCACATCTACCTCCATCTCTTCTTCACCAGTCTCTTCTCCATCCACTTCCATCTCCTCCTCTGGATCCATCTGCATGTCCACCTCCATCTCTTCCTCTCCAGTCTCTTCTCCATCCACTTCCATCTCCTCCTCTGTATCAATCTCCATGTCCACCTCCATCTCTTCCTCTCCACTCTCTTCTCCATCCACTTCCATCTCCTCCTCTGTATCCATCTGCATGTCCACCTCCATCTCTTCCTCTCCACTCTCTTCTCCATCCACTTCCATCTTCTCCTCTGTATCAATCTCCATGTCCACCTCCATCGCATTGTCTCCACTCTCTTCTCCATCCACTTCCATCTCCTCCTCTCTATCAGCCTGCATGTCCACCTCCATCTCGTCCTCTCTCTCGGTGACAGCCTGCAGAGGTAGCAACACCTCAGAGTGGGGTCCCTGTCCCACCCCATCCCCACAGAACTCCAGCCCAGCCGGGCAGCTGGGGGGTGTCCACCTCCATGGAATGGCACTGTACCTTCCTCAGGACAAATGTGAGCATCCTGCAGGGACGGATGACAAAATCCAGGCAACAGAGAGCTTTCAGGACTGATGGGAGTATCAGGGCGCAGGTGACAAGAAGAGTGACAGGGAACATGGTGAAGGGTGAGCTGGCACGAGGGCTGGCACAGGGTGGGCTGACACAAGGGCCAGTGGTTGTGTTGTGCTCTTTGCTGGACGCTGGAAGTTCCTGCTGGAACATCACATCTGTGACATCACAGTGGATCTAAAGAGCATCTTGTTCCGAGCTGAGCAATCTTCCCCAGCCCATGCTGCTCACAGCCCTGTTGCCAAGGATGGGGCATCCACAGCCTGGGCCAGTGCCTCAGCAGCCTCCGTGTAAAAGAGCAGCTCCCTCAGATCCAACTTCAATCAGCCTCCTGCAGTTGAAAGCCATCCCCCCTTGTCCTGTTGCCACGGGCCCGGCTGAACACTGTCCCCGTCTTTCCTGTGGGACCCTTCCAGTCCTGCAGAGCTGCACTGAGGCCTCCCCAGTGTCTCCTGTTTCCAGGCTGAGCATCCCCAGCCCCACTTGGACGGCAGTCAGGTAGATCAGGGGGAGTCAAGGCTGAAGTCAAACAGCATCAGGAACTGAGAGGTGGAAGCTTTAGGCCCAGGTTTGCCTCTGTAATAACAGTGGAGGGGAAGATGGTGGGACACTGGCTCTGTTCTAACCGCTGATTATTTCCTTTTTTTTTTTTTTTTCCTTCTTTTCTGTCATGCTGATGCAGGTGTTGCTGTTTGCAAGGAAGCTTGGCACAATATCCATTGTCTTCTCCATTTGTGAAACACCGAGCAGAGTCTGGGCAGGCTGATGATGCAGAGCAAAACCTGCAAATACACCGGTGATCCTGAGCCTGGAGGGTGCAGCTAAACCCGGCCAAAAATAATTTCTGGAAAGTCAAGCCTGGTTTACATTTTCTTGAGTTTGGCTATTCCTGAACCGGGGGAGAGGGCATTCGGGGGAGGGGGTACCACAGGGGTTCCCCTCCCCCGTTTTTGGGGGGTTTCCCATGGTGCCCCCTCCCCAAAAAGCTCCGCGGGCCCCCTGAAGCGGCTTCTGTTCCACCGGCCGGTGCCCCCTGATCCAGGACTGCCCCCGGTGAGTCTGGGGCGCTCTGGGGGGATTTTGGGGGGATTTTGGCGGCATGTATGGGCTTTGGGGAATTTTGTTGGGAGATTAGGGGGAATTATTGGATTTTGGAGAGAATTACTGGGTTTGTGGGGTTATGGGGGTTTTGTGGGATTTGAGGATTTTGGATTTTGGGGATTTTTTAGGGTTTTGGGGTGGTTATTTTTTTGGGGGGTTTATTGAAATTTTTGGGAGGTTTTTTGTTTTTTTTTTTTTTGTTTTTTTTTTTTTTTAATTTTGGTGGGTTCCATTGGGATTTTGTGGGATTCTTTGGTGTTTAGGAGTTTTTAATTGGGATTTTTGGGGGATTTTGGGGGGTTTTAGTGGAATTTTGGGGGGCTTTGGAGTTGTCCCAGGGTGTGGGGAAGGGCTGAGAGGCACCAAAGTCTCCTTTAAACCCCTGAAAGTCCCAATAAACCCCATGAAATCGCAATTAAATTTCACAAATTCCCATTAGAACACCCTCGAATCCCAAAAAAAGCCCACAAAATCCCAATTAAACCCCACAAATCCTCCCAAAAATGTCTCCAAAACCACAACAAGCCCCACAAAATACTCACGAGACCCAAAGAAATCTTGACAACAACCTAAAAAAAACCTACAAAACCCCCCCTAATCCCCACTAAAATTCCTAACAAACCCAAATCCCCAAAGAATCCCACTAAATGCCCCAACAATTCCAATAAATTGCCTCCAAATCCCCTAAAAATCCCAATAAAACCCAGAAATAATTCCAGAGGATCCCACAAAATCCCAGTAAAACCTTCCAAAATTCAAAAGAAAACACAAAAAAAATCAATTAACCCCCAAATACCCCCAGGAAAAAAACTTCCCACTCAAAGCACCAAGAAAAGCCCTCAAAATCCAAACTCCCAAAATTCCCAAACACCCCCACACCAAATAATTCTCCCCAAAAACCCCAACAATTCCCTGTAAACTCCCAACACAATTCCCAAAAGCCCAAAAAAGCCCCAAATGCCCAAACCCCTCCCGAGCCCTCCCTGGTCCCTCCCGGTCCCGCCCAGGCCCGTCCGGGGCCGCGGCCAAAACTGCCCGGAGCGGACGCGGAGGTCCCGGAGCGACCCCGGAGCCGATCCCGGGCTCGGCCTCGGGCTCGGCCCCTTTGGGGGATTTTGGGCCACACTGGGAAGGTTTAGGGTGGGCTTCAGATCCCTTGCGGGGATCCCGAGCCTTTTTGGGTGGATTTTCAGCCCCTGTGGCTGATTTGAGGCCGAATCTGGTGGGGTTTAGGGGGGATTTCAGACCCCTTTGGATGATTTTAGGCCCATGTGGGTGGGGCTGGGGCCCATTTGGGTGAGTTTAGGAAAAACTGGGCCCATATGGGTGAATCCTAATCCTGTGTGGGTGATTTTAGGTCCCTTTTTTGGGTATTTTGGGTGCATTTAAGTAGGGGGTTTTTTGCTGCTTTGGGCAATTTTAGGTTGAACCAAGCCTTTTTAGGGTGATTTTAGGTCTTCTTGTGTTGGTGTCAGGGACATTTTGGTGATTTTAGATACCTTTGGATGATTTTAGGCTGGACCAGATACTTTCAGGGTGGATTTTAGTCACATTTGAAAGATTTACGGGTGATCTTAAGCCATTTCTTGAGGGCTATAAAACACTTGGGGCAGTTTTAAGCCCCTTTGGTTGGATTTTAGAGCCCTCTGGATACTTTTAATCCCATTTGGTTGGTGTCAGGCCGAACCATGTGGATGTAGGCTGCATTTGATGCCCTTTTGGGTGATTTTGGGTCAAACCGGGCTTTTTTAGGACAGCGCGTCCCCTTGGCCCCGCTCCTTTCCCCTCACGGTTCCGCCCTTTCCTCGCTCCTTTCCCCTCACGGTTCTGCCCTTTCCTCGCTCCTTTCCCCTCATGGTTCAGGATCCCGGAGCGGGGGAGGAGGAGGAGGGAGGGAGGAAGAGGCGCAGCGGCAGCAGGGAGCAGCCGGAGGAGAGGAGAGAAGGAATCGCGTGGCCCTGGCGCTGCCTGAGCTCGCAGCACCCCGGGAGCATCGCCCCCATCCCGCAGGTGCCCGGGGAAGGGGAGCTCGGCCCAAATATCCTGGGGGGTGCCTGGGTTCGGGTTCTTTGGGAGGGATGTTTGGAGCTGGCAGGGCTCCAAAGCCGAGCCGCAGCTGGCCCTCGGGGGGACATCGGGGGTCCCCGAGAGGTGTTTTTGGGGGATCCCAGTGTGGGTGGCGGCAGAGCCCCGTCGGGGGGACACCGGTTTTGGGGAGCCCCGGGAGAGCCGCGGCTGCCCTGAGCGGGAGCCCCGAGAGAGGAGAGCCCCAGAAGCCCCAGCGGGGAACCCGAGAGGGGGGGACCCCTGGCAGTGCCGGCACCCCGGCAATGGGGGGTGCTGGGGCTGGAGGGGCAGCATGGCCGGGAAAGGGGTGCGGGGCTCCCGGGGCCGCCAGGGGCTGCTCCCAGCAGGAGCCCAGTTGCTGACAGTCACTCCCCATTATGATACAATTTGCCCCCAGCACTGTTCCCGTTGTTCCCAGTGCCATCCAGTGTTTTCCCAGTTCTCCCACTTGCTCCCAGAATAGTCCCAGTCACTCCCAGTAAGATCCCAGTATGAGTCCAGTATGATCCCAGTCTCTGCCAGCAGGGCCCCAGTCACTCACCCTTGTCCCCAGTTGCCCCCAGCGTGGTCCCAGTTGCCCCCAGCACATTCCCAGTGGCTCCATATGTGTCCCAGTCCTAGTGCAATGATGGGGAATACCAAATGCACTTGAGGCATCACATACGGTTAACACCAAAGCTGTGGCTATGTTTGTGATGGGGTCATAGGTAAAGTTCACTAGGTTCCACCGGGATTGGAATTCCTTTTTAAAATCAGCGGCGCTGTCCCAAACTATTTTCCGAATCTCAGTAGGAAAAGTGCCTTCTTCACCTTCTCTTATAATCGAGGCAGCAACCGACTGCATCCCTAATTGAGCCTGGATACAGCTGAGAGCTAAAGAAACGTTCTTTTGTGTGGCACCGAGTGCATCAATTACCAATTTGTGATCATTTACGCTTGCTTCCTCCCAACTTGGTAATATGTTTGATAGCAAGCACTGATGTCTTCCCAAGGCCAATAAGGACGACTGCAGTGGTTGTTGGAATTTGGTCAAATCTAGTGGTGGCAGCCAATGTGTTCATTAATACTTCTGAATCAATGCTATTTAGAATTCCCAATCCTGTTCCCACAGCACCGGTTATGTCTCTTAGCATCCGTCTTTTAGAAGGGTTCCGCTGTCGCAACCAGGTCGTCCAACCCTGAAAAGAAGTTGACAAAAAAGGTGAACAAGCTGGCTGAATTTCTGAGACATTTTTTTGCATCAGCAAAATCAGGGGTATTTAACCCCATCGTTTGGGAATTGGGGAGTGTTTGACACCCCAGGATCTGGGATTTGGAGGGTTTGATCCTAAAATTTGGGGTTTGGGGCTGGGGGGGGGGGGTAGGGCTTGACATCCCAGAGTTTGGGTTTGAGGGTGTTTGACCCCCCCAGTGTTTGAACCCCCAGGATTTGGGGTCAGGGAGAGTTGACCCCAGGATCTGGGGTGTTTGACCCGCTGGGTTTGGGGTCGGGGTTGAGAGCAGAGCCATTTCCTGGAAACAGCGGCGGGACCGGGACTGGGAACAGGATCGGGATCGGGAATGGGAGTGGGATCGGGGTCGGGAATGAGATCGGGAACGGGAACAGAAATGGGAATGGGATTGGGATCGGGAACAGGATCAGGAACGGGATTGGGCTCGGGAAGGGGAGAGGCCCTGGCCCAATAATGGACCCCTCCCCCAGGGAGCGACCCTGCCCCAATCCCGGGATGGAGCAATCCCCTCAATCCCAGACCCCTCCCCAATTCCCAAACCCTCCCCAATGCCAGCCCCTGACCCAGTCCCAGACCCCTCCCCAGTCGCTGAACGGACCCTCCCTCAATCCCAGCCCGCCCCGATCCGGATGGGAGCCATCCCCGGAGCCTCCCCCATTCCCGGACCGGACCCTTCAATCCCTTTGTGGGGCGGCTCCTGCCGCTTCCAGCCCATTTTTGGGGGATCCAAACGGCTCCGGGGACCCTCCCCACTTTGGGGGTGTTGGGGTGGCCCCAGGGCTGCCCCGAGGGCCGAGGGGGGATGGAAACCCCCAAAGCCGGGGGGCTCCTGGGGGTCCCCAGTTCCCCCCGTCCCCACCCCAAAACAGCTCCTGGCCAATCAGAGCGCGCGGCGCTGCTGACAACTCAGTTGCCGGGCCGGCGATTTTCAGGCAATCAGCGCCTGCGATAGCGCTGCTCCTCGGTTGCCAGGCAGATCAAAACGCTTCTCAATGCGCTAGCCAATCAGAGACTGCGCGGGGCCATTTCTAGCCAATCAGAGCGCTTGTTCTCGATGACTCCTCAGTCGCCAGGCGGACCCGCAGCGCCCAGCGCTCCCCGGGAGCGGAATTTGGGGAGGGGGGAGGTGACCCTGGGGATGGGGATGGGGCGTGCGGGGGCAGCTGGGGCCGGACTGGTGGCACTGGTGGTGCTGAGAGCCCCCCCGGCCGCGGGGGTCGCGGTGAGAAGGGGTTGGGGGCCCCAAATTAAACCAAAGAGGGATTGGGACCCCCCCACGGAGCAGGAGGGGCCTGGAACCCCCAAAACCAAACACGGGGGAGGGGAGCGGGGATTGGGGGAACGATGGGGAAGGCGGGGGAAAGAGGGGGATGGGACACCCAAAAAGGATCAAGACAACTTGAGGTGGCCACCTTTCTATGTGGATGGTAGCCAATGGTAGCCAATGCTTTTTCCCAGTCCATGGGATCCCAGTCTGTGCAATCCCAGTCCATGTGGTCCCAGTCCATAGAATCTCAACCCAGTTTATCCCAGTGTGTACCGTCCTGATCCCTATGGTCCCATTCCATATGGTCCCAGTCCATAGGATCTCAGTCCAGGTGATCTCAGCCCATGTTTGATCCCAGTCTGTGTGGTGCTGCACACACTGCCAGGGTCTGAAATTCCAGTCACCAGCCAGGAAAAAATGTTCCTGCCCTTGAATGTCCTTGCTGTCCTCTCAACGAGTTATAATAAAACTAAAAATCAATAAATTTGAATTTAAATGAAATAGAATAAAAATGAAATTTAAAAATTTCAACTCTTACAACCCTCCTAGGGCTCCGCTGCCGGAATCAGCAGGAGTGGTGTTGGCCTCTTCAGGGGAGTTAGAGTGGGACCCGAATAGAGCGGGGGCCCTTAAACCCCAAAAATCCACCCTGGGGGGCAAAACATCCCCTACAGCGGCTTGGAGTGAGTCCCCCAGAAAAATGTCACTTAAAGCTGTCATGATCACCCCTGAAAAGGGGCTTGTGGGGCTGTGGCCCCACAAACACCTGAAAATGGGGAGGAAAAAACACCCTTGGAGGGGTGAGGTCCCCCCAAACATCCCTAAAAAGAGAAAAACTCCTCTTCAGAGGGGCCTGAAGACCCTTCAGGGCCCTCGAGGAGGGACAAGATCCCCTCCTCTGCTGGGGCCTCTCCGAGCCGGGAGCTCTCCCGTTGGCGGCTGCCCTCGGGGGAGCCCCGAACGACGGCGGCTCCTGGGCTGAGCCCCCCTCAGCCGGGGCTGTGGAGGGAACTGGGGGGGCTGGGACGGGGCCTGGGGGTCCTGGGGTGACCTGGGGGAGCCTCAGTGGGTCCCACCTCCCCCTGTGCCCCCTCTCCCACCCCCTTCCCAATATTGCCCCCAAACAAAAGCTTGTGGCTGTGCCCCCACCGACCTCCAGCCCTGGGAACCTGGAGCAAGCGGAAACCACAACTTTGCAAATGCTACCTGTGCCTGAAGCAAATGGAAAGAGAACTGGGGTGTGAAAAATAAAGCTTGTTTATTTTCAGAAAAACAGCAAAGAAAACACAGAACACATTTACATTGTAAGAATATTTGTAACAACAACTATCTATGGAACGTATATACCCAAGAACATATCTAACAAAAGTCTATGAGGCGTATTTACAGAAGACAAAAAGAAGCCCTAAAACCTATGGCCTAAAGACAACAACAAACTCTACAAGGTATGTACAAAAGGGTGGCATCTCTGTCCGGGATCTCCATCGGTCCTTGAGGAAAAGCAAGAGGCACAGTCACTCCAATCAGGCAGAGAGGGCTCTTCCATGTGCCCCCAGGCTGGCCCAGCAAGCGCAGCACAGGCTGGGGATGGCCACCAGAACCCAATGCACCGGGTCCCGCATCCCTGAGCAGGGACCACCCAGCCCAGTCCCAGCCTGGCAGCAGGGGACCCGCTCTGCCTGTGGGGACCACATGCCTGTCCTGCTGCTGGTATTGCTCTTCATCCCAAGATCATGGCCTCTTCCTCATCTTTCTCATCAATGTCCATGTCCTCAAGGTACTCTTCCATTTCCACGTCCATCTCCTCTTCCACATCTACCTCCATCTCTTCTTCACCAGTCTCTTCTCCATCCACTTCCATCTTCTCCTCTGTATCAATCTCCATGTCCACCTCCATCTCTTCCTCTCCAGTCTCTTCTCCATCCACTTCCATCTCCTCCTCTGGATCCATCTGCATGTCCACCTCCATCTCTTCCTCTCCAGTCTCTTCTCCATCCACTTCCATCTTCTCCTCTGTATCAATCTCCATGTCCACCTCCATCTCTTCCTCTCCAGTCTCTTCTCCATCCACTTCCATCTCCTCCTCTGTATCCATCTGCATGTCCACCTCCATCTCTTCCTCTCCACTCTCTTCTCCATCCACTTCCATCTCCTCCTCTGTATCAATCTCCATGTCCACCTCCATCGCATTGTCTCCACTCTCTTCTCCATCCACTTCCATGTCCTCCTCTCTATCAGCCTGCATGTCCACCTCCATCTCGTCCTCTCTCTCGGTGACAGCCTGCAGAGGTAGCAACACCTCAGAGTGGGGTCCCTGTCCCACCCCATCCCCACAGAACTCCAGCCCAGCCGGGCAGCTGGGGGGTGTCCACCTCCATGGAATGGCACTGTACCTTCCTCAGGACAAATGTGAGCATCCTGCAGGGACGGATGACAAAATCCAGGCAACAGAGAGCTTTCAGGACTGATGGGAGTATCAGGGCGCAGGTGACGAGAAGAGTGACAGGGAACATGGTGAAGGGTGAGCTGGCACGAGGGCTGGCACAGGGTGGGCTGACACAAGGGCCAGTGGTTGTGTTGTGCTCTTTGCTGGACGCTGGAAGTTCCTGCTGGAACATCACATCTGTGACATCACAGTGGATCTAAAGAGCATCTTGTTCCGAGCTGAGCAATCTTTCCCAGCCCATGCTGCTCACAGCCCTGTTGCCAAGGATGGGGCATCCACAGCCTGGGCCAGTGCCTCAGCAGCCTCCGTGTAAAAGAGCAGCTCCCTCAGATCCAACTTCAATCAGCCTCCTGCAGTTGAAAGCCATCCCCCCTTGTCCTGTTGCCACGGGCCCGGCTGAACACTGTCCCCGTCTTTCCTGTGGGACCCTTCCAGTCCTGCAGAGCTGCAGGGAGGCCTCCCCAGTGTCTCCTCTTTCCAGGCTGAGCATCCCCAGCCCCACTTGGACGGCAGTCAGGTAGATCAGGGGGAGTCAAGGCTGAAGTCAAACAGCATCAGGAACTGAGAGGTGGAAGCTTTAGGCCCAGGTTTGCCTCTATAATAACAGTGGAGGGGAAGATGGTGGGACACTGGCTCTGTTCTAACCGCTGATTATTTTCTTTTTTTTTTTTTTTCCCTTCTTTTCTGTCATGCTGATGCAGGTGTTGCTGTTTGCAAGGAAGCTTGGCACAATATCCATTGTCTTCTCCATTTGTGAAACACCGAGCAGAGTCTGGGCAGGCTGATGATGCAGAGCAAAACCTGCAAATACACCGGTGATCCTGAGCCTGGAGGATGCAGCTAAACCCGGCCAAAAATAATTTCTGGAAAGTCAAGCCTGGTTTACATTTTCTTGAGTTTGGCTACTCCTGAACCGGGGGAGGGGGCATTCAGGGCAGGGGGTACCACAGGGGTTCCCCTCCCCCGTTTTTGGGGGGTCTCCCATGGTGCCCCCTCCCCAAAAAGCTCCGCGGGCCCCCTGAAGTGGCTCCTGTTCCACCGGCCGGTGCCCCCTGATCCAGGACTGCCCCCGGTGAGTCTGGGGGGCTCAGGGGGGATTTTGGGGGGATTTTGGCGGCATTTATGGGCTTTGGGGGATTTTGTTGGTAGCTTAGGGGGAATTACTGGATTTTAGAGAGAATTACTGGCTTTGTGGGGTTATGGGACTTTGCAGGGTTTTGTGGAATTGAGGATTTCGATTATTTTTTTAGGGTTTTGTGGGGTTTTTTTGGGGGGGTTTACTGAAATTTTTGGGAGTTTTTTTTTAATTTTCACAGTGGGTTTCACTGTGATTTTGTTGGATTCTTTGGGGTTTTGGAGGGTTTTATTGGGATTCTGGGGGGATTTCTGGGGTGTTTTAGTGGAATTTTGGGGACTTTGGAGTTGTCCCAGGGTGTAAGGAAGGGCTGAGAGGCACCAAAGTCTCCTTTAAACCCCTGAAAGTCTCAATAAACCTCATGAAATCACAATTAAATTTCACAAATTCCCATTAGAACACCCTCGAATCCCAATAAAAGCCCACAAAATCCCAATTAAACCCCACAAATCCCCCCCCAAAAATGTCTCCAAAACCACAACAAGCCCCACAAAATCCTCACGAGACCCAAAGAAATCTTGGCAACACCCAAAAAAACCCACAAAACCCCCCGTAAAATCCCCGCTAAAATTCCTAACAAACCCAAATCCCCAAAGAATCCCACTAAATGCCCCCACAATTCCAATAAAATGCCTCCAAATCCCCTAAACATTCCAAGAGAACACAGAAATAATTCCAGAGGATCCCACAAAATCCCCACAAAATCCCAGTAAAACCTTCCAAAAGTCAAAAGAAAACAGAAAAAATTTCAATTAGCCCCAAATACCCCCAGGAAAACAACTTCCCCCTCAAAGCACCAATAAAACCCCTCAAAATCCAAACTCCCAAAATTTCCCAACTGCCTCCAAACCCAATAATTCTCCCCAAAAACCCCAACAATTCCCTGTAAACTCCCAACACAATTCCCCAAAAAAGCCCCAGATGCCCAAACCCCTCCCGAGCCCTCCCTGGTCCCTCCCGGTCCCGCCCAGGCCCATCCGGGGCCGCGGCCAAAACTGCCCGGAGCGGACGCGGAGGTCCCGGAGCGACCCCGGAGCCGATCCTGGGCTCGGCCTCGGGCTCGGCCCCTTTGGGGGATTTTGGGCCGAACCGGGCAGGTTTAGGGTGGGCTTCAGATCCCTTGCGGAGATCCCGAGCCTTTTCAGGTGGATTTTCAGCCCCTATGGCTGATTTGAGGCCGAATCTGGTGGGGTTTAGGGGGGATTTCAGATCCCTTTGGGTGATTTTAGGTCCATATGGGTGAATCTTAATCTTGTGTGCATGATTTTAGGTCCCTTTTTTGTGATTTATGGTCCATTTAAGTAGTTTTTTTTTGCTTCTTTGGGCAATTTTAGGTCAAACCAAGCCATTAAGGTGATTTTAGGCCAAAGCAGGTACTTTCAGGGTGTATTTTAACTTCATTTGAGGGATTTAAGGGTGATTTTAAGCCATTTCATGTGTCTTTTAAAACATTTGAGGCAATTTTAGACCCCATTGTTTGGATTTTAGAGCCCTTTGGATACTTTTAATCCCATTTGGCTGATGTCAGGCCGAACCATGTGGATGTAGGTTGCATTTGATGCCCTTTTGGGTGATTTTAAACCAAACCGGGCTTTTTTAGGACAGCGCGTCCCCTTGGCCCCACTCCTTTCCCCTCACGGTTCCGCTCTTTCCTCGCCCCCTTTCCCCTCACGGTTCCGCCCTTTCCTCGCTCCTTTCCCCTCATGGTTCAGGATCCCGGAGCGGGGCAGGAGGAGGAGGGAGGGAGGAAGAGGCGCAGCGGCAGCAGGGAGCAGCCGGAGGAGAGGAGAGAAGGAATCGCGTGGCCCTGGCGCTGCCTGAGCTCGCAGCACCCCGGGAGCATCGCCCCCATCCCGCAGGTGCCCGGGGAGGGGGAGCTCGGCCCAAATATCCTGGGGCTGCCTGGGTGTGGGGTTTTTTGCGGGGGATATTTGGAGCTGGCAGGGCTCCAAAGATCAGCCGTGGCGGGCCTTAGGGGGACATCATGGAGTCTTGAGTTTGGGAGTGGCTACACCCGGTATGAGACCAGTCACTCCCAGTATGAGCCTGGTTAAGGTCTTTCAGCTCCTGCCAAAGGTCTGACAGCTCCTAGTGAAGGTCTGACAGCTTCTGCTGAAGGTGTGACACTTCCTGGTGAAGGTGTGACAGCTCCTAGTGAAGGTCTGACAGCTCCTGGTGAAGTTATGAAACCTCCTAGTGAAGGTCGGACAGCTTCTGGTAAAAATCTGACAGCTCCTGCTGGAGGTCTGACAGCTCTTGCTGAAGCTGTGACAGCTCCTTCTGAAGGTGTGACGGCTCATCCTGGTGGTCTGACAGCTCCTGGTGAAGGTCTGACAGCTCCTACTGAAGGTCTGGCAGCTCCTGCTGAAGGTCTGACAGCTCTTTCTGAAGGTGTGACAGCTCCTGCTGAAGGTCTGACAGCTCTTTCTGAAGGTGTGACAGCTCCTGGTGAAAGACTGAAAGCTCCTCTTGAAGGTCTGGCAGCTTCTGGTGAAGGTGTGACAGCTCCTGGTGAAGGTCTGACAGCTCCTCCTAAATTCTGACCATTCCTGCCAAAGGTCTGACAACTCCTGCTGAAGGTCTGACAGCTCCTACTGAAGGTCTGACAGCTCCTGCTGAATTTGTGACAGCTCCTAGTGAAGGTGTGACAGCTCCTGGTTAAGGTGTGACAGGTCCTGCTGAAAGTGTGACAGCTCCTTCTGAAGGTCTGGCAGCTTCTGGTGAAGGTGTGACAGCTCCTGGTGAAGTTCTGACAGCTCCTGGTGAACATGTGAAAACTCCTGGTGAAGGTCTGACAGCTCCTGCTGAAGGTCTGACACCTCCTGGTGAATGTTCGACAGCTCCTGCTGAAGGTGTGACAGCTCCTGGTGAAAGTGTGACATCTCCAGGTGAATGTTTGACAGCTCCTGCTGAAGGTGTGACAGCTCCTGCTGGAGGTCTGACAGCTCCTTCTGATAATCTGACAGCTCCTGCTGAAGGTGTGACAGCTCCTGGTGAAGGTCAGACAACTCCTAGTGAAGTTGAGACAGCTCCTGCCGAAGTTCTGACAGCTCCTGCTGTCGGTCTGACAGGTCTTGTTTAGGTCTGATAGCTCCTCCTGAAGGTCAGAGAGCTCCTGGTGAAGGTGTGATAGCTTCTGGTGAAGGTCTGACATCTCCTGGTGAAGGTCTGACAGCTCCTGCTGAAGCTGTGACAGCTCCAGGTGAAGGTGTGACAGCTCCTAGTGAAGGTCTGACAGCTTCTGCTGAAGGTCGGAGAGCTCCTTTGAAGGTCTGACAGCTCCTGGTGAATGTCTGACAGCTTCTGGTGAAGGTCTGACAGCTCTCAGAGCGTCAAATTTACGTGGCTAGAGGGTGGTGTGCAGAAAGGAGACAGAGGAGTCCTGTAAAAGTCCCTTGATTGGCATAAAGGGAGAGCGTGCATCAGGCGTGTGTCCAACGCAGTCTCCCAATCACTTGGATCAAGTAGCCTTCTTTTCTTCTTTCCCAGCTGCATTTTCTTTCATTCCCTTTCCCCCTTGGCTGAGCTACTTGGAAGGTACTCGGGACTTCCCGATCTGCCCATCATGTCCCCCTCATTACGTGCCCTCTATAAAACACACGATCCACGATCATTTCAACTAGCTAAATCAATTGATATTTTTAGTGAGCTTTACTGATTGACATGGACTGCTCCTCAGCCAAGGCCATGCTAAACTCCTGAACTTAGGGAAGAAGAACAAAGACTTTATAGGGTTGTGAGAGACGAGGTGACATTTTGCTGAAGCCAAAAGATTATTCAGCTAAAGAATGAAAGCTGTTGGTTCTATGTGTTGTTGTTTGTGGTTTGGATATGTTCTGGTTGGTTTGTTGGGTGTTGCTGGAGAGGGGCGGGGTTGAAGCCCTGACTAAAAAGGAATTCAGATGATGGGGGAGTAGACAGAAAAGCAGGTGGTCAGGAGAGAATGGAAGTGCCCCAGTACCGAGCCAATGGGAAAGGGGACAGGGACTGCCCCAGCCGGGAAATGCCCGAAAATTTTCCACTTTGTTGGAAGGTGTGTGTGTTCTGCTCTCGGGAGGGACATGCAAATTCGGCCCGGCTGAATCGGTATGAATGAACAGTTGTTGCCCTCATTTTTAAAAGTGTTAAGTTTTCTTTTATAGTTCTTTTGAAAGTTTTAAAGTTCTCATAAAACTTTCTTAGCCTTCTGATAATGTTTACATATTTCTACTAAAGTTCTCATGCACTGTTCATGCAAATAATGATTGTTTTACATTCTTCTTTGTGGGAGGAGAAAATTAATAGACTGTTAGTTTGACCAGTGTGGTTACAGAAGTGGCAATTTCATCCTCCAATCTACTGCCACTTTTAGAATTCTATATATTGCAAAGTCAGAAATAAAATTAACTCTTTTTCTCTCTTGAACTCATCAAGCTTCTGTGTACTCCTTTGGTGCCAAATAGCAACAAAGTTTCTTTTTGCTTTGAAGACTTTGTCCCCATTTAATTGTGTCAAAAAGCCTGTTCATTTCTAACAGGATTATAAATATTAAGTTCTTCACCCAGGGCAGATTTAAAGCCCAAACTCCCATGTCACGTCCCCCAGACTTCTGGAACATCGCCAGAGCTCCCCCAAACCCTCCTGTCAGCCCCTGGAAACGCCCCAGAGACCTCCCAATCCCTGTTTCAACCCCGCAGCTGCCTGTAACTCCCCCAGACCCCACCCCAGCTGCCCATAACTTCCCCAAAGCCCCCCCAAGCCCCATATCACATTCCCTGACCTCAAACAAACCCTTATTCTCCCCCCTGCCCCCCTGCAATTTCACTCACACACGGCCATGGCCTGAGGGGACACGCTGGTGGTCTTCAGGTGGGAGCTGGCCAGGGCATCCTGACCAAAGACCTGCGGAGCTTCAGCCTTTGCAGGGGAGGCTGGCAGCAGCTGCACCCCCAAAACAGCCCCTGCAGCCCCCTCAGCCATGCAGCTGCACTGCTGGATGACTGGCTCTATGTGTCTGGAGGTGCAGGGGGGGCTCGGGGCATCCTAGGGTGGGCTGGTGGGATTTTCAAGAGGCTACAGGGCCAAGGGGCCTGGAGGATCTGGAAGTGCTGGGGGAATTTGGGGAAAGGGGAGGTTGGAGGGTTTTGGAGAGCTGTGTCATGACTGGCTCTATGTGTTTGGAAGTGGGAAGGCGTATCAGGGGGTCCGGGGCAATTTCTCGGGGGGCTTTGCAGGGACTATAGTGGCTGGGGGAGCTTCAGGGCATCTTGGGGGTGTGGGAGCATTTTGGAATGAGAGGGGATACAGGAGGGCTGGGGGAAAACGTGTTCTATGTCTTTAGAAGTGGGGAGGGGACTGGGGGCTGATTTTGGAGCCTCCACTGATTACTGGGTGCCCCCCTCCAGCAAAGGGCCAAGGCTGTTTTCTCCTCCCATCTGGGAGGGGGGGTGAGCTTTGAGGATCCCATCTTCAGTCGGGGGGGTCCCTTTGTCACTGAAACTGTGTGAAAATGAAACATCTCCAACAGCAAATTCAGGGTTAGAGAATCAAAGGCGTTACTTTATACTGGTCAGGACGTGCAACAGAAATCATTGCATCTACACATTGCCCGGGTGTGCAGCCAGCAACACACGGGCAGGAGGACACAGATGGCGCTTCCTGGCTGGGAGAGGGCTTGTGGCCATCTCCAGGCACCGGTCTGACAGGGATCCCCGCAGCTCCGGCCCTGCACAGCCACTCTGTCGCCAGCACAAAGGCTTCAGCAGAACCAGCAAAGGCCAAGGGGCTACTTTTCCCTTCCCCACTGCTGGCCTGGGCCGCTTGCTGAGCACAAGGACCCGTTTTCCCCTCTACCCCTGTGCTCTGCAGACCCTGGGCAGCAAATGAAAGATTCTGGGAGTCTGTCTATTACAACATATCCTACATTTATATGCTAAGGAAAAATGAAAATAAGGAAAGAACAATGTTGAACAAATCAAACATTGCTTCTGGCTCAGGTGGCCCCAGCAGACAGAGCTTCTGGGATCAGCTCTCTGCAGAGCTCCAGCAGTGCAGCCAGCCGAGCCCTGAGAGACGAGGCCGTGTCCTCCATGCCCTGTGGAGCTGATCACGCAGGCTGTCGAAGATGGAATATCGAGCTCTCTCTACTGCCTGGAGGACGTACAGTGTTTGAATTGCCAGGCTTCCGACGGCGACGCTGATGTCATCTGCCATGCCTTCAAGGGCTGAAAGAGAGAGGAACAGAGCCATGGTCAGTTCCCGGATCTGAGGGGACCCGAGGAGACCCCCGTTCCAGGGCCGTGCCAGCCGGCTCTAGCCATGGCCAGCAGGGAGCAGGGACCAACAGGATCAGCCCGAAGCTGCTGGCCACGAATCCCCCAGGTGGCCCTGACGTCTCTGTGTGCTCTGCCCACACCGCCCCTCGTCCGCACAGGGAGCAGAGCCCTCGGCAGCCGGGGCAGGGCTTGCAGCTCCCCCGCCAGCCCCCGCTGACAGCCCGCTGCCCTCACTCACCCTCACAGATGAGCTGGAGCTCTTCCTTCTTCCCCCTGAGTTGCTGCCCGGCCATCCCTGTGAACACAGAGCCTGTCACGGCCCAGCGGCACAGCTCCCTGCCAGCGGCGCTGCCAGCCCTGTGGCCACACGGCCTCCTGGCCCGGCAGGGCTCAGCCCGGGCCCTTGCCGCACGCTGCCGGCCCAGGGCACGGCTGCGAGAGGGCGGCAGCAGCGCCGAGGCCAGGCGGGGCTCCACGGCGCCGGGCCCGGATGGCGCTGCCGGGGCAGCAGCCGGGGCTGGGGCCGAGCTGCGGCGGGGCGGGGAGGGAAGGGGAGCCCGGGCTCACGGCTCACCGATGAACCTGATGGCCTCCTCTCGCAGGGACTGCTGCGGGCTGTCCAGGTACTGCAGGGCCCGGCGCAGGTGCTCGGCCGCTCGGCTCCTGTCGTCGGCCAGCTGCAGAGAGCGGCAGGAGGGAAGGGTTGGCGCGGGCTCAGCCCCTGTGCCGGGCGCTCCCTGCGCCCAGCCCCGGCCTCCCCTGCCCGCACAGCCCTGAGGCGCGGCCAGCAGCCGCGGGCGCCGGGCTCTGGAGGGGGCAGAGGGGCGGCTGCTGCCCCGGGAGCCGCGGCGCCGCCCCGCCCCGCGGCCCCGCCGGGCCGGGGCTCCATCGGCCCCGGCTCGGGCCCACGGGAGCCTGGAGAAGAGCCCGCGCAGCCTCTGGGTGCAGCAGCGGGCAGGGGCACAGCTGCCAGCCCACACACTGAGCACCGCGCTCAGGGGGCTTCTCCAGCCTGAGGCTGGCACTTCCAGGCCGTCCTTACCAGGCACTCGGTGAACTTCCACAGCTTCTTGTTCTTCACCAGTTTTTGAAGATCCCTCCTCTTCAGGAACTCAGCCACACAAAGCAGCGTTTCCTGAGAAACCTGGAGAGCAGCAGAGATGCGGAGATGGCCCCACAGCCCAGGGCGCAGGACCTGTGTCCCTGTGTCCCTGTGCCAAGGCCTGGAGGAGGCTGCAGCCCACGAGGCGCTAGGGCAGGAGGCAGCTGAGCCCCCTCCCAGGGGGACAGCAGCAGCCCATGAGTCCTCACCTGTGCCACATGCTGATTCTCATCATGGCAGTGGAAGAAGAGTGGCAGCAGGCTCTGGCGCACGTGTGTCTTCAGGGCCTTCTCTTCCTTTTCCAGTGGAAGAGACACCAATGTTTGGAAGAGCAGTATGGAGAGCAGCTGCACATGGCTATTGTCCTGTATGAAAGGAAGAAAAAAAGACCTCAGCATCGGCTGCACGGGGCTCAGCTTGGCTCAGGCCTGCAAATCCACAGGGCACAAAGTGTCCAGGCAGCAGTCAGTGGCCGTGGCTGGGGGCAGCGAGCCTTACGTGGTCAAAGAGTGGCAGGAGCGCCTCAACCAGCTGCAGTGCGATGGGGCTGGGTATCAGCATGGCCTTGTCCCAGAAGATAAAGCTGAGGAGCCTGACTGTCATGCTGACTATCTCTCCATCTGCGTCCCACAGGAGCTCCACAAGACTTTCAGTCAGGCTCCACATTTTTTCGCTCTGTGCGGAACACAAGTTTGTGAAACGCCATCCTGCTGCCGCAGGGCCTAGGGGCCAAAGGGCTGTTCCGAAGCACTTGGGCAGTTGAACCAGGAGGCAGGAGAGCTGGGAGCAGCTGCCCCAGCGCCCAAAGCCCAGCCAAGCCCAAGCGACTGCATTCCCAAGCGCAGCCTCAGCCGCTGCCCCCTTCTCACCATCAAGGGATCATCGATGAGCACAAGAAGGGCCCTGAGCGCCAGGCGACGCCTCTCCCTGCACTCGCTCCGCAGGTGCCTTGACAAGATTTGCAGGATTCTCTTAGCACCGCGTTCACTCAAGTTCAGACACTCAAGAACCTGAAAGGCACAGGGCAGTGACAGGGGACCTGGCCGGCAAGAGCCCGGAACAGCACAGGGCTGGGCCCAGGCAGCAGCGCAGGGCGCGGGCACCGTCCCAGGCAGCTGCGGCTACGAGAGGGCAGAGAGCTGGGAGGCAGCTGAGCGAGGCAGCGCTGGCCATCAGGCTCACCTCCACAAGGAACGCCAGGGCGGGCAGTTCCCAGCGTGGCTCCTGTGTGCTGAGCAGCCGGAGCAGGTTGCGAGCGATCCTTGAGCACAAGGGGATGGAGACACAGGACATCTCCCTGGCAGGAGAAAAAGAAACCAAGACTTTGGGCCGGGGGACAAACCTCTCCCAGGACTGACTCACAGAGGTCTGGCCTTTCCCCAGCATCCTGTAAGGGCCCTGGGCTATTTGGGAGGTGGCTCCTTGTGGGCTCCCTCCTCTCCCAGCCTTTTCCAGTCGGCTTGGCTGTTCCTCGGTGACAAGGCCCTCTGGCCCACGACCACGGGGACTGTGTGGGGCACCCTGGGCACTGAGCACAAATGTCAGAGGCAGTGGGGAGAAGGGGGTCTCACCTGGCCAGCAGACCCACGGCATAGTGGTGGGTGTCAGCACACAGCAGCGTGTCCCAGCCACACTTGCGTTCTATTGCCACCACCACATCCTCGTGCTGCATTTGGCAGAGCAGGGACTTCAGGGTCCGCACTGCAAACCTGCATGCAGAGCAAAGCCCAGGTCACGCTGGGAGCACTGGCTCCTGCCCTGGGCACCTGGCAGGGACAGGAGGACTGGCATGGAGCACCTGTTGGGGTTGGTGGCAAGGCCGTATTGCTGCTGGCATCCCTTCCAGAAGGTATCGACCTCCGCTGGCACATCCAACGTGCTGAAGAACACTTGGAAGAGCAGATGCACAAAGAGGCGGGGGAAATACACGGTCACTACATGTGGGACACAGGGCATCTGGAGGATCTTCCACATCACCACAGTTGCCTGCAAAGGACAGAGCAGCCCGAGACAGTGCTCAGTGCCGAGGTGTCCGTGTGGCAGGGCCCGAGCATGGGAGGGAGAGGCCCGGAGAGACACAGGGGGAGCACCGGGCCTGGTGGTCCTGAAGCTGCCCCGAGGCCAGGTTTCAGCCCAGCGCCTGAGGCAGGGAGATGCAGTGGGGGAAGGAGGATGCAGAGCTGCTGGACAGGTGGCCTTGGGGCCAGCAAAGGCCAGTGTCAGAAACTCACAGCCAGGACAAAGACACCCGTTTTGTCCCCATCGGAGGTGCACGTGCTGTGCTCTGGCCAGCTCCCCAGCACATCGAGGAGTATCAGCTGCGCCGGCTCCGCAGTCCTGGGCGAGCACATGATGCTCTTCCACATGGTCAAAGCAGCTCTGTGGGGTCAGAGCTCTGTCTCAGAGGAGTCTGGGACACAGCACCGTGGCCTGGGCGGCAGCGGGGAGCTGAGCTGGCTGCCAGCCCTGCCTCTGCCCACTGCCCCTCGCCAGCAGCACCCAGACAGCCCAGCCCTGTGGGGACAGGTCCCTGAGGGCCAGCGAGGAAGCATGGCAGAAGGCTCGGGGGCTGACGTGCCAGGGCTGGCAAAGGGAGCAGCCAGAGGGCCCTGGAACTCTCTGTTGGTCAGACACCTGGGACAGGCTGTATAGGCTGATGGGCTGGGGAGCCCTGAGCCCTCTGGGCAGGTGGGCCCCATACCTGTCACAGGATGGGGCCACACGCAGGAGCGTCATTACTACGTCAGCAGGCTGCTCTTTGGTGAGATCCAGCAGGGCCCTGTTCAGCCTGTGCTCAGCAAACTGATTGGCCATGAGCCACTGGTGGATGTACCTCACCATGGCAGGCACCTGGAGAAGGCACGGGGAGACTTGGAAAGCTGCCAGAGGGAGGAATGTCCCCAGCTTCCCCAGAGAAGTGCTTCCCTTGCCACCCCACTGCCATGGCCCTCAAAGCCAGGGATGTTCCACAGAATGCTCCAAGCGCGGTGCTCGGCTGAGCAGTGACAGCAGGCCCAGCCCAGGTGGGGATGGCTGCAGGTACCTGCGCTGTTCTGCGGAAGAGGCCACGGGTGCGTTCCTGCTCTTGTGTGCGCTGCACGGCTGCATCTGGCAAAGAGCGAGCGCAGCCTGAGCTGAGGGGCTGCGGGCGAGGCCGGAGAACACAGCCCAGCCCTGCGCTCCCCAGGTAGGAACAGCCCCGGGATGTCCCAAGGGATGGAGCACGGCTCTGGGGTGTCTGTCCTGGCCCCTATTCCGTCCTGTCCATGGGCATGTCCCCAGGGGATGGGATGGGATGGGATGGGATGGGATGGGATGGGATGGGATGGGATGCAATGGGATGCAATGGGATGCAATGGGATGCAATGGGATGCAATAGGATGCAATGGGATGCAATAGGATGCAATGGGATGGGATGTGGCCAAGCTGGCTGCAGCCACCAGCCCTGCAGCCCAGCAGCCCAGCTCTGCCACTCACCCTCCTGCAGAGGCTTGAACCGCACCACCTCTTCAGTCTCCTGTGCTGGGCCAGCTCCAGGGCCTTCTTCCTCTTCCTCCACCCAGGCCAGCTTGGGCACTCTCGGGGATCTCTGCTCCATGTCAGTGACTGGATTTGTGACGACTCACAGGAGAGATGTCTCAGAAATCTCCGAGTCAGCAAGGCCTGCAGTCGTGCCTGGAAGGCACCTTCAAGAGAGAAGCCTCAGGAAGGCTACAGGACAGCAAGTCCTGCACTCTGGTCTCGAGGGCTCCTTGCCACAAGGACAGGAGACTCCTGTCAAGGATTGTGGTCTGGCCTCGAGGGCACTGGTGGCAGGGATGGGAGATGCCTCTGGGGCACCAAGTCCCACGGTCTGCCCTCGAGGACACCTGCAGAAGAGAAGCCTTGGGAAGGCCACGGGTCACCAAGTCCTGTGGTCTGGCCTCGAGGTCAGCTGCAGGAATAGCACCTCGGAAAAGCTCTGGGTCAGACACGAACAAGTGTGCTGTGCGGGGGCTCCTCACGGCACCGCTCTGTCCCGTCCTGTCCCGTCGCGTGCTCCGAGCACTGTGGTGTGGCCTTGTCACCACCAGCTCCTATGTCACCCCGTGTCACAAAGGGCCCTTGGACACGCTGTCCCGTTCCATGCCACGGTGACCATGCTGCACCATGTCACAAAGGGCCCCTGCACACACTGCCCCCTGCCCTGGGACCACCCCCAGCCCACCCAAAGTGGCTCAGGTTGGAAGGAATCCCTCACCCCAAGTGTCTAAGACACCCCGACAGGATCTTTAGGAACGGCTCAAACCATCAGCAAACGCTGCCCTGCTCTGCGGGCTCAGGGCAGCAGAAGGAGGCCCCAGGGCTGCCGACGCAGCTGCGCTGGGAAGGGCATGGGGCCTTCCACAGAAGCTGGCACGGCCTCCTTGGGACACGTCCTGGCTGGTGGCCATCCTAAGCGTGGCCGTGTGACACAGACGAGGAACGTGTGGGCCAGGGCAGGAATGCTGCTCTGACCCCTTGCGCCCGGGGAGCGCTGACATCAGCAGATGTGGCAGGGTCCCTGCCCAAGCAGACCTGCCACCCCCGAGCCCTGGCAGCACCAGTGCCCGTCTCCTGCCCCAGAGACCTGTGCCCGTGGGGGGCTTCTGTGCCAGAGGGAGCCAAAGCCCACGTGCATTGGGGGCTGCACTCCTGCCTGCAGGGGCTGTTGGCAGGAGCACCTGGAGCAACTGCTGGCAACACTTGGGTCTCTGTCAGAAGCTCTTACTCCATGCTGAAATTATCTTCTCATTGAAGTTATTGCCTTCAGCACAAAACCACCTCAGCGGCGAAGGCACAGAAGAATCTGGCAAGTAAGAATCCTCAGTTCAGGAATGCTTTACTTCCCATTGCTCGACTCAAGTAGTTCCAAAAAGTTGCAAACTTCCCAAATTAATTGGGATGGCCTGAGGAGGTGAAGATTTGTAATTTTGCTTCCCATCTCAAAGCAGCAACTCATTTGCCTTAACTTCATCCACTGAGGGTCACTTTACAGAACATAACACTACACAAAAAAAGGGCAAAAAACAAGGGCCATGCTTTGGTTTTCTAGGAAGGGATGATAATATCCTAATTCTCTTAAGGAATAAAAGCTCTCAAGAAATGAGAGTCCACTCAGTGGTACAAAAGTAGCCCAAAGAAATGAGTAGATTACAAAAGGGCTAATCCTCCCCCTGGTACAGATTTCTAAGTGGCCAGTAAAGTACAGCTCTCCCCTCTTGTTCCCTGCAGGAGAATCAGGACCATGAAGAGGAAAAGTCACAGATATTCCTTCTGGCCTCCCTAACCAAAGCTGTGCCAAAGCACAGATGCTGCCTTCAAACTGACTCAAATTCCAGCCTAGACCTCTCACCTTCCAGACAACTCCTTCTCCAACACCCCCCAACACCAACCCCCCCCAGACTCCCACACAGAAGCCCTCAACACCCCGCCAGGAGCCCCAGCTGTCCCCATCCCTCCGCAGAGCTTTCCCACCCTCCAGCAAACGCCCTGGTTCCCTGCAGGTGCCGTGGGATGGCACTCAGGAGGATCTGCTCCAAGGCCTTCCCCTGGAGCACGCTCAGGCTGCCAGGCCTATGGATCCTGGATCATCCTTCCCACCGAGCCTTCCCGTGCACGGCTGTTCCATTTGCACCTTTGCGCTCAGCTCGGACTTCTCCACTTCACCAGGAGTGCTGGGAAAGGATGGAGAGCAGCCGGGCAAGCTCTTTCTCCAGCTCCCTCTTTACCCTTGGGGAGGGAGAACATTCCACAGGAAAGCAACTGGTGCCACAAGGAGCGGGTGGCCTCAGGCACCTTTGGGGATGAAACAAGGCCTTTGTTTGACATAAGTAAGCACAAGCAATGCACATGAGTAAACAAGTAATTAGCACAGACATACCTAAGTACTTAGCACCAGTTAGCATAAGAAGAACCTGGTGGCCTAACTTGACATAAGAGTGACCTGACAAAAAGCTTTAGACATAGTCTACCAGAAGAACTAAGGGCAAGTGTGGAATCAGCCCTGTGCAGGGAAGCTGTGATGAAGACTTTGTGCTGCTTTGGGGCATCGAGACCCCTCCTGGCCAGCGCCTGGAAATCAGCTTCAAGTTTGGGAATCAGACACAATGTATTTCTAACCCCCTGCCTATCAAATCACCACAGCCGTGTAAAGAAGGACGGTATGTTTGATACATTCCTACATCAACCCACTTAAATTTATATGTGGCAGAGAAACATTTTAGTGGGTGCAGACCCCTGCCCTCCCGCCAGGTCAATAAAAGGGCTTTTGGTAGACCATACATTTGGCTGCCGATTTGTTTGAACGAGGGAGACCCCTCAGGACTGCTGTATCCTGAGGGAACACCATTGGCCTTGGCCTGTAGGCACCTGCACAAGCTTAAAATCAGCTGCCTCAGCTTCCAGGACCTCTCTTGGCCAGCATCCTGACGTGGATGCAGGACTGCTGTGAGGCACTGCTGGGACCCAGCGGGACAGGACCGGCTGTCTCGTGTCCACGCAGCACCCCTCACACAGCCAGGGCCATCCCAAAACCAGACAAACACTCACTTGTCAGCAGAGGGGAGCAAGGAGCACTGGGCTCCTCTCAGGGTATCTCAGCTGGGCTGGCTCCACAACATGCCCCCACTCTCAGGCCTGCTGATGCCCAGCTGCCAGAAATGCCTACCTTGTTCTCTCCAGGATGTACAGGGAGAGCCAATGAGCCGGACGCCTTGGGAGGCAAACCTTCCCAGCCTTTTCTGAGGCCAGGGACACACCAAGATCAGCCAAGACTCTCCACGCTGCCTGGCCCACACAGCCCAGCTCTGTGCTGGCTCTGGGCCACAGCAGCTTCCACTAAGCAAGAGGCAAATGCACATTGCCAAGAGTTGAAACACAGCAGACAGGGAAGAGGTGAAAAGTGTGTGTGTAAAGGCCTTTTAATTCACAGCTCTCAGAGAGAGCTCTGGGGCTCACGGCTGGACAGAGATGCTCCTGCTCATGCCTCTGTCCAAAGGGGGAACACACCCTGCTGCAGGTGCTTGGGTTGGTCTCTGCAGGTCCAGGCAGATGCCAAACCCGCTCTTCACAGCCTTCTCCCTTCCCTTGCCACTCTGCCACAGAGAGCCAAAGGGGGACCCTTGCACCTACCTCACTGGGAGCTCCCTGGGAAGCACTTTCCTTGAGAAGCAAGCCCTTTTCCTCCAAAGGCATTTCCCCAAATGAAGCTTTCTTGGGCAACACCAACACACTCTTAAGAAAAGCTGGAAAGGCTTAATGACTTCAGGTCCTTTCAGGACAGGCACTCCAGCTGTAGCTTGTATTCTCCCAAGTGTGTTTCCAGGTGGAGGTTCAGAGGGGCAGCCCCAGGCCCTCTACAAACACAAGCTGCCTGCTGCCTCTTCACCTGCCTCAACTCCTGCCTGCGGTCACGGCACCAAAACCAGGCTGTTCCAGCCAGAGCCCAGAGCCCTGTTCCCGCAGGAAGCTGTTGCCAGCACCTTCCAGGACTCTCCGCTGTGCATGCAGAGCTTTTCATGCCCGCTCCCAACAGGCTTTGGAAGGCAGAGCACAGCCTGGCTGGCTCTGCCACCAGCACAGCCCAAACACTGGTGGAGGAAGAAGTAGCAGGGGTTGTTTTGCGGCCATGCCCAAGAGAAACTGGAAGGGTGCCCTCCCTCTGGTCTCACTTGGTTGGCTTTCTGACTGGCTCTGAGCCTGGGGCTGCCATTGCTCAGTTGAGGGGACCAGAACCACACCCGGGATCCCGGCCCTGCCTGACCGTGCTCCAGGCACTCTGTGCAGAGATAAACAGTGTGTATCAAGCTTAAAAGGGGCCTTGACCAAAAGGGCTGCTGGTAAGCTGCTCAGAGACATCTGGTGCACAGCTCAGTCCCTGTGTGAGTAAAGGTTTGGGGCTTGCAAGCAGTCGCCAACCAAGCATGGCCGGAGGGAGGGGGAAGGGTCCATTTGCCAATAGAGCGGCAGGAGGAAGGGATATTTACTGTTCAATTCTGTGACCACTAGTGATCCTGGGGGTGGGTCAAGTGAATCTGGACCTTAATGCTGTGATTCTACTTACTGCTATTGTGCGCTTATGGTGTCTGGACATTGTGGTTAATGTAGGTGGGTTTTTGTGATTGTGTGAGTGAGTGCCTTTGTGGGCTCAGTTATACGAAGGAGGGGGCGAGTGAGTGAGTGTACCCATGGTGCGGGGCGGGGAGGCTCTGCCCACTAGTGAGGCGGCCAAGTGAGGCCCAGGGTGCCGGCTGGGAGGCTGTGTGGGCAGATAGCGTCCTGCGGGGAGGCAGCTGGGGAGAAGCAGAGCAAGCAAAGAAGTGTGGGTGAGGACACGTGGCATGTTTGAATGTGTTTGTGTAGATTGTGCATGTTTTAACTGTGGCTAGACGAACTGAGAGGATTCCACTGCCTCAGTGGTTCGGGTTTGACCCCTGGGAGTTTGTAAATCCAGTGAATCACTGGATAGATGAAGGGGATGAACGGGTTTATTTAGAGGGACTTTATTGGACCTCAGCTAATGGTAACATAAAGGTAATTTACATCGTTTCTCTAGATTGGAAGCAACCCACTGTGGAGAATTTAGAAATTCACGAAGGAGTAAGTGGAATAGCCTGCCTTTGTGGGCAATTCTTGGGAGCCTTGGGCACCTCGAGAGACTGGCACCCTCCATGGGCACTATTGCAGTGCGGAGTTTGTGAGAAGCGTTGGTATTGCTGTTCAGCAGGCGGCGGGGCATATGCTCTGAGTGTGGATGGATGTTTCCTAATTGAGCCCATTTTGAACCTCAGATTTTAAAGCTTGTGTGTGGAAAATCACATCTGGTACCTGTAACCTGGGGTTGCACGTGGGAGGAGAATTGGGAAAGGACTGTGAGGCTTTGTGAAGAGAGTTTTGGGTGGAAGTGAGAAGGAGAAGGAGATAATGGGAACGCACCAGAGCAAAGAAGTTACCCCGAGCTAGCTCTTTAGGGTGTATCTTAACCCACTGGAAAGAAGTCACCAGTAGGGGGGGATTGGAGAACAAGATTTAATCCAACACTGCATGCGGTGGTGGCCATTATACAGGCTGGAAGATTGAGCCAAGTGGCCACCGGCAGGAACTTTAGATTGTAATACCTTGTTGCAGTTAATGCGGTTTTTAAGACAGGAAGGAAGTAGGATGAGGTCTCTTATGCTGATATGTTTCTTGCCTTACGAAATCATCTGGAATGGGAGAGGCACTGTGGGCTCAGCGCTCCCTCAGACCCACTGGTGTTAGCCCTTGAGAAGGAAAACAAAGGAAATAGAGGGCAAATTAAGCAATGTTGCTCAGCGTGCAGCATAGGACAGCCATGTACCAAATCAGATAAGGTCTACCGTGCTGCAGCTCAAGAACAAGATACAATAGATTTGCTGAAAGTGCCTCCTAGGAGACGGGAGGATGAGGATGAGGATGAGGATGAGGATGAGGTGGACTTTCCAAAAAAAGAGGATGCAGGCTTGGAAGGGACATCTACTCAAACCCACTCCCCTCCTGGCAGTCTGGTTTTGTCCAGAACCAGGAGACAAGCAGTGTTACAGGCCGCTCTGCGAGAGGCAGTGGGACCAGAAGGAGGGAGACTGATGGTTAAAGTACCATTCTCCACCCCTGATCTAGAGGCGTGGGAAAGGATTGCTAAAAATTACCACAGCAACTCGACACTTATAGCGAAGCATTTACAATATGTTATCAAACAACACAACCCAGATTGGAGAGACACCCAGGTATTACTGGATACTTTCACTGAAACAGAAAAGCAGCTGATCCTGAGAACAGCAGGGGCTTTGGCAGAGGATCACCGTAAAAGCCAGTGATTGGATGTAAGAGAATTTTTCCCTCTCCAAGGGATCCTAAATGGGATCCAAATATATCGGCAGAGCTACAGAGATTAGCAGATTATCAAGATTGGATAGCACTGGGAGTGGAGAGAGCTATCCCAAACACCAAAAAATGGTCTGTCCTGTATTCTATTAAGCAGGGGCCTTCCGAGACTCCATCTGAGTTTCTAGAGTGTCTAAGGGATTCTATGCATCGCCATGCATCATTAGACCTGGGGTCTGAGATAGGAATTGTGGTGCGGAGAATCACAAATGGGACATCTCGCCATGATCAATATGATCAAGTGAAGCCAATTTTATTGTACAGAGGCCTGTATTTAGAATCAGTTCTGCTGTGCAAGAGTCTCTAGCTAATACATGATTGGTTAATCCTAGCTGTTTATGCGTCTAAAATTAAATGCTGGTTGGATCACCCGATTCTTCATGCGTCTTGCTTTGGTTGTCTGGCCCACCCTGAGTTCTCTTTTTTATTTTGCTGACAACTTTGCGGATTCCTCTGACTTCTTCTTTTCCTGTCGTCAAGGATTCACTGACCCCGTTTCTAGAACTGGTTCCTTTGTTACCAGAAGGCTGGACTGTGCATCTGCTGAATGTGTCCATTGTCCTGCAAAAAATCCTCAACAGGGGATGTTCTATTAGTTCCAGAAGCAGGGTGAAATCTATTAGGGTGGGATTTACAGGTGCAGTTAGACATTGGAGTACTGCCAGAGGAAGGAAAAATGGTGGTTAAACTTCTCCAATTAACAGAAGAGAATGAGGACAAAATTCATGAGATGGTGCGGGCAAAACCAAAAAATTAAGGTAAATTGAACATGAAACCTGTAGTAATAAAAACAGTTGATGAGAACCATCCAGTTCAGGTATGACAATACCCACTCTCCCTGGAAGGGAGACAAGGACTGCAGCTGGCCACCCAGGACCTACTTGAGTAGGGTGCCTTAGAACCATGTATGTCCCCCATAATACACCTGTTTTACCAGTAAAGAAGTCTGATGGGACTTACAAGCTTGTCCAAGATTTAAGAGAAGTTAACAAAAGAACAGTGAATCAGTACCCAGTAGTGCCTAAGCCCTATACACTACTGAGTAATATCCCCCCAGCACACCAGTGGTTTAGTGTGACAGACCTAAAAGATGCCTTTTGGGCATGTCCACTGGCAGGAGAAAGTAGGGATATGTTTGCCTCTGAATGGGAGGACCCCGATTCAGGGAGAAAGCAACAGCTTCGGTGGACTAGGTTACCACAAGGGTTTTCCAAATCCCCAAACCAAACAATTCTCCATCAAACCTGAGATAAAGATCATCCAGTATGGAGACGATTTGCTTCTCTCAGGACGGGAAGAAAACAAAGTTCGAGAATCCACCATAGCATTGTTAAGTTTTCTGGGGAACCAAGGACTTTGAGTATCAAAAGGGAAACTCCAATTTGTAGAGAGGGAAGTAAAATGCCTAGGACGTGTGATTTGTCAAGGGAGCCAGTGGCTGAACCCTCAGAGAATTGCAGGGATTGCCTCACTCCCACGGCCAAAATCTAAGAGAGAAGTCAGAGGGCTTTTAGGCCTGTTGGGATAGTGTAGGCTATGGATTGAAGGATACATGCAGGCCATCAGGTTCTTGTTTGAAAAGTTAATAGAAGAAGAGATAAGGTGGGAAGAAGACGACAAGCAAATTTTGAAACTTTAAAGAAAAAATTAGTCAGTGCAGCAGCACTGAGTCTTCCTGCCTTAGACAAACCCTTCTATCTGTTTGTGGATATAGAAAAAGGGGCAGCACATGGAGTGTTAGCCCAGGACCGGGGAGGATCCAGGAAACCAGTGGCCTGTTTATCAAAACTGCAAGACCCTGCCAGCTGTGGGTAGCCAACCTGCATTCAGGCGGTGGCAGCGAGCGCCCTACTCGTAGAAGAAAGCAAAAAATTAACCTCTGGGGGAAAATTGAAAATATATACCACTCACTCAGTAAGGAGTATCCTCAGCTAAAAGGCTGAGAAATGGCTCACTGATTCCCAAGTGCTAAAATATGAAGCCATCCTAATAGACAATGGATAATTAGAGTTAATTGTGAGTAACCAACTGAACCCTGCCCAGTTTTTAGATGGAAATCCAGGTGAGGAATTAATATATAATTGCCTAGAGGTTATAAATTATCAAACTAAAGTAAGAGAGGACCTAACACATCAACCATTCCAAGGAGGGAAATGATTGTACATTGATGGATTTCCACAGGTAATCCGGGGACAATGGGTATCAGGATACATTATAGTAGATGAAGAGTTAGTGGCCCTAGAAAAAGGAAAGTTACCTTCCAACTGGTCAGCCCAAGCATGTGAGTTGTATGCCCTAAAGCAAACTCTGGAAATATTAGCACAGAAAAGAGGAACAATATATACAGACTCAAAATATGCTTTTGGAGTAGTGCATACCTATGGGAAAATCTGGGAAGAGTGTGGGCTATTAAATTCAATGGGGAAAGGAACTAAAAACTTATTTTAGAAGTGATAGAAACCTTACAAATACCAGAAGAAGTGGCAGTAGTATATGTTAAAGGACATAAAAAAGGGGTGACTCAAGAAGAACAGTGGAACCATTTAGCAGATTTAGACGCTAAGAATTCAGCCAAATCAGGGTCAGAAAAACTAATGATAGCATTAACCCCTATGGGAGAAATAGAAGAAGTTCCCGTATTCAGTGAGACAGAAGAGAAAGAATTCCTTAGAATAGGAGCTAAGAATGATAACAAAGGGAAGTGGAGATTAGCAGATGGGAGACAAATGTTGAATAAACTCCTTGCCAGGAAAATGTTAGAAGGCATACATGGAACAACACATTGGGGTACACAAGCGCTAAGTGATCAATTTCTAAGGGACTGGGGCTGCATTGGAATTTTTTTGGGATAGCTAAGCAAGTAACTGAAAGGTGTGTGATATGCCAACAAGTGAGTCAGAAAATCATGAGGAAAACACCCAGAGGAGGGCAAGAACTAGCCTTAAGACCCTGTCAAAACATCCAAGTAGACTTTACCGAGCTTCCCCATGTACAACGGTGGAAGTTTTTACTAGTGATAGTAGGCAACTTGACTCACTGGGTAGAGGCGGTACCCACGGTTAAAGCCAATGCCAATGTTGTGAGTAAAACACTTCTAGAATCAATCATTCCCCAATATGGGATGGTGAACAGGATTGATTCAGACCAAGGAACTCATTTCACCTCTAAAATATTGCAAAAAGTTGTTCAAACCCTGGGAGTAAATGGGAATTACATACTCCATGGCATCCACAGAGTTCTGGTCACACTGAGAGGATGAATCAAACTCTTAAAAGAGCTCTAGTTGAGCTGATGACTGAAACCCACGTCATAGATAAAATGTCTCCCTTTGTCCTTATTAAAAATTAGAAACCAACCCCGGTCAGATCTGGGGGTGTCACCCTATGAAATGACATTTGGTTACCCTTTTTGACCTCACCCCAGAGCATTGCCATCTATGAGGAAGGGGAAGCCAATGCCAAGAAATATGTTATGTCTATAGGAGAAACCTTACAAGGGCTATAACATAAAGGAGCAATTCCTCAAACTAACACCCTGGATTTCAGAATCCATAATGTTAATTCTGGGGATTGGATCAAGTAATGATCAAGTCATGGAGAGATCAACCTCTAACTCCTCAGTGGGAAGGTCCCTTTCAGGCACTGTTCATCACCGAATCAGCCGTGTGAACTGCAGAGTGGGGATGGACTCATGCCAACAGATGGACTCATGCCAACAGTTAAAGGCCCGGTAGAAGAACCCAAAGAGTGAACTACAACATCCAGACTGGGTGAAACGAGATTGACTCTTAAGCAGAGACTGAAAGACAACCAGAAAGACACCAAGATGCCCAAAGTCAAGCTTCCACCAACCAGTTTGAGGACTGTCTTCCTGTGTTAATGGGTGAGAATTATCAGCATCTGTTGATGGGAAGTACACAAGGGTCTGTAAAAGGTGATGGGACAGCTTCTTTAAGAAAATAAGACAAAGGAAGCAGGGCAAGACCCCTTTGTTCACTACCAAGAAGACCCTATAGCCCTGCTGTGGGTAGCAACCCCGTAGGCATGGTAAGGTAGGGACAAAAGGCCATACTGGACCTCTGTAATTCCCCAACTGTCTTTGAATACAAAAGGGACTGGAGGGCGAGACCGAGCTGGCCTCTGGACCCCTAAGACACAATGACTATGGATCGCAACCACATAGGCACGGTAGATGGGAGTCAGAGCCATACTGGACCTCTGTAAGGCCCTTTTGTCCATTCCAAATAAGTGTGTCTAAGGAAAACCTGAGATTTTTCTCCTGTTCCCACTGTCCTTGCCCACATCAACAGCTGCTAGTATGACTCATTCAAGAGAGAGAGAATTTTTTTAATGTAATTGTTCAAGCAAAATGACTTATAGAAAAAGAAAAGGGGGTTTGTTATAGATGGGTAATCCTATTGTTGACTCTCACAATTAAGGGGTGAATATTAAGTATATGTTAAGAGAAGTTGTGTAGGTGTATAGTTATCTTTCCCCTCCCTCTTGCATTGTTATCACGGGATGCCCTCAGTAGTCAAGGCATTTGGGAGGGTCGGCTTGTTGCTATGGCAGCGCCTGACCTCCAATCAAGCTGTAAGAAAGTGATCTCCACCACTGGACAGTGAAGAAGAAGTGGATTGACAAGACTTTGGGAGGGGCTAGAGGTATAAAAGATAGAGCATCCATTTTGTAGATGAGCACAGGGTGACTGAATGCTTTGCTTCTGGCACTGTATTTATTCTTTATTCACTCTTCTGTTGTATTTTGATAAGGTCGTAATAAACCATTTACATTTGTGAAAGTGAAAATAGTTTCTCACATGGGGTTAGGGAATGTGGGGCAAGGTGTCCACACTGGGTCAGACCTCAAGTTAAACTTCTCTGACCTGGCCAGACCTCTTTAGGAGCGGCCCTACATCAATATCAATCACAGAATGCTGCAATCACCTCTTCTCTAATGAGAACAGTAATAAAAGACACTCTTTAAAATAGGAATACATATTTCTTAGAAGCTCTTTGAAATATTTCTCCATAACTGTATAAGGAAACCTTCTTAATGAACTACATTAGAGCAGAGGGAAATCAAGGCAGAGCCATGGTTTGTCAGAAGTTGCTTGATCCTAATGAGCCCTGTGGTGCATTTGGAGCTGAGCCCTGGAACCTCAAGGCCTGAGAGGAGATTGCACAAACCTTTCCAGGAGTCAAAGTCAGAGGAAAAACCCAAAATGTCTCAAAGCATTAATGGGTGCCACTGAGGTCCATCCCAAACACAGGCTCCTCATGGACTCCTTGGAGGAGAGAACTGGAGGCCAGGATGGTAAAAAAAAAAGTCTCAGAAACTCAGTGTGGAAAGGAAAATCCAAAGTACCTTAAACTCCTTGAGTATCTCAAAACATCAATGAGCCCCACTGAGTGTCAGTACAAAGCTCTCAAGGGACACGTTAAAGCAGATAATTGGGGCCATGATTGCACAAACCTCTCACAGAGTCTGGATCAAAAGGGAAACACCAAGTACCTTAAAAGAACTGAAGTACCTTGAAGCATTAATGAGCCCCACTGAGTGTTGTTCCTGACAAAGCCTCTCCAGGGACTAATTACAGCAGATAATTGGAGGCCATGATTGCACAAAGCTCTCAGAGACTCCAAGGCAAAAGCCAAAGCCAAAGTGCTTTGAAAAACCTGCAGTCCCTGGGAGCATGAAGGAGCCCCCAGGGCCATTCCTGAGCAAGGCTCCCCAGGGACTCCTTCCAGCAGATCCTTGAGGCCACTGGGATGTGGGCTAGGGGGGGATGCTGAGGGCAGGAAAAGGGGGTGACAGTGCCCAGCCTGGCTGGGGCTGTGCCAGGAGGCCCCAGCCTCAGGACAAGGTGTCTCCTCACGGCCCTTGGTGGCACGGCCCTTGGTGGCACAGATGCTGCTGTGCCCCAGGGCACCAACACTTGGCTTCTCTTTGTCCCCACCTGTCATCAGTGCCTCCAGTTCTCTGCTCTGCCTGGGGCCTGGGGACACTTTCTCAGTCGTGTCCCTCAGTGGAACCCATTAAAAGTATAAGAAACTTTGGAGTTGGATTCTGTCTTGGAGTTCTGGAGAGGTTTCTGCAGCTCCCTCTCAGGGCCTGATGTTCAGGGCCTGAGCACAAAGCCCCAGAGGGTCATTAAAGTCCTTGTGCTGTGTCTGTGCTGCTGAGCTGGGCCGGGCTCCTGGCACAGAGGGTGATCCTGGTAACCAAGGAGAGCTTCAAAAGCACATTTCTCTGGATGAGCAGCTCTGCTCCCAGCCCAGCAGGGCTGGGGCACTGCCTGCAGCCAGCCCGGGCACAGCACAGAGGCACAGAGAGCTTCCATCAGTCAGGGCTGGGAAGGTGCTGAGAAGTGCCTGGGGCAGAATCAGTGCCAGCCCTTGGCACAGGAACCTCTGGCTGCAGGACAATGCAGCTGCAGCTCCTGGAGTGATCTCCTACAGCTGGAACATCCCAATGCCCACAGACCCTGTGAGTACATTCTCTGATCATCTCTTATGCAGAGCAGCCAGGGGTGCCCAGGGCTGTCCTGCAAAGCAGGGTCCTGCAGCTCAGGGTGCTGTGCTGGGCCAGGGACTCTGCTGCCTGCCAGGGACAGCTCTCAGCCGGCCTGGGGAGCTGCTCCCAGCGCTGGGGGACAAAATGTGGGTGGAAGGAGACAGCTGGAAAGGCTGGAAAGTGTTCTTCTTGTGTGGTGAGGATTCTGTATTGCTCAGGATTGCTCCCAGCATGACATTTACCTCCAGAACATTTCCAAGCATATTAAACAGGGAGCAGAGCCAGTCATGGGCTACAAAATGGGAAAATCCTGCATTTTTAGTGTACTGATCTGTGTTGCCTGTATGGGAAATTGCACATAGATATTCATTTCTCAGTTCACCATGAGAAATATAAAAAAAATTGTCTCATATCTGAATAAACCAGGCAGTGACAGAAACGAGCACAGGGCCCCTTAGAGGCAGCATCAGTGTTGCTTTTCCAGCCTCCTCAGGGTTGCTCTAACATTGCCATCAGAGCCTGCAGAGCCAGAGCTGCCCCTGGGCAGTGCCTGAGCTGGGAGGGGTCTGCAGGGCAGAGCTGAGCCCCCAGGGCTGGGCTGGGCTCTGGCAGCACTGGCAGGGCCCAGCCCTGGGCACAGGGGAGCAGCTGCTGGCAGGGCCAGCTCCAGGCAGCAGAGCCCTGGGCAGGCAGGGGGGAGAAGTGCCCCCAAGCTGTGCTGGGATATTTAAAGTCCTCTCCAAACCCAACTATTCCATGATTACTTTTATTACAGAACCCCATGTGCAGCCACAGCCAATGTCCAACAGCAGCTCCAACAGCCACTTCCTCCTGCTGGCACTGGCAGACGCGCGGCAGCTGCAGCTCCTGCATTTCTGCCTCTTCCTGGGCCTCTCCCTGGCTGCCCTCCTGGGCAACGGCCTCATCATCAGCGCCGTAGCCTGCGGCCACCACCTGCACTCGCCCATGTTCTTCTTCCTGCTCAACCTGGCCCTCAGCGACCTGGGCTCCATCTGCACCACTGTCCCCAAAGCCATGCACAATTCCCTCTGGGACACCAGCACCATCTCCTACATGGCATGTGCTGCACAGCTTTTTCTGATTATCTTCTTCCTTGGGACAGAGTTTTCCCTCCTGACCATCATGTGCTATGACCACTATGTGTCCATCTGCAAACTCCTGCACTACGGGACCCTCCTGGGCAGCAGAGCTTGTGCCCACATGGCAGCAGCTGCCTGGGCCAGTGCCTTTCTCAATTCGCTGCTGCACACGGCCAATACATTTTCCCTGCCCCTGTGCCATGGCACTGCCCTGGGCCAGGTCTTCTGTGAAATCCCCCAGATCCTCAAGCTCTCCTGCTCCAAATCCTACTTCAGGGAACTTTGGCTCATTGTGGTTAGTGGCTGTTTAGCTTTTGGCTGTTTTGTGTTCATTGTTTTCTCCTATGTGCAGATCTTAAGGGCCGTGCTGAGGATCCCCTCTGAGCAGGGACGGCACAAAGCTTTTTCCACCTGCCTCCCTCACCTGGCTGTGGTCTCCCTGTTCCTCACGACTGCCACATTTGCTCACCTGAAGCCCCCCTCCATCTCCTCACCATCCCTAGATCTGGCCTTGTCAGTTCTGTACTCGGTGGTGCCTCCAGCCCTGAACCCCCTCATCTACAGCCTGAGGAACCAGGAGCTCAAGTTTGCAGTGAGGAGACTGATGACTGGATGCTTTCAGGAACATTAAACTGCTGGCCAATTTCTGCAAATCACTTGTAATAAAAGTTATCTTTGATGCTTCTTGTTGGTTTCATTTTGGAGGTTCTTTTTCTTTGTTTTACATTTTAATGTTGTCCACAAAGAAATGTCCTTGTTTGTGCCATTTCTCATTTTGTTTCTCTCCACCTTCCCTGTGGCCACAGACTGTGTCAATGAGGGGCTGTGCTCTTGGTGGATTTAAAGGAACTAAAGGGTCTGCCAGCAGAATTTTCAGCAGAGATGCCCTTTTGTTGCCTTCTCTGGAGCTGCAGCAGCAATGTCTGTGTGCAGAGCGGGGGACAGAGTGGCTGGACAGCAGCCAGGCAGAAAGGGACCTGCAGGGACTGATGGACAGCAGGCTGGACATGAGCCAGCAGTGTGCCCAGGTGGCCAAGAAGGCCATTGGCTCCTGGCCTGGATCAGGAACGGTGTGGCCAGCAGGACCAGGGCAGTGATTCTTCCCCTGTGCTCGGCACTCGTTGGGCAGCACCTCGAGTGCCGTGTCCTGGCACTTGGACTTGTTAAACCTCACCTTGCTGGATTTGGGCCCTGGATCCAGCCTGTCCAGGTCCCTGTGCAGAGCCCTCCTCCCCTCCAGCAGATCAACACTCACAGGCAGCTTGTCATCTGCAAATTTCCTGATGGTGGACTCAGTCCCCTCATCCAGATCATGAATGCAGACATTTAAATCCAAGCTGGCTGGCTCTGACCCCTCGGCCATCCTGTGGGTGCCCTGTGATGGCACTCAGGGTGATCTGTTCCATAACCTTGCCAGGCACCAAGGTCAGGCTGACAGGCCTGGAGTTCCCCAGATCCTCCTTCCAGTTTTTCTTGGGGATGGGCTCACACTGGCTCCTCCAGTACTCTGGGACCTCCCTGCTGAGCCAGGACTGATGGTAAATGATGGAGAGCAGCTTGGCGAGTTCATCCACCAGCTCCCTCATCCCCCTAGGATGGATCCCATCTGATCCCATACACCTGTGAGCATCTGAGTGTCTCAGCAGGTCCCCAACTGCTCCCTCCTGGACTACAGGGGGCTGTTCTGCTCCCTGTGCCTATCTACCAGCTCAGGAGATTTCTTGTCCTGAGGACAACCTATCCTAATATTGAAAATTGATACAAACAAGGTGTTAAGTTACTCAGTCTTTTCTTTGTCTTTACTTACTATATTCTCCACTGCATCCAATAAAGATGTTCTCCTTATCCCAGATTTTGCTATTAATTTATTTACAGAAACCTTTTCAATTTTTTTTCACAGAAGTGGCCAACTTAAGCAGTAGTTGAGTTTCACCTCTCAACTTTTCTTTCTCCATGACCTAATAACATCCTTTAACACTTCCAAAGTTGCCTGACATTCTGTCCAAAGTTAATGCACCCTCTATTTTTCCTTTGAGTTCCCACAGAAGCTCCATGGGCAGTCAGGGCAGTCATTTTCCTCACCAGCTCATCTTTTGCTACACTGGCACAGGCTGCTCCTTCCCCTGTAAGATTACTTCCTTGAAATGTGTCCATCCTCCCAGGACGCCTTTGTTTTAAAGGGCTGTTTCCCTTAAAAAAATCAGTACCTTATTCGGTACTCCCCAAATCTGCATCCTAAATAGGCCAAAGTCTGCCCTTCCTAATTTCAATGTGGAAGTTTTGTTGCTACCCCTCCTTCTTTCACAAAACATTGAAATCTTGATTATTTCATGGTCACTGTGCCCCAGGCAGCCTCCGACCCCCACATCTGCCACCATCGCTTCTCTGTTTGTGAGCAGCAGGAGACAGAGCTTTCCTTGGGAGTGGAGTGTTTCCAAAAATTCAGTAAAACAGAAAACTCCTTAACCCCAATGCAGCATTAAGAAGCAGCATTCTTTATTCAGCCGGATGCACGGGGGATAGCTCCTCCCAAAGCCGAGCGTGCTGAGTACAGGAAAGTTTCTGTTCATATTCTGTATTTTGCACACATATTCATTGATTGTCCTGGACTAAACACACATCTGATAATCATTCCCCCAGAATCATTAACGTATTTCCCCTCCCCTTTTGGATGCTCTCTTCTGTTCTGGGGGTCTCTCTGGTGGTCCCTGGTGGTCGTGGACCCCAGTGTTCCAGTGGGCCTGGCTGAGCTGGCAGGACACTGAGGCTGGTGAACTTCCAGTTCCCCTTCTGACACAATGAGCATTGTGTGGTTTCCATAGGCCTGGGGTTTTGGAGAACAAGCTCCGGTGTTAACTCACCTGGTGTAGATAATTTATCATCTGGTAACATGAGGTCACAGAGTTATGTGAGGTCATCGAGCAGCTACAGCATCATAGACTGCCTCTGTGACATCCCAGAGCCTGCTGTGACATCATAGGGCAGAGGTCTGATATCCCAGAGCAGGCTGTGACATCACAGAGGGGCTGTGTGACATCCCAGGAGGGCTCTGTGACGTCACTGGGGTGGTCACTCCGCCCCAGCTCCCCCTCACAGTTTCTCCCAACAAGTCCAATGCTGTTCATGCCCAGCGGGGTCCCTTATCCCCTGGTATCCCCCCGGTCCACCTGGAGCCACAGCCCCCACCAAAGGACATTCCACAGGATCCCCCCCAGAGCCTGACATGGGGAAAAGGGGCCAGGGCTGTGTGACCAGGACATCAAGGATGTGGATTATCCAGGTCCCTGTGGCCTGGGTTGGGTTCCCCAGGGCAGGAAAGATGTCTGGCAGCTGGAGCAGGGTTAGGGAAGGGCCTCCAAGGTGGGGCTAGAGCCCTTGGGCTGTGAGCAGAGGCTGAGGGAGCTGGGCTTGTCCAGCCCAGAGCAGGGAAGGCTGAGGGGCTCCTCATCCCAGCCTGGCAGCGCCAGCAAGGAGGGGATGGAGAACACAGAGCGAGGCTCTTCACCCTAAGACAGCTTTGTGGCTGCCCCGGCTTTGGGATGGGCCCTGGGCCTGGAGCAGGAGCAGCTCTGGAGGGCCCCAAGGCCGGGGCTCTTGTGCTGGCCTGGGCAGATGGGATGGCAGCAGGGGCTGCAGAGCTCTCAGCACCTCAGCCCGAGGGGAGCAGGGCACCCAGGGAGCCTCCTTTGGCCTTGGCCAAGCCCCTTCCCCCATGGCTGGGGCTGAGTCCTGGCTGAGCTGCAGCTGCTGCTGTGCCCTGGCCAGGGGCTGAGGCCGTGGGGCCAGTGGCCAGAGCAGCCTGGGCTGAGCAGAGCTGTGGGGCCAGAGCCGGCTGGGCTGTGCTGGGGAGAGGCCCTTGGTGCTGCACAGAGCTCAGGGCAGCTGGCAGAGCTTGCAGGGAGCTGGGCTGGGCTCAGAGAGCCTGGCACAGGAACCATCAGTGTCCATCCCAGCCTGGCTGAGCGTGCAGGGCAGGACTCAGCCCAGGCCTTGTGGGGCAGGGCCAGCGCCTGTGCAAGGCATGGAAAACAGGCAAGTGTCTGAGAGAGGAGGCTGCTGTGTGCCCTTGGGGACATGGACACAGCAGGGAGGGGGCCCAGGACATTTGTCTCCGCCCGCCTCTGTCCCCAGCCCTTGGCAGCCCTGGCTGCTGAGCCCAGCTTTGCCCTGGGCTGAGTTTGGCTGTGGCCCAGCTCCATCCTCCTGCGGGGCTCAGGGCCTGTTCCCGGCCATGGCCAGCCCTGGCCGGCCTCTCTGCTGGCCCAGAGGCCGGCAGAGCCCGGGGCAGGGCTGTCTGTGCAGCCCCACAGGTGCCACGGGCTCTGCAGGAGCTGGCAGAGGCTGCCCAGCAGGGAGGCCATGGGGCACAGAGCCCCAAGGCTGCTGTGGGCACCACGGCACAGGGGCCGTTCCCAGCCGCAATGCTCCTGTCCTGGGCTGGGCCTGCACAGGGGCTGTGGCACCATGGCCGGGCCAGCACAGGGTCACAAAGGGGCCACGCAGCCGCTGCCGGGGCTGGCAGCAAGGCCGGGCACAGACAAGGAATTGCTGAGCATGGCCTGCGCTGGCCAGGGCTGACTGTGCCAAAGGCAGAGCTCAGCTGCCCTTGGTGGCTGCAGGAACACTCAGGAGCCCAAAGAGCCTCCATGGCTGTGCTGGAGACCAAGGCTGGAGCAGGGAAATGCAGGGCTGCTGCACCATGGGGAGGGCATTGAATTCCAGCACACACCTCAGCTCTCTGATGATCCCGGCACCATGCTGGGCCCTGTTTCAGACTGGAGCAGAGCAGATGTTGATGGCACAGGAGCCCTGCGGGGCTGGCAGGGACCTGCAGCTTGCAAGGTGCTCTGCTCTCCCTCAGCTCCTCTCTGAGAGATCCAATCCCAGTTCGGCACCTCAGGGCAAAAGTGGCACTGCCTGTCCATGGGCACACAGCTGGTATCTGCCTGGAAAGGGGCACAGGTTTAAATTCTTGTACATTTCATAATATACAAGGACATTTTTATTATCTGGGTCACTTGAGTACTTTTAAGAAATACCAAAGTCTTCCCTCCAGGAACAGGAATTTCCTGGAAGTGTACTGATGGGAGAAGGAGAAGAAATACTGCTCTTCCCCTTTACTTGAGTCACCAATATTGTTTACTACATCATCTCTCTCTTCCTTCAGGTATTTCCACCTCTTCTGTTGAAATGGCCATGTCTAAGGACATCTCTTCACTAGACCAGCTGGATCTATGTCCTTCCTGTTACTCCCAGATTTCCTCCTCCAGATGCTCTCTGGTCACACAAGGGCCTCTCAACTGACTGGTTACATGCTTTGAGCTTCAGGGAGTTGCCCAATCTTTAAGAAGTCCAAATAAATATCACATTAATCAACACCTTACTTATATTAATATCTGTCACAGTATTGCCTTTTCTTATGCCTCTGTCTTAAACTGTTCCTGTATAGAAATCCCTTGGGGATGGGGGACATGTCAGATGCTGCTGGGACATCACAGAGAGCTGAGGGAAGAGCTGTGATGGTTATTAAACTGTTCAAATGTTCAACTTGTGTTTGTTGGCAAGAAACCTTTCTGTGCTTCTGAGTGTCACCATCCCTGAGCCCAAAGGACACAAACCTGATGAGTTGTGGTTCCCTGCAGGGGCCCTTGGACCTTGGCTCTGCCCAGGAGAGCTCTTCATCCACTTTCCCGCTTTTCCTCCCTCTGGGCATGGAAGGAGCTCGTGCCTTCAGTGTGTGACTCGTGTGTGCAAAGAGCAAATCTGGGCAGAATTGGGGCAGGGAGGGTTTGGGGGGACCTTGGGACCTGTGCTGGGCACAGAAGGTGTTTTCCATTGCTCTGAGACTGTCTGCTGTGCAAAGTGGATTTAATATCCAGCAGAGAAATGACTTTTGCATTTAATGGAGCTGTGTCTTCCCTTGGCTTTGCTGGCTGAGAAGAAATGAACATCCCTCTGGGTCTGGGGCAGCTCCTTCTCCAAGGAAAGCAGGTGGGAGTTGGAGCTAAGGAGCTGAAACTTTGGCAAAAGGTTTAATAAGACATTCAATGAACACAAAACACTTCTCAAAGCTGTATATTGGTCCATTCAACTTCACAAACTCTAAGCCATCTGAGTTTTAAGTTGCTCAACATTTTCAAGAAGTCAGAAATAAAAGAACGAGAGACAGAAATAGAGAATGATGAAAAAGATTTGGAGAAGCACACACAGAGCTACCAACTCCTGGATTCCAGCACTGTTCAGATCGGAATTCCAAGAGGAGGTAGGGTCAAGATGTGTGCTCGCCTTGTGCTCAGCCTTAAATACCCCTTGGTCTTCCTGGGCCCTTCCCCCAGGTGGGACTTGGGGTCATTTGGTCACTCAGGAGCTGGGCTGGGGGCTCCAGAGGTGGCTGTGGAGCATTGCCTGTGCTGTGCCAGGGACTGGCAGACACTGCTGGGCTGGGATAGAGGCCCTGGGGGGATTGGGGTTCCAGGGCAGGGCAGGGCTGGGGTTCCAGGGCAGGGCAAGGCTGGACCTGCCCCTTCCTCCCCCACACACAAAATGTTTCCAGCCCACAATCTCCTCCAGTCTGTCACAACAGGCAGTGTTGGAGGTGAAATCCCAGCTGTGGCCACGGGCATCTGCAGGAAGAAGGACAGTTCTTTTCCATAGGAATGAAAGCCCCAGTTCTCGGTTTATTTCTGATTTAATTGCCTGGAATTTATTTGGTTTTGTTGTTGCTTTGTTTCCTTTTTTGTGCCTGAAGTGTCCAGTCAGGAGCAGAGTGACTCTTGCCAAGGAACTTTGTGGTGCTGTTGCTCAATATTAAATCTGGTTTTTGCTGCTCCCTTGCTGGGGATTTTTTCAGCGCTCTCAAGCCCTTGTTGGCAACAGGGTGAAGGAGCCCTGGGCCAGGCTCTGGCCCTGGGGGACACGGGGACGCTGCTGGGGGGTCCCTGTCCCCTGTCCCGCCCCCCATGGCCCTGTGTCAGGCTCAGGGGTCGATCTCGTGGAACATCCTCTGGGGGAGGCTGCGGCGCCGAGGGCGGGGGGACCCGGGGGGACAGGGGACCCCGCTGTGCACGAGCAGCGTTGGACTTCTCTGGGGGAACTGGGAGGGGGGGCTGGGGCAGAGTCACCTCCCCAGTGACCTCACACAGCCCCTGTGATGTCACACAGCCCCTGGGGTGTCACAACCCACTCTTGGATGCCACATAGCTCCCTTGTGATGTCATAGGCCCAACTCTGCGATGTCACTCTGTGATGTCACAAAGCTGTGCTGTTACAGAAGATTCTGTGATGTCAGAAATTCACCCTGTACTATGACGACACAAAGTCATCCTGTGACATCACAGTCTGTTCCATGATGTCATAGCCTGCTCTATGATGTCACACAGCCAACTCGGTGATGTCACAACCCACACTCTGATGTCCCAGAGCCACTCTCTACATGACGGCAGAGTCTGCCTATGGCCTCACACTATGATGTCACACCCTGCTGTGTGATGTCACAAGCCCCGCTGTGATGTCACAAAACCCTCCCTGTGATGTCATACTGCCACTCTGTAATGTCACAGCACACACTTTGACCTCACTGCCCGCTCTATGATGTCATACAGCCATGCCATGATGTCACAGCCTGCTCTCTGATGTCACACTGTCCCCTCTATCATGCCATAGCTGCTTGATGACCTCACACAACACGCTCTGTGATGTCATAGCCCAGTCTGTGACCTCACACAACCCACGCTGTGCTGTCACACAGCCCCCCTCTGACATCACAGCTGCTCTGTGCCTCCGTGACACAGCCACAGAGGCGCTGCTGTGACACAGCCCCCTCTGGGACACCCCACAGCCCCTGCCAGTGCTGAGCCCCTGTGAGCTCTGTCTGTGCCCTGCTCGTGTCCCTGTGATGCCCTGGCAGTGCCCCAGCCCTGCTGGGCTGTGCACAGGAGCTGCTCCTGGCCACAGCTGTCTCTCTGCAGCGCTGCCCTTGCCAGGAGCTGCCTCTGGGCCAGGAGCCCGGCCCAGCTCAGCAGCACAGACACAGCACCAGGACGTTAATGACCCTCTGGGGCTTTGGTGCTCTTTGCATCGGACCCAGACCTGAGTGTGCTCAAAGAACTTCTCAAGAACTCAAATCAGATTCAAAGTCCAGACTTTCTTTAACTTTTAATGGGTCCCACTGAGGGACACAACTCATGTGAAAGTGTCCCTGGGTTCCAGTTAGAGCAGAACACTGGAGGCAGTGATGACAGCTGGGGATAAACAAGGCAAAGGTGTCTCTGGTGCTGAGCAAACCTGGATATCACCATGGTGTCCTTGGACCTGCATTGTCACACTGACCCACGGTTCCATGAGGTTCCCCAGTGTCACCATGGTCACTGTCAGAGGCTGGATGAGATCAGTGTCCCGAGACACCTTGGGTTGAGCTGTCAATCAGTCCCACAGCTGGGACAGCGCTAACCCGGCTCTGAACGCCCGAGCAATCACAAGTCCCAGCTGGGGGGAGGCCCACAAAGGCCCAGGGGCTTAAAACCAAGGAGCACAAGGTCAGCCCCTGCTATGGAGTCTGCCTTCTTCTAGGGTTTGTGTCTCACCCACACTGGAACCCCAGGAGCTGGGAGCCACACGTGTGTCTTTCTGTGGAGCTTCTGTCTCTCTGTCTCTTTCCTCTCCTTCTAATGCTCTTTCTATGGAACATTTTTGGGTCCCTGAACAACTGAAGTTTTTAAGGCTGAGAGGTCCAGCTTGTTCTGGTGCTTTCCATGAACTGATTGAACTCTTGATTTATGAACCAATGCACTAGATGTGGAATCCTCTACACTGAACTCAGAAACAAACTCCCTCTGTCAGAGCATTTTCATCTTCTAGATCACTTTCAAGATGCCCATGGGGATGTTGCAATGATTATCACACAGCTCTCCATTTCTGGATGCAGGCTCTGCAGATTCTTTCTCTGCATTCAGTCAGGCTTGCATTCCCTGACAATTCCTGGTAGCCCGTCATGGTTTCTTAGGGCAGAACAGTAACAATGAAAACCTTACCAATGGCACAACTGCCCAGCCCACAAGGAAAAGAAAGAACAAGCTGTCAAGTTCTTCAAACATTTGTCCTGCTGTGCTGCAAGAGTTGAGCTGCACACAAGGTGTGGAAAGCCTAGAGAAGCTGCAGCTGGTGGCACATCTTGTGACAGAAGCTGCACCTCGTTCTCCAGGAAAGGTTCTTGGAAAGAGCAAACAGGAGTGTGGAGAAGATTCTGGGAAAACTGAAACAGCTTTTAGGAAATGAAATGAAAATGGAAAGAAACAATCCAAGATGTTTTTCTCTGTTTATTTTTATGCTCCCCTTTTCCATGTTGCACTGCTTCTCCATCCCCTTAATCCAAATAGATCTCAGCTCTAAGATCCATGACATGGCAAGTTTTAGACACTGTAAAATACCATGAGCTACACACAGTTTTTGCCTTCCCCTGGTTTACTTGGAAAGCAGTGATGGAGACTAAGTGCAGCCCTTGGGTCAGGTACAAATTCAGCATTCAGGGAATGTGCTCCCCTAGGGTTTGATCCTCAGCGGGGACAATGCACAGCAGCGCTCAAGGGGATTCCTGTTCCCCTGTGCAGGAGTCCAGACTCTGGGTCTGGGCTGAACAGGGCAAAGTTCCCGTGTTTGGACAGGCTCAGGGGCTGCCCCTGGGGAGCGGGGGGCTGGGCGCGGGGGCGAGCAGGCAACGGAAAAACGGACACGGGGACAAACGGCCCCGGAGCTTCAGTTGCAGCGGCAGCAGCAGCAGCAGCGGCAGCGGCAGCGGCTGCAGCAGCAAAAGCAGACAAAGCAGTGATTTTGTCGCATTCCTCTTGATTCTCCTCTCCCTTTCCCGCTGTCCCCTCCTCTCCCAATCTCTCTCTCCCCATTCCCGGCCGGGCCATGTCCCCAGCCCGCCCCCAGCCCCGGGCGGGTCTGCCCCGGCCCCGGCCCCGTCCCCGTCCCCGGCCGTCCCGCCGGGGTCTCGTCTCCGCCCGGCTCTGGTCGTGCTGGCGGTGGCGCTGCTGGGCGGGCATCAGTGCCTGGGGCTGGGGCGGCACCGCCGCCCTCTGGCTCCGCCTGGCCCGAGCCCGGCCCCGGCCCCGACGTGGGCTCCAGTCCCGGCCCCGGCCCCGGCTCCTCCCGGGCCCCGCGGAGGACACACGCGGCGCAGCCGCTCCCGCCGCCCCCGCTGCGGCTTCCCCGGCCCGAGCTCCGCCGCTCGGCAGCGCGGCCGTCGGCCCCGAGCCGCCGCTGTCCCGTTCCAGGGACAGAACGCCTGGGGAGGGCCGGCCCGGGGCGCTCGGGGGGCGCTCGGGGGCCGCTCCTGGCCCCGGGCCGAGCGCTGACAGCCCCGTCCCGCCCGCAGGGAAGGCGCAGGAGGAGGCCCTGCAGGAGCGGTACCGGCTGGGTTCGCTGCTGGGCAGCGGCGGGTTCGGCAGCGTCTTCGCGGCCACGCGGCTCTCGGACGGCGCCCCGGTGAGCGGCGGGGCCGGCGGCGGGCGCAGGAGGAGGGGGCGGAGGAGGAGGAGGATTAGCAGGAGGAGGAGGGGGAAGGAGGAGGAGGAGGAGGTGGAGGGGGCGGAGGAGGAGGAGGATGGGGCTCGGCGGGGCGGGTGGTGCGCTCAACCCACTGCTCTCCCTTGCTCGCAGGTGGCCATCAAAAGGGTGCCACGGAACCGCGTCCGGCACTGGGGCGAGCTGGTGAGTGAGCGGGGCCAGCGGCAGAAGCCGGGCCGTGCCGGGTGGCGAGGAGCCGGGGCCCGGCAGGGTGGGAGCCGCCGGGAGCCCTGCAGGGAGAGCGGGCATGGGCTGAGCGGGGCATGCAGAGCATCCCGGGCTGGCTGAGGGGTTCCCCAGCCCTGGCACGGCCTCAGCCCCACTGACGGCATCGCGCTCCTCCCGCAGCCCGACGGCACCAGCACACCCCTGGAGGTCGTGCTGCTGGACAAGGTGTCCTCTGGCTGCACTGGTGTCATTCAGCTCCTGGAGTGGCTTGAGCTCCCTGACAGCATCGTGCTGGTGCTGGAGCGTCCGGAGCGGTGCCAGGAGCTGTCGGGTTTCCTGGCGGAGCGGAGGTTCCTGCCGGAGGAGGAGGCGCGGGGGCTGTTCCGCCAGGTGCTGGAGGCTGTGCGGCACTGCACCAGCTGCGGGGTCCTGCACAGGGACATCAAGCCTGAGAACATCCTGCTCGACCTGGCCACCGGGCAGCTGAAACTGATTGACTTTGGCTGTGGCGCCTTCCTCCAAGACACAGCCTACACCCAGTTTGCAGGTGAGCTCTGCCTGGGGATGCTCCTGGGCATCTCATGGCCCAGCTGGGGTGCAGCCCCAGGGCTCCCCCTATTGCAGCCAGGATGGGATTAATGCTGGAGCCAAGCTGATTTGGGTGGGGGTGTGAGGGGGACCAGCTCCAGCCCTGCCGACAGCCTTCAGCACCCACTGTGGCCTGGGCTAAGGCTGGAGCTGAGGCAGCCAGCCTGACAAAAACCCCAGTGGGGGTAGCAGAGAGGGGCGTCTGACCCCGTGCCCTGGATGGTTTGGTGTGCAGGCGAGAAGGGCTTGGACTGCTCTGCTCCCATTGTTTGCCTTGACTGGTTAACATTTTTGGGGGGGCGTGCAGGCGGGGAGTAGAGCGGGCTTTCTCCACCACTGGATGAGTTTTGCTTTTGTGTGTCATGGTTGGGCCTTCCCAGGATTTCTGCTGCCCTCTTCCAACACCAGTGGCTTCTTTTCCAGCCCCAAGTCTGTACACAAGTCCCAGGTGCTGGTGAGAGGGCAGCAGTCACCCTGTGTGCCACTGGGGCAGCCCCCACATGCCATGGGGTGCTGGGGCCAGGCTCTGGGAGCAGCAGCGTCCCCCTGATGAACTCTGTCTGTGTTCCACAGGAACCCTGTCCTACAGCCCACCAGAGTGGATCCAGCACCAACGCTACCACGGCGAGGCAGCGACGATCTGGTCCCTGGGCCTCCTGCTGTACCACCTGGTCATGGGGAAGCACCCGTTCAGGAGGGGCCAGGAGATCATCTGGGGGCGGATCTTGTTCCCACGACGGCTCTCTCAAGGTGGGTCCTCATCTCTGGCCATGGGGGCAATACCAGTGCTGGGAGACAGCAGCAGCTCATGAGCATCCTGCTCTGGCAGCTGCTGAGGAGGTGGCACATGTCCTGCTCTCCTGCTCTCCTCCAAACACAGAATCCATGGGGAAGTTTAGGCCCAGCTCTGGGCACACCCAGCATGGCCTGGGCATGGGAACAGGGGGGCAACTTCTCCAACTGACTGGTGATTTCTGGTTTGTTTCCCCAGAGTGCCAGGATCTCATTAAGAGGTGTTTGTCCATGCAGCCCTTGGACAGGCCATCCTTAGAAGAGCTTTTCCGTGATCCATGGGTGCAGGGTGGTCTTCTGCCCTAGAAGATGGGAGAGATCAACGTGCACAGTTGGATCCAGGGGCCTGGCAGGTAACAGCTCCACACTTGTCCTGGCAATCAGTGGCAAAGCCAACCAGACTGGTTTTGTCCTGCCTGTGTCACTGCCCAGGGGTCATCAGATGGGAACACGCAGCCCTTGTGCTGGAGCTGAGCTGCTCTGCCCAGCACTGGTGGCCACCATCTGAGCTGGTTTTGCTTGTCCTGGTTCCCTGACAGCTGGGGCCCTGGGCAGAACCTTGACAGCCTGGGCTCACCTCAGGGAAGGAGGAGGCGGCCCTGGAGAAGCTGTACCAGGTGGGGCTGCTGCTGCTGGGGACAGTGAGGACGACATCAAAAATGACAACCTCTTCCTCCACCTGGTCACCGGCAGCTGAAGATGATGGACTTTGATTCTGGCGCCTTCTCCAAAGCCAGGCTCCACAGGGAATTTGCAGGTGAGTCCACACGCAGGGGGATGCTCCCAGATTTGGGCATTGCACAGCCTGGCCAGGAACCAAAGGTTCCCCCATTGCTGGGGCGGATGCAGCTGATCCTTCAGTCGGCTGCCAGGCTGCTTTTGGCAGGGCTGGGGGGATGGGCTGGGGTGCTGATGAAATGGGAGTGGGCTCCTGGCCCTGCCAACAGCCCCAGCACCCACCGTGCCCCGGGCTGGGGCTGGGGCTGGGGCAGCCAGCCCGACACAAAGAAACCCCCATGGTGGGAGCAGAGGTGGGACTCCAGAACCTGTGCAGGGGCTGCTTTGCTTTGCAGGCAAGGAAGGGCTTGGGCTGCTCCACTGCCCCTGTTTGCTTTGGGATCACCGTTATTTTGGAGGGCAGTGCAGGGGGAAGGGAGATAGCCTGGGCTTCCCTCACCTGTGGGTGGGTTTTTCCCTGGCATGCAGGGGTTGGGCCTTCCTTAAGCCCCTGACAGAGATAAGATTTTTGACCTTTTTTCTTGTTCCCCTTTTTGTCTGTAATCTATTTTCAATAATTTGTTGTGTGTTTTTCTAGAGGAAGCGTTCCAGGTGGGGTCCAGTCTGGATGGGGAAGTGCTTGGGAGCAGCTGTGGCGTGGATGGGCCGTGCCCTGGGAGAAGGATGAGGACATCGTTTGGGACCAGCTTTTCTTCCAGCGAGGGATGGCGTGAGGTGGGTCCTGTCTGCTTGGCATGGTGGGATCAGAGCTTTGGGGAGATGGCAGCGAGCACAGGAGCATCCTGCTCTGGGCAGCTGCTGAGGGCTGGATGTGCCGTGGCTGGCTGCAGGCTGGGCACATGTCCTGCCCTCCTGCTCTGCTTCCACAGGCAGCAGGGATGGGCAGCTCTGGGCACAGCTCTGGGCACGGCCAGCATGGCCTGGGCACCGCGGGCGGCTGGGACAAGGGGCCAGGAGCCTTCAGCTGACGGGCGCTTTCTGGTTTCTCTCCTTGCAGCCGGGCTCTGCGGGTGCTGAGGCTGCTCTGGGCTCTGCCAGGGCTCTGCTGGAGCTCAGCACCGGGCTGCAATCAGCCAAAGAAGAAATGGGGTGACCTGCAGCACAGACCTGCTTGAGCATTTCAGCAACACAGCTCAAGTTTGCAGAGTGTACACCTCCAAGGGCAAACATGACACCACCCAAAAATTAAACTTTTTCAATAACTTCTGAAATGAAATCAATCTGGGATGGCCCCAAATGACATTTTGCAGCTTGCTCAAGCTGTAGCTCAGCCCTTCTCTGAACTGTTCTCTCCCCCACCTGCCTTTTACTTCCCAACTGCTCCCTCTTGTCCCCCAGTGAGTTCCCAGCCCATGGCAGTCTCCATCACACTGTTGCCTTCCTTGGTGCCCCTCACCATGAGGAAGGCCGAGCCCCAGGCTTAGGGACTCATCCTGTCACTGGCTGAGGAGCAGCAATGTCTCAGAGCTCCAGTGGGATTTTAGTGTCATTCAGAGCTGCTCTCCAGCCCTCAGCTCTCCTCACTGCTGAGTTCCCACTCCCTTTTCCTCGTCCTTGCAGCAGGATGAGCTCTGTGAATCCCCTTGAGCCTCCCCACTCTGCCCAGCCCACGCACCCACCTCAGTTATGCTGAAGCTGCAGCTTCTCTGTCTCCTGTGGCACACCAGTCCAGTCCCCTGTGCGGGGAGCCCCAGCCCCAGAGCACAGCACTCAGCTGTGCACTCCGGGCTGGAGCAGCTGCCCTGCAGCCATGGCTTGGCTCTTTGTGGCAAGGGAATGCTCCCTGTTTGCAGCTGTCCCTGCAGGATGGCCCCAGGGCAGAGCCCAGCCGGGCTCCCACTGCAGCCCCTGAAGCATGGGGCAGACAGTGGTCCCAGAGCTGGGGTTCACGGGGAGCACCCGGAGCTGTGGCTTTCAGTCAGTGTTGGCAAATGTTGTGTTCTCATCTCCTGCAGCCTGTGGGGAAAGCAGCCTGTGCTGCCAGGCCTGTGTGTGCCAGGGGCTCTTGGATGTCTCTGTACCCGTGGACAGAAGGCTCTGTGTGTGCCAGGGGCTCTTGGATGTCTCTGTACCCATGGACAGAAGGCTCTGTGTGTGCCAGGGGCTCTTGGATGTCTCTGTACCCATGGACAGAAGGCTCTGTGTGTGCCAGGGGCTCTTGGATGTCTCTGTATCCATGGACAGAAGGCTCTGTGTGTGCCAGGGGCTCTAGGATGTCTCTACCCATGGACAGAAGGCCCTGTCTGTGCCAGGGTTTCCATAATGTCTCTGTGCCCATGGGTATGGAATAGCATGGACACTGAAAGTGTCAGTCCCGTTGCTTGCACGCTCCTTCCTTTGTACACAAGACACATCCAGGCACACCCCCATGTACAGATACATTTAAAGGACAGGGAGGGACAGAGATTTCCCACAGTACTCTAACTTTGGCATAACTCACCTTTTAGCTGGTGGCCAGGGGATTTTTTTTCCCAGCTCTGTGTGAGAAGGTGTCCAGGAGCTGAAGGAGCAGCATTTAGAAGCAGTTTCAGGATTTCTAGGCAGGAAGTGGAGCTGACAACCATCCACGTAACTCGCCGTATTCATCAGGATGTGCTGCTAGTTCTTTGGGAATATGGCCCAATGGAGACATGAGCCTTGGAAAAATCCCAGCTCTCTGTGGGTTTGTGCAAAGGGGGAGCAGCAGAAACACTTTGTGTCTGCTTTGGGGACACAAGGTCCAAGGAGATGCGGTTGCAGAGGGTGACCTGGGCTGGTGGCAGGTGAAGTCCTGGTTCATGGCATCCCAGAGTGGCACAGGACAAAGCTCCAAGCACTCCCAACCCCACTGATGAAGTCTTTGTGATGCTGCACATCCTATAGGAAAAGCTGCTGTCACACAATGCACTGGGATTTGTAAGTTTCATTTCTAATACTTTAGGTCCAAGTTTCAAACTGCAATATTTTTGTTCTCAAGACACAGTCATGCACAATCCATCTCTCATCCTCCTATTGCTTCAACACCAATTTAAAAAAATAAATCTTAATATTGGAAACAAAACCCAAAGTCTTTAAAAAAAGGATGCTGAGGTCAGTCAGTAAGATGGATCCAGGCCATCAGAACAGGCACAAAGTAAATGAGTTCTCCTTTTAAAAAGATCAGTTACCTCTTAAATCCAAAGTTACAGAAGATTTCATTACATATTTGTTTCTTTTTGTTTTCTCTTTCATATTTTTCTCGTTTTTTTTTTTATTTTTTCTATTTTATTTTATGTAGATAACACATCCTGAAAAATAGGTAAGATTTTTCAGCAAAAATAAGATTCACAACAAAATAAGATACATTTCTGATAAACAATGAAAATATTTACTCCTCTGTTTACTTTCCTCTGGATACCCTGCAGTAAAAAATCTAGCAGATATGAGAAGAGTTGTCAAGTGTTTGCTTTGGACTAAGCTGGAGTTCAGCACTGCTGACATCCTGATCCAGCCAAGAGTTGCAGAATTCTTTTGCACATCCCGAATGTGTTTGCAGGCACAGCACCTGCAGTGCTGACACACCAGTGCACGTGAATAACTCTGTTACTCCCTCACAGCATTTGGGCTCTGCCCCAGAGCGAGGTGCTCCAGCCCTTTGCTCCTGGTTCCCGTGGGGAGCAGCTCCCTTCCCTCTGGCTGAGCTGCTCAGGCAGAGCCTGGCAGCTCCTGGCCCTGCAGGGCTGAGGCTTTTCCCCGTGGCTGGGCACAGACTGATGGAGCAGCACTGCTGAACACGGGCACACACAGGGACCAGCAGCAGCTGCCTTTGGCCACCTGAGGCTCCAAGGCCCAAACTCAGAGCAGACAGGGCTGGAAGAGACTCACAGGCTCCCTGCTGGCTGTGCTGCCCCACTTGTGCCCACCTGGGAGCCCCCAGGGCCAGCACGGACTTGAGATGGCAGCCCTGGGCTCCTGGAGCTTGTGCAAGGAGCGGGGCTGGGGACTCCCTGTCCATGGGGAGCTTCCAGATGGAAAAGGCTGCTGTGCCCAGGCAGCTCCAAGGGCACAGAAAGGAGGGTCTCCACCACGGGATCTGTGCCAGTCCCACAGTCCTGGGCAGCAGCCACCGAGCCCTCGGGGAGCAGAGGGCACAGCAAGAGGGACAAAAGCAGGCAAGGTCAGAGACTGGAGAGAGCCAGACCCGGCAGCAGGAACAGCTGCTCCATTGCACTCTTGGAGAAAGCTCTTGGCTGCTTCAAAGCGCTGAAAGGCGTGCAGGGCAGAGAGGAGGCCACACCAAACACTGCTCCTGTTTGCACAGCCTCCCCTCTCCGTGTCCCAGAAGGAATTGGATGGACTGTGCTCTTCTCTCCGAGTGTCTCGATCAGCACGAGCAGCTGAGCGCCAGGAGCTGAAGGAGCTGAAGCCTCAGGCCTCAAGAGCTGGGCCTGAGGAGACACTGTGAGCAAATGAATGCTGCTAACATGGACCTGGCTGAATGCAGCAGATGGAATCATGGAATCACAGAATCCTTTCTGTTGGAAAAGACCTCTGAGCTCATCCAGTCCAGCCGGTCACCCAGCAGTGTCGAGCCCAGCACTAAACCACGTCCCTGAAGTGCCAAGGCCTGGACAACAGCCCTGAGTGAGGCCCTGAGCCAAAGGTGGCCTCTGGATGAACCTTCCAACCAAAGGTTATCTTTGCATCTGCTCACTTGTCACTGTAGAGCAGGACGGGAACGAAAATGACTCCAAATCAAAGGCAAAGAGAAGGAACTCCGATCTATTTCAAATGCACCGCTCCATTTATAGAGAACATCGTGTGGACTGATTTCATTGGTCTTAGAGTAAAAACATCTCACACCACTGGTGTGCAGTGAATGACGCACGGTGGCAGAACCCATCTATAAACAATGTGAACAACAAGATAGATTAGAGAATTATTTACATTCTTTCCCAACTGTCTCCCAGGCTCTCGCCTGGTTAGAAAACCTTCTCTTTTTCTCTCTGACTGAACTGAGAATATCCACACCCTGCTTTCTGGGATTTCTGGCCCTGCCTCCTGTCCCAGAGTTTGGCAATTCCCCTTGCACAGCGTGCTGAGCTCTCCATGACCAGCTCGAGGGGTTTCTCAGCTGCGGCGTCCTGTGGCACGGCACAAGAATCTGCCTCCAATTAGCTCGGGAGCGCAGCTCCAGACACATGGGTTTGGTTGAGTAAATGCTATTTGTTTGGTGGGTAATGATGTTTTTCTCAGCTTATGCTTTATTCATAGCATGAGTGACATTTCTGCAAGAGGTAGTGATGTGTCTCTGGGTCTTAGTTCTGTTCTGGTTTTGGAAAATACACTTCAAACAGCTATAGCATTACACATTAGATAACCGGCGTATGAGTAAAATTACAGTAATAACTAGGGGCTTATGAATTAAATGAAATAAATATAGACACTAGGTTTTAAAAACAATTTACTATGATGAAAGGAATAATTTCGATTCAAGGGTGGAATAGATCTTGGGTTTGAATTTAATTATATGTTACAGTTTTGCAATTATCATTGTTGGATTACTCATGGGATTAAAATGCACATCTTTTAAAATGAAAGGTAGAAATGCAGCTTTTTAAACATTTCATTTCAAGATCATTAGGTACATTATTACCTCAGCTACAAGACAATTTCATTTTTGCTCTGATCCTCTTTGATTTCTAACAGACAGGAAACAGCCTTCAGTAGTCTCTCTTCATAGTGTTTCTTTTTCTGTATTCCCATGTCTTGGACTAAATTGCTTCTATTGAAGATCTGCAGTGGCCCAAATGACCATATTTGAGCTCTGAATTTGTTGTATCTCTCTTCCTGTTTTTTCTTTTGGCCTGTTTTCAGATTAATAATGTGAGACTAGATAAGCTTCATGGAAAAAAAAGAGTCTATTTCATCATGTTAACCCAATAATACTATCAGGCAGCATCAAACAAACAAGCTGTGTGTTTCTCCAGAGCCCTGAGACGAATACCTTTTTTGAAACATGGAGATTTATATTCCTGTGGAAATGTAAGTGATATCAAGGGCAGCAGATTTTGAGTGCAGCTGTAGTTACCATTAACAGAGGTAAGTATTTGAAGGAATTTTGATATTTCAGCCATGGTTTATTATCAAGGGTCTCTTGTGTGAAATATGCCAACCAGAACATAGATGACCATTGATTGCTACATTTGGCTTCATTAAAAAAAAAAAAAAAGAAAAAGAAAAAAAAGGAAGAAATTTCTTAAATGCATTATGTTTTTAACATTTAAGAAGTAAGTTCATGGAAACCTGGAAACTCATACTCAGGTGCTGTGAATCACAAGAGTTTCTTGTGGAACAAAGCACAGCCATCTATACTGTGTGTGTATCTGAGTGTGCATGGGTTACTTTTTTGAGAATCGTGAATCTTTTCTATCTTTAGATTGTTATTAATAGAAGAACTTTAAAATTCCTTTCACATTGATAGCCAGAATTTTGGATCAAAAACATAGAAAGAAATACAGAAGTGTGGGCATTTCTGAGGTTCTAGAGTTCCCCATATGACCAAGCAGTAGAGTTTATAATCTCTGTATTTTAACTTTCCTTGTCCGGTAATATGGACTAGAAAAATAAGATTTGTATATAGAGTCTAAAAGCATAGAAGATTGATAGTTTGAAGTACTGCCTTCAGCTTTCACAAATTTCATGGAGAAGTGAAGACTAACAACATTAAGGAGGTGTTCAATAGCTCTGTGTGATTGACCAAAGCAGTTTCATTAGATTTTCTTTTCCCTCTTTTTTTTTTTTTTAACTAATTTAAGCTGTGCTTTTGCCAAATACCAGTCTCAGAACTTTGCACCCTACATTCTGACAAGAGGCAGCAGTATAAAAGAGGTGGGAAGAGAGGCTTTAGCAATATATTTTCTCCTTTTGCCATTCTCCCAAGGCAAAACCTGGAGTCTTTCTGAAGCCATTGGCCAGCATTTACTCTTAATCTCCAGCCTGTATCTACATATTAATTTTAAAAATTGTATTCAATGGATCATGTAAATAAGTCTGCTGTCCAGCAATTATTCATGTAAGATGCAATGCAACCAAATTGTATTGTGATTTTCCTATTGCAAAATCTTGTCCTTTTTAAAAAATTTACTAATATTTTATTTTTCTGAAGGCAGAGTGGATGCAGACAATGTACCTGCCAAAGTCAGAGAGATTGCAGACAGAGTTTCCAGTTTTTAAGTTTCCAGGGCTTTGTGTATTCAGATTCAGGCATTCTAACTTTGAACATGCAGCCATTTAATCTTGCAAAGACAAAGGTTGTATTGGCATGGAAGCAAATACAGAAATGCACTCTGTAAGGCCATGAAAGAATGTCACTGCATTACAGCAGCCTAACAAGGTATCATACATCAGCTGAAGCATTGTAATTGTCTGTCTATGCACTTGAGCTTGCCCAGAGCGAGGTAAACATCCATATGCTCCAGGGATTACTCATTAAATGAAGCATTATGGTTTAGTACTGAGAAATCTCTGCTGTCCTTCCATTATTTTCTACTTAAATGATCATTTTCTTCTGCATAACAGTAAGTTTTAATTACGCGATTTGCTGTGTGTGTATGTTGGATGTTTTTCAGTTGCTCATGCAGACTGTAGACAAACACATTTTTTGAAACAATTCTGAAACTCATTAGGCAGTAACAGAAATGCCTTTACATTATTGTGATCCACTGCTAACTCAAAATTTGACTTTTGATAGATGTAGTAAAAAGAATGAAATTATTCTGAATTCTAGGTAAGTAAATACAACTAATTTGATCCTCCAGGAAAATTACAGTTTATAATACTGAATTGAAAAGTTTATTGTGGTTGTAAAACAAAAGGAACTTTTTGATAGGGCTTACTGTTGTAGTTCTGTGAGATGTAATCCTTTTGGATATTTCCTACCCCTCATGATTCACTCTGTTGCTAATGAAGCTGTATTCTGACAGGCCTTTAAATTAATGCCTATGCCTGTATGAAGCACAAGTATGGAGTACATAAAGTACAATTGTTTTAAGTATTTATATTTGTCTACTGATGCACTAGAATCTAACAAACTCAAAGGAGGAATCCCTTTCACGAGCTGTAAATTTCAAAAGTTCTGACCTATTGACTTCATGAGAGTAAAAATTCTCCAGTGGGAGTAAGATGTTCATCATGCCTTAACATAAAGTCCAGGAGTCAGGGAAATGCCTGTCTGGAATAAACAAGCAGCTCATCCAGTCTGCCATTCTGGCACCAAGGGCGGGTAAGACCAGATGTTTCAACGGAAGGCATAAATCTTCACAATTTTACTGTTCTGTATTGCAAGATGATGTTTCTTACATCACTCACACCTTGAAACCTGAAGATTAAGAGAGCTTATAACTCTTACTTCCTCATAGTCAGTTTATAACATAAATCTTAAAGCACATTTCTTAAATTATTCAGTAATTTTGAAAGCAGATTTTGAAGATACATTATCAACTGGTGCAAAAGTAAAACGCTTCACCTCCATGCTGCCTTTATTAGAGTAAAAGTTGTGAATATGAGAAATCCTGGTCATTTCAGTAAACTAAAAGTGAATTTTACTGCAGCGTGAGAGAGGCAAAGGGCCTTGTCAAGGAGAGATGTGACAGATCTCCCCAGCTGCTGGGTGCTGGGATGCCTTTTCCATCCTACCTGCCTGCAGGTACTCACCAGTTCATGTGTGGGAACCCTTCTGCTACCAATCCTGAGCCACTGATGGCTGTGAAACTGAAGGGTTTGTCTTTCACTGATCTCAGCTCTGATTTTGCCCCATGTTTGCCAGCCTTGGCAAATGCTTACTCTGTTGAATTGAACTTAGTTTGTTCAAAGCTGATCCTGGATTCTCACCAAAGATTTAGTCGTGAAATATCTCGTCTTGTGCAGTGACCATAGCAAGATATTTCTCTTTGGCAGCAAACACTCATTAGAACTGATGACTACTATCACCTTCTTAACTTTCTCTTGACCAATTTTCACTTAATTTCCCACTCACTCCGTGAGACAATTATACAAAATAAATAATGAGGTAGCATGTGTCATGCAGCTAATGTTGAAACAGTTGGATGAGCATCAAACTAAATCCGAATTTTTCTTTTTTTATTGCCCAATGGGAGCTACTTTCTGGCTAATGTTATGAAGGTGGTGGTGTATGAGGGGAAATTAATACATTATCACATTGCACTATTGGTATTGGAAGTGGTTCTTCACACCCTGGGTAGCAGACATATAAACTTGTTTGCCAGATGGTGTTGCAGATGCAAGAATTTTACAAGGGCTCAGAGGGATGCTGGACAAGTACTTGAAAGTGATATCTACTTGGGGGTTGCAAAATAGACAGGCCACAATAGGCTCAGGAAATCTCCTGAGCTGAAAATAGATGGAGAGGAGGGGGGGCACTAAGGGTAGGGAAATATCGTATATAAATGTTCTATATTTTTTCTTCTTGCTGTTGAAAAGAGACCACTAGACTGGATGAGCCTTTAGTTTTGCCATTACAAACATTTTTATATTCTTATTTAAGTAACAAGTTGTTGTGTGAGAGGATTTTTCTGGAACAGGAAATTAATGTTGAAGGTGGAGAAAACCCAGAACTGCTTAAATGTAGAAAATTAGTAATATCTTTTGTGATCCATATTGCTAAGGAAAGAAAAATGAGAGACCACTTTAATGCTGAAAGAATATCAAATGTGAATACTTTCTCAGTTACTGACTGCCTAAGTTTGCAGTCTTGCCTTTTTAGCTTTTATATTTCACCTTATATTACCGTCAGGAATAGATCTTCATTGTTTTGTGGTGACTTCTACTGGTAGTTCAGCAGGTACATATAGAAGGCATTTTCTGGTCTAGCTGTCTGTCTCCTACATCCTACATGCTTCTTTCTGTGGTAGAACTTAAGTTCCGTAACTTGCACTACAGTACGCATATACTATTGATAAAGGAAAAAACGGCTGTAGCACTATGTCTGCTAAAGATATTCTTCTTTTTCAGAAAGCAGATCCTTATGTGGAACAATTAAAGGAGACATGGTCAAGTTATAGTTCATGGGTCAGTTTAGTGTCTCATGATACTGAAATTTTTTATGCACTTACTTTAATCTTGTTTTTTTCATTTGTCTCATCCTTCATTGGGGTTGGCCTTGCATGCTGAATTCTTTTCTTTTTATTGCTTTATGGTTTTTAATGTCTGCACAAACTCCTCTGAAAAACAAGAGTGTGGTTGAGGTGCCTCTAAAGAAACAGAGATGCCAGGGCTTGAGTGGGCTTTTTGAATTCACTCACTCTGCATGTCCTGACTACCAGAGCTGGGTTATAACTTGTAAAAGTCACTAGAAACAGCTGACTTTCTTATCATCCATAAAATTTAAATTTGCATCTGGCAGACTTTTTGTTGCCAAAAAAGTTTAGGAAAAAAGTTACGGTTATCATTGTTACTATTGCCCTTCTTAATTTTATTAGGATTAATGATGATGGTGAAAATTATAACTGTCCTTACTCCCAGAATTGCTCTACTTGATATTAAGAAGACCAAAACTCTGCTGCAGTGGTTTCTTTTGCATGTTTTAATGTTTTACTGGGTAATATCAGCTACAGACTTTTATCAGCTGTCTGAAGTTACTGCTTGCTGATCATTAGATTGACTACAACCCATGAGTTTATAGATATCCTGAAACCATTCAAGAATAAGTTCTGCGAGAAGGTATTTTTCCAGAAAATCTATCTGTAAGAAAAACTGCTTTTTGCATCCTGCCAGTGTATTAGTGGTGTGAGACAATAGCAATTCAACAGTCATTTTCTTGGTACAAGTTATTAGTCATCTTTGTTCTTTTGAGGAGATATTTTCAGTGGTTTGGGTTTGGGGCTTAGTCAATTACAGATCTCCAGAATAACAAAACTCACAGTTTACATGTATGTCTCTGTTTTTCTTGGGGTCCGGAGAAATGTGACTATTCTGCATTTCCTAGAAAGGGAGTTGTGAGACCTCAGCCCTCATTGCACATTACACAGAAAGAATCTGTAATGAGCTCTTTCTGTGCCTCAGGAGGAGCACAAAGCAGCTGGAGCGGGACTAAGAGTCCAGACAGCTGAGCTCAGTGGGGATGGAGGATGGTCAGCACTACAGAGAAAATGTTCGATAGCTTGTCAATTCATGACCCTGAGGTCCGAGAGGCTTCCATTCCCTCGGACAAATGCTGATCCCCATTAATATGAATGGTTGAACTTCATTTGACATCAGTCAGTCCAGGGTCTGAGTGCAAGTACATTATTCCCCGTGCCATTAATGCAAGTCACATACCCCAGCTAGGCAGATAAGGGAAATAGAATTTTCAGTAGTCATTGTTGTTTTGCTTTGCAGTACTGTGTGGAGGTGGTCAACTCCTCATGCTTGATTATCTTCAAGATATTTGTTGCACTTTATAAAGTTCATCGGCAAACTTGTGCTTGCTTCTTAAAAGTAGTCTGCTGTGTCATGTAGCCCATTTGACTGGGTAGAAAGAAGCATGTCATGTTTAAGATAGTGACACTGATAATTAGCTGTTACTATCTAATTCCACTTCTTTTTTTCACTTCAATTCCTCCTAGAATATCTAGTGAGTACATTTAGCATCAGTTTCCCCAGCAGAAATAGTAGGCACACATTTTCTTTACAATGACTCCATGATGTATGTACTAGTTACTGTTATATTTTAAGTTGAATGTACGAAAGGTATTATATAAGTTTTGAAAACTACCTTAATAGTGTTTTATTCTTCTCTAGGCACAGGAATTTTGATTTTGTATTGTGATTTAGATAGACAATAACTAAAAATGAAGGCTTTAGTTTCTTAATTGGTTGTCACATATTTTAGGGGTGGTTACCATTTAGTTTGGTAAAGGATCCGAAGACTCAGATTCCTTTTGAACAGCCAATATCTATTTTTTCTGATGATTTATTCATAGCAGTTAGGTTTTTGCAATTCCTTGTGAGGAAATTGCCCTTCATAGGATCTGTCTATGTAAGGTTGTTGTATAATGCATGCTCATTTGCTTAGTTGTATTTGTAAGCTCCAGCTGTGCCCATCACTTGCTAAATCTGTCATTAAAGGATTTTGTTTTTAATTCTGCCTGGCTTTGTTTTCAGATGTCTCTGAATTCCTTCCTGTGTTGAGTCACAACTGTGAAAAGAGAAATCTCCCTCTTTAATTCAAGGGGTCAGTGGTTTAAAAGCACTAAAGCCTGGTGGGGAACAGCTTAAGGAAGGTAGTTAATCATAGTGACCCCAAGACTTCATAAACTTACACAAGGCTCATCTGACAGGCAGAGTCCTGGATATCTTCAAGCCCTGGTTTCTTTGAGGAGTAACTGTTTTGCCAGGGAGTGGAATCCTCTATGGAACAAGCACCAGTGATGGGTCTTTGCCACCTGCTCAGCTGTGGCTATAGAAACACAGCTTAATCTTCTCCACCACATTTCTTTTTCTAGCTAAGCCAGCATGCAGCCCAATTCCTTTCTAGTAGTTTTTTTTCCCTGCAATGTTGAGAAATATTTAATGTGGTAACTACAATGACTTCCACTTCCTGGTGTCACTGGGACATAATAGACTGGCAGGAAAGAGCTGCTGATCTGGATAGAAAAGAGAGGTCAGGAGGGAACACACAGATGGTCTTGTGTGCTGGGCGAGCAGAAGTCATTGGCGTGGTTTGGGTGTCAATAATTCATCCAGTGGCATTTTTCACCCAACTTCTTCAGACTCCAGTGGGGAAATCTTGGAATAAATCCCCCTCTTGTCTCCGTGCAGGCAAAAGCCTTATTTCACATACCATGTTAATAACTTTGACCAGCTGTGGGCTTAGTTTTCACGGGATGGGCAAACCAGGACCATGTGGGTGAACTGTACGTGGAAGCTGTGAGATACTGAATTAAGTGATACAGCTAATGCAGTGCCTGTACCTATGCTGTGTGTACTCCACTTGTCCTATGCACACATTGCTGTTCTTGGTACAGGGGTTGATTATCTGCCTATGGATCAGTTCTTGAATTGCTTCAGCTTTTGGACAGTGTTATAAAAGACAAGTGATCCTGTTTTCAGTCAGATTTTAATAGTGAAGTAGTTAATTCGTAAGCAGCTCAGGTAGACATTGCCCTTATCAGAAGAGTCCTTGGGAAGATAAGGTCACTAGAGAGTAGAAAAAGTCATTTGATGGCTGTCAGACATCCAAGTTTAAGTGGAAGGGTGTTGGATGTTGAGCAAGACCTTCAGTGTGTGATTCAGTTCAGTTATTAATTTGTCCATTAACTGCTAAAGGAAATAGTAGAAAAATTAGGATTGAAGGAGACATGAGGAAGTCATATGATTTTATTTGTATTTCGAAGGATGGATAACTTCAGCTTTGGATTAGATTGCTTAGAGCTATGTCCAGTCAAGCTTCAAATGTCTGCAAAGATGGAGAATCCACAATTTCTCTGAGCTCCTGTTCCAGTGTTGACAATCCTTTCATTCCCTGAGGAATGAAACCTCAGAAGTCCCTCAAGATTGAGATTGCCTCATCATCTTAGGGGACAAATGACTTAGGGGAAAAGGAAATGAGAAGTGTTTTACATCCTGCCTTTTTAATATTGGACTTCTGGTTATGGAAACTAACTGGTTAACCATCTAAATTTTTCCTTTTTTTCAGTGAAATACTGATTCATCCTTGCACACTGTGTCCTCACAAGACACAGGAAAGTTATTGTGATTTTAAACTAAAGTGGAAGTATTTCTGTGTTGAATGGAGGAGGTGATGCATGAATTCTTGGTTTCTTTTTCAGTAGGGCTGTTTCAGATTCCAGGAACTGTCATGATAGCACCCCTCATAAAGCAGCTTAAAAATAGCAAAACAACTATTGCACCAAATATAAAGTGATTCCTGCTGTGTCACAAACAGAAAGGTTTTTGAAGCTCTGAATAGATAGCAGCATGTTGTAACCCTTGAAAATGGTAAAATTGATGATCAGAGGACACAGGACTGTTAAAGCTTTGATGACCTGCTGTCTGAACCCATACTGGCAGTGTGTTTTTCCTTACACAGCTCTGTGAAGTTCTTTATAGAAAATGAAACTGTGATTGCTTGTAATTTTCTGCAGTTTGCACAAGCACTTAAATCACAAATAAAACACTGTAAAAAGTGGTATGTGAGTCATGGATCTCCCTGCAGGAGTTCCAAGTCTGTTGTCCCTGTGGAGAAGGTTGGCTGTGTGACTAGGGGGATGTGGGTACTGGTCCTGACGGCTAGTGTGATGTTATCCAAGGGATGTCATCTCCTATGGCAGCATTAAAAGAAATCCAGCTACCTCTAACAAGGATAGAGGGTAGAGGATGGAGACATTAAAGCTTTTAAAGTGCTCAGATGCTGTGATGATGAGTACCTGAGGGAAACCCATCAAGAGGAGCAGGTCCCCATTGAGTCAATGACTTGTGTAAGCTCACAAGTGGGATTTTTATAGAGGCTGTACTGATTCTGTCACATATACTCCAAATTTAAATGAAATCAAGTGTTTAAAAAAACCAGGAAGAAAGCAAATGTGTTCAGTCTAACAATAAAATAACTGGGTTATTGGGCCAACAGATGATCACTGCTGTGCAGTGTACACGTTCATATGTGTATCACTTTACATTTTAGCTGCACAAAATGTTGATCAAAAATTAGGTGGACAATGCATTAAAAAAACCCTTCTCCAGTAGACTTCAAGAATATAGTAATGAATTTTTAAATCAATTTGTTGAAAGTGGAAATTAAAATCCTTCCGGCATGTCTTTCCCTATAGTGTAGTTTATATATGAAATCCTGCAGACTGTGCTGCACAGAGTTCACTGACAGTGCATCAAATAATGAGGCCATACGTTGATGAAAGGAATTTTAGTAAAATATGCCATTGGATATACAGCAAACAGATTTGATCAAAGCCCAGCTGCCGTATGAAGTACACATTTTTTAACCATTACTAAACTGCATTAGCCTGAATTATTTTGAAAGTTATGATTTGACTTCTACACAGCTGACAATAAACTAAATAGTACTGGCAGTTGAGGAAACATGCTTTCAGGATTTGTAAAATAGAAAAAATAAAAAAAATATTTTATTATATTTTATTAAGATGCCAACTACAACATGCAGTTGCCTCTACTTAACATTTGTAACATTCTGTTTTTATCGGAGAGTCTCACAGACTTTAGATACAGCTGTGAGTGCCTGCAAGCATTTACACAAAATTACAAACTGTTGGGCAATACATTAATGCTTACATGAGATAATATAGCTACAAATTTTAGTACAATAAAGCATTAGCTGTGAAATGAAATTTACCTTTTAAATATTTATGTAAATGTAAATCTTTGTTCCTTTATTTCTTTCTGCTTTGGGGAGGGTTTGTTTTAGGGTTGTTTTGGTTGAGTTTTTGATTCAGTAGAGTCTGCTGAGTTGTGACTGTGTGCATGATCTGCAGGTTGTGCCTGCACACAGAGTTGGCTGTCTGGTGGTGCCTCAGATGTGTGTATGGCTGAAATGTGTAATCTATTGCTGTGTAGTGTGCAATTAATGAAGCCATACAGCACTAGGATCTGGCTGAGGTCTGGATTGCTTGGATCAAGGACAGGAGAGCCCCACCTACTTGCATCTGTAGATGTATCCATGCAGAAACTCACAGGCTGTTCTCTTTCAGAGTATGCACTGCTATCCACCTTGCTGCTGTATCCTGCAGAGCTGTAAGTCTGGATTTGATATATCACAGATTTCACCAGAGTGCTGCACTACTGTCCCTTCAAGCTGGGTTTTTCACAAATGTACAAAAGTCATGATAGGGCAAGTTCAAGTAATTAATCTGTAGAATACCCCATTGCCACTAGTTACTGGTTATGCCCAAAAATATCAGCCAGTTCAGACTTCTGGTCCCTGCTAGAGGACCGATGCTTCATTCCTGCATATTTTGGAAGGTCTCCTATGAAAGGAAATAGCAGAGAACGGTTTTTCCACAGCAAAGCACTGGCAAGAACTCCTGGAGGCGAAAATGAGACTGTAATCCTTCCTTTGTGTTGGCCAAGGTAGGTTTATGTTTCTTCCAGCAGAAGAATGGTGGTTGCAGGGTCAGTGGTTGAGGTGGCTTGACAGTGCTGCCTGAGGGTAATTCAGGCTGCGGCAGGACAAATGCCATCTGCTAGAGTTTAAATGCTCAGGCAGATCTCCCCAAAATGAGCATTTGTTTTCTCTGATGGCCATTGTGACATTTTTCTGGCTTTCCAGTATTTTCTCAAGAGCAGGCCAAGGCTGTTCCACAGGCAGAGCTTCCTGCAAGTGTTGTCTCCTTCACTCAGAGCTGAGCCAAACCACCCCAAGTGCTGCAGGTGGTGACAGACATTTCAGAGGAAAATTCTCTGTCTCTCTTCGAAACCCTTCAGACGTCACAGTACTTGGCAGAAAGTGGTTTTCCATCTAGTCTACCTTTTCATTAATGTCTCTAGGAATTTTCATGCTACTGCTTTTTTCTTTTCTTGGATACCAGAAATGCAAAACTCATCTTAGAATCACTTTTCATAGCATTAGTGTTTTTTTTGGTCTGCTGGGGAAACATGCTGTACTTAAAATAATGTAACACAGGTTTGGCTTAGGGCTCCTTTTGATTCTTATGTGTTGCTAAATCGTGCCTTACACTGCTTTCTTCTTTGGCTTGTGTTTGGGTTTTGTTGTCTGGGTTTTTTTTGTTTTTTTTTTTTTTTTTTTTTTTTTTTTTTTTTTTTAATGATCAGACTTGTAGGGCATTCTCATGTCTTTCTAAATAAAGAGCCTATAGAAAGCTGTTATCATGGACGTAATACCTGAAGTCATAGTTCCTTCCCCAAAGGAAACAAGAGGAAATGAGGAAAAAGAATCCATAAGAGATACATATGCATCTAACTATAGAGTGAAAGGCATGTTGATATTTCTGTGCAAAGATCCCAGCTTCACATCTGACTGGTGGGACATTTTATTTATGTCCCTACCTCCTCTTGGAAATACAATTTTCAGATGACAAATTGCTTTCCATCCTATCCTTTTTCTTGAACAATAGATACTGTGTTTGAGAAACAGCCTATAGAATGTAGAAAGCAGTGAGTCTGGTTGTTTTTTGGGGGTTTTTTTGGGTTTGTTTTTTTTTTTTTCTTTTTGAGGAGACACAATATACAAATAATTAGGGTTAGAGAATAGCATTTGCTTTATCATCAGTCTTGGATTTATGTGTTACATGTCCAAAATATAGAATGCCACAGAAAAAATTTCTCAGAATCATCGTTTGTAATGATACATAACATGTCTGTGTGCATGGCTGTCTATCTGTCACTTTCTGAAAAGATTACTTCTGTGTCTGTGTGAAATTTTTGAGTGCAATCCTGACCTCACTGACATTGACCTGAAAAAGATCCTGATATCTTTTGAGGATGTAGTGCTCATTTCCTATGTGTGTAATTTTAGGTGCCCAACAGTAAATTTCATGGTCAGATGAGCTCTTCAGAGCAATGTGACACAGACCATTCTGTAAGGTTTCTACCATTTCAACCAGTGTTTATCTCCAAACAGACTACATGCCTGTTAGAAAGGCTTCCACCAGCAGATTCCCTTCAGAAAGATGCTGAAAAGTATGAAAAAGTAAACAAAGTAAGGGAGTTCCTTCCTCCTTCTTCTCTCATTTCACTTCCTTAGTCACCATTATTTACTTGAGCTTGAGTTCATCTCAACAAAAAATCCAGTGTAATCCTCAAATGTATTTTCTCTCTCTATTGGAGAGCTTTATTTATTATCAGATGGTTCTCTGCAAGAAGATTTTTTTGCTGACTCTGTTCCCTCAATTGTGTCCTCATTGTCTCTCACACCCTTCATTTTTCTTTGCTCGATTTGGTTTTTCTCAAGTGAGAATCACAGCGGTGATTTTTCTTGCCAAGTTATTGGTGTTGAATGGATGGTGTGTAAATCCTGTGAGGAGGTAAGTAAAAGTTAAAGCCTTTATAGTTTTGCAAAACTCAATGTAAGCTGGGTTATGCTTCTTAGGAGTCTCTGCTAATTGTTTGGGTATTTAACAATAGCGAAGACTGCTGCATGGCAAAGCCTCATCTAAACCAGGTAGACTAAACCCAGTGATTTATGCAACATAAAATGAAAAAAAAAAAAAAATCACTTACTGCAGGCTCACATAATGCTTTTTGATTGTACCGTTGTATTTTTATTCATCAATTTCTCCTGGTGTTAGGAAGTGAGGTAATGCTGATCTGGGGTTTGTGTAAAAAGCAGTATTTTCCTGAATCCTGAAAAGGAACACTTTCTGGACTATAAACAGCACAAAACCTACTTAATAAGTAGGAGAATAGTGCTGAATATTACTGCTTACCAGTTCTTGGATGGAGTTAGCTTTAACTGAGATTTCACAATGAAGAGAAAAGCATCTTCTGCCAAATAATAAACAGACCATCTATCTAAGGGCTACAAGAACATAGTTTCATTATGCTCTGGATCAATGTCATCTTTGTTATTGCAGAACTAAGTTAAGATTGTTAAGTAAGTCTGAAGGTGTAATTTTATTTTTCGTCTATTTGACTTTCTAAGTTACTAATCTAAGCCATGTATGCTTACAGTTTTCCCTCTTACTAACAAAGGCAATTCAATATCCAGTTCATGATTATAGTACAGTTTTGAACCACACAGTAGACAACCACAGTAATTTTTCTTTTGGAATTTGTATGATAATTTCAAGGTGAGATATCTGCATAATGCATTGGACACACATATCTGTATACTTGTAGTTAAAATACCGTGCTTTAAATTTGTGTGCATATAGATTTTCTACTTGCAATAGTAGAAAATATTCTAACTAAATAAACAGATATTGATCTCTTAATAAAGAGATGATAAAGAGATAATGTACCTTTCAATAAATATGAATCGTAGGTGGGGTAATTTTTGTTTATATTGTAGCTGGTTAGTTTTAAATCTTTTAAAGCAATATATTTGTCTGAAAGGCCACTCATGCTATTTTGTTGATGTCTGGAAGGAACATTTTTTGCTCTCTTCTGACTCCATTGACCAAAATAAAATAAAACCACAAGATGTCAAACAAGGATAGATGAGGAGAAGAAAGAAAAACTCTTGCATCAGTGATAGAAAATTACGTATTGAAGCTACGTGGCTTAGGCAACTTACTTATTAGGTTTATAATTAACTTATAAGCTTATAGTGACTAGATTTTATAAGCTATAGTGGCTAGATTTATAAGCTTAGAGTGACTAGATTTTATCTAGAGCTTATAGCTCTAGATTTTCAGTTGTCACAATTTGCAGCATTGCTATTAGAGTCAATAAAACTGAGCCACAACTCTTTATTGGAAAATAAAATTCTGAATTTTAAAATGACCTTGGAAAAATAGTGCTGGAAACAGGTTTTAAATTATCCTCCAATTCCATAAAGGCTTTTTTCACAGAATTAACCGAGAGTTTCCTGAATACAGTTTAAAAAGTGTGTGTTTGCAGATGGGTCACAGTCGTTTCAGCTCTGGACGTCTTGACGCCAGGAGAAGTCGGAAACTACACAGTATTTGTGAATGCAAGATTTTGCATTTAGATAGGTTTGGGCTGAACGATCTGAAAAAGCTCCCATAAGCGCAGAGCTCCTTACTGTCTGTGTGTTTGAGAAGGCTGAAGAGCTCTGTTTATTGCCACAAAGGGCCTGGAATAAATTATGTTTAGTAAATTGGCCCCAGGTTTTCTTGTTTCAGACAGAAGCTTGGGAGCAATCTGTTTTATAGGCTCCACTAGATGTGACCAATTGCGGGGAGGTGACACCTCGTTTCGGGACGTGCCATGGCACATGTGCCAGTCAGGTCTGGCCCCTCTCTCTGTCAGGATGGCAACCCACCCGCAGCTCCACTTTCTGTCTTCTGGCAGCGTTACCCACAGCCCGGTCCCAATTTATGGGCCCCGCTGGGAGGTCCAAGCAGGATGGAGCCAGGCTGCTCAGCCCCTCTCAGCCTTGTGCCTCCCGCCCCTACATGAGGCAAATAAAAGCTCCTTTATTCCGCTGGAAATGCCCCCTTTTCAGCGAGGTGTGTGCATGGCTTCCTTCCCTGGTCGATCTTGCAGGTGATAATTAACACAGTGCAGTGCTATTTCCTAGATGAAGCCAAGGTGGGGAAGCAGCTTTAGCCTCAGCATTTTTCTTTTCAGACTATTTTTCTTCATTTATTTTGGATCTCTTCATGGTGAGGAAGTTTTAGAAGATGTTGGTCCTTAGCTCAAGTATCAAAGAACTGAACAAACCAGTAATTTTTCCTTCTCTGACCAAATTCTTCTTACTTTTGAGGGGAAGAAGGAACGGGGTAGTAGAATTTGCTTTTAGGATTCATGTTTTATTTCTGCTCATGGGACTGTTTGCTTCGGATCAGTGTGACTGTGGGTCTTTTCAGCACAGGACACTGATTGACATTGCTTATGTTACAGAGAGGAAGGATATTTCCTGAAGATTAATGGCAAGTTAGTTGGCCTGAAGTTCATTAACCTGAGCTAGACTGTTGGAAGGACTCTGTGTGGAAGCTGGAATTGTATTAGAGGATCATCATAAACTAAAAATATATGTGACAATCTGGCCAGATTGCAATGAATCTAAAGACAGGGTTGGCTCGAGCCCACAGAGCAGCTGCCTCCAGTGTAAACTAACCAACCGCCTAGTGAAGGCAAATGGCTTTTCAGAGACATTATTCAAATAAAAGGGAAAAGAGGGGAAAAAAAAAAAAAAAAACAAACCCTGAAGGTTCCCATTAGCAAAAGATGCCTAAATGAAAAAGTGAGGTTGTGAGCTATGGCCAAAGGCCTGAGTTTGGTGCTGATTCTCAATCAATTCAGCAAATGACAGTGCATCGACAAAACTAGTTTTTTAGTCAAATTTAGTCTTGATTCTTCACAGTAATTTGCCTCAAGAAAATGAACCCCAAATCCTTTGGTGAATTCCCTGTTGTCTGAGGCCCAGACCTTCAGGCCATGACGTCTCAACATGCTGGCAGTGAGACTGGCTCCCACTTAATTGCTTCTTTTTGAAGTATGGTTTGTCACTATCATCCTGCTGAAGATGGACAGGGCTGGTGTCTCACCTTCATATATTCTTCCCCCTCCTCCCCTCCCCCTCTGTTCCCCTTCTTCCCCCTAAATAGATTTTTTAAAGGCAGTTTAACCCTACGATAGTCCAATCCAGATCAGTCTTTTGTGGTGCACCCTCAAATAGATGTGTTGGCACAGAAGAAGTAAGGGCCTTCTCTTCAGATCTCATTCTGCAATAAAGGGAAGGGAAAGATGAAACAGGCATTTCATGTTTGTTTGTTTTCTCGCCATGTCATCTCATGAACATGCACTCCCCTTGGCCAAGAGTAGTACATTCAGACACTGAATGTCAGTGTTGAAGAGGGGACTGAGAAGAATGAAGCTCAGTGTTCCGCAATAGGAGCTACGCTTTGGGCATTTTACAAATTATTTCCCTCTTTCTCTTTCACCATCGTGCTCTTCTTGCACACTTCTTTGTCTTTTACTATTAACAGAAGTTCTGGAGGCTCAGAAAGCCCAAGTTTCATCTGAGAGAGATTTCCTCTGTTGGAGAAAACTGTTTCCATGCTTTCATGCCATGGTTCTGGGTGCTGCTGTAGCTCAGAGTTGCCTGACCCAGGGCTGCAGGAGCTCGAATGCTAGACCAGGGGCCACGAGCTGTGCTGCATCCCTCATGGGCTTGTAAGAAGCCTCTCCTTTGATGTCTGTGCAAGTGCTGGCTGACGTGGGCGCTAGGATTGCTCTTTTAATCAGGCAGTTCCAGTACCTTTCAGAAAATAATTTTCATGGCAAGTCATGAGCCATTAATCTCCTGACTAAGCATAACATTTCTTTACTCCTTGGTTTTACAGCATTACTCAAACACTGATATTTTTAATTTCACCAGCTGTCTCCCTTGACCTCTAGCATCATGCACTTGCAGGAGGAAGGATCTGGTCTTACAAGTATTTTCATACTCTGATCTCTGTGATTTATTAACCATCAAGTTTTGCCTTCAGAACTCAAGACACCATTTAAAATGATTTCTTGTGCAAAAGTGGAGATATTGGGCAAAAGAGATCCTTGATAGCTGGGTACAAAGGACACCAGGATTGCTGTTGCTGTTTTCTTTTCAACTACTGTGCTGTGTGACCTTGAGGAAATAGGTTCACTGCAGCTTTATGGTTCTGTTTTTGCATAGGGAAAACAAGGACAGTGATAATTGCTTTCATTTGGAAAACACTTCAAGATTTATGGACTATGAATGACACTTATTAAGTGAAAAGTGCTGCAAAGCTGGCTTAGTTGCACACTGTGCTAACAAAATCTCATATCAGCCCATTGACCCCAGCCTGAAACACTCATTAAAGTTTATAGGACGTTTTGGTGGATGAGTTGCAGTTATTCTGCTGGAAATATCATACTGAAAGCACTTTTAAATCCATCATCTGCACTGACTTTTTTTTCTATTAAAACTAAACACAACTGCTTGTTCTACCCAATTTTCTTAGTTTATTTATGAAAGTTTTGATGGGTATGTACTCATTGTTAACTCTGCTTGTACCCCCATGGCGTCTGAGACCTTACAGTTCATTCTAGTCATAGCATAAACATAAAATAGCTTTTGTACTGAGATAAAAAGTTATAAAACATTAAGATATCCAGTCGACTGGTATGAACTAACAAGTTGCGTGGTCACTTTTGAATGGCAAATATTCTTTGTGTGGATACTGTATTAATTTAATTTGTGTTTGAACTTTAGCTATGCTAGACACTGGTGTTGAAAAGTTTACATATTTTTCCAATGTCAAAATGTGTAAATTTAGTATTAAAGAAACAAAACATTTTTACTTGTACTGGAGAAAAAAAATCCTTTTGTAGCAAAGAAATTAAATGAGCTGCTCTTTAAAGGTAGGTCTGGCTTGCTTACAGAATTATTATTTATGCAGTAATGCAGGTCTACAGATGTTTTCCTTTTTTTCTTCCAGATAAAACTTGGGTTGTTTGAAAAGTGGGGAGATAGTGCAAAAGAAGATGCAGAAGAAGAGAGCAGAATGAGAACTTTGCAAGTGCCACATGCCTGCAGCCTGCTGTCTTTAGTGATGCTGTTCCTTCCAGTCACTGGAATGTCAAAACAAAATATCCCAAGACTGAAGCTTTCCTAGAAAGGTAAACTTTTCAGTGTTTTTTTCTGATTCTGCTGCTTTTGTTTTGATGTGGTGTTGCCAGCAGTTCATTTATATTACTTACCAGGAAAACAAATCAGACATACAAAATAGAAGCCTTAAAGATGGATGAATTCTGCCTAGGGACGGTATTAAATTCTGGGGTTTTTTTTGTCGTGTAGAGGCACATGTTTCTGAAATACAGCTGTCTTTTTAAACTATTATTTCTTTTTGCTCCAAGAGGATGTTAACAGACTACATAAATTAGAGGGGAGTTATACTTGAAACACTCAGAGCTGCATTGGAGATATTTCCATGTGGCTGGTGGGGATGATGTGAGACATGGAGGACATTCACGTCTTCCTAGAGCATCAGAGAAAGTTGAGAGCGCTGCCTCAAGTGTTTCAAGGGGACTGACATTTATTTTTGTAATTCTTTTTCTATCACTACGTTGGTATGTTAAACTCCACATATGTGGTTTTCTTTCTCCTTGCCTCTTTGGATCACAAAATCGTGTTTCTCTGTGGAATTTCTTAGTCTTGTGTGTAGTTCTAGTTGGGAATGGTATCTGAGGAGTTTCAACACAGACACATTTATGTAATAATGGACAATTTTTTAAAGGAGATAGATTTCATGTTGCTTTGAATGTAGATTACACCTCCACAGGCACAGAGATGTGACACTGATGCTCTCTTCTTCAGCTAAAACAAATGCTCTCCAGTTAGTTATGTTTCATCTATGTCAGCACCCTGCCCTTACGGGAGCTATTTCTGCTCTGTTTTTCAAACTTATGTCTTCCTATGCATGGCAGAATTGCACTCAGGATGGTGTGATGGGACAGGCTGTAAACCCTTCATCGGGGCTTATGATACGTTTATCATGAGTTTAACACCCAGAGGAATTTATTGAGTAAGCAGAATGACATGCTATTTATTTACAAGCTGCTCTTTTGCTAGATTTGCATGCCACTGTGCATGCTATTCCACTGTTTAGAGATGTGTTTGGATGTGTTTGTGTGAGAGAGACGGAGGAAGCAAGATCAAGGCATCTTGACAACATTTTTATAAATTCCGGAAACAGTTGCACTCACTGAAGCCAATGAATACAGAAACTGAAAACCTGACATGAGTTATGGAAGTTAGCAGTAAAACCCTCCTAACATACAGCCAGTCTTCTCACAGCTAGGCCTTTTGAGATAATTCCCAAAAGCAGCGTATACCATATGGCAATGGCATTTATTGTGGATTCGGCACTCACGATTAGTGAATTCCTCTCAACTTCAAAAGCAGATAGCCTTTGGCAAAATCCTGATGGATGCATTTGGCAGGTAGAGAGGGGGAGAAAAAAAAATATTGAAGTCAACACAGGAAAAAAAGAAATGTCTGAAATCTTAGTTTAGAATAGTGCCAGAGAGCTGCTGGAAGTGGTTGGGAAAATGCCTGAGCTCGTTTAAAAAGACAATGAGCAGATGATTGATATTTAGGCCCTGACCCAAACTTTTATTAGCAACTTTATAAACCTTTCAGTTTGGCTTGAGGGATACCGTTTCCTGTCCAAACTTATCCACCTATATCCCTGTAGGGGGGCAAATCAACAACAGATACAGATGCAAAATAGCACATAAATCTTAATTTGGAGAGCTGTGATGGAACTGAAAAACCAGAAGAAAGAGAATTATGAGAATTTATTGTGCCTTGTCTTACTTTTCTTGGGGGGGTGGAAGGTGTGTATTTTTCCACATGGATCAAGAAAAAATTCATTGCAGTTTTTCACACTTACGTATTATAAATTATACCAGTATGGCTTATCATAATTAAACCATATTTTTGTTGTTGATATCAGGATGTCAGATGTGTTGAATATTTAATAAAGTTGTCAGAATTAAGTCCATCTTGCTTCCCCCAAGTGTTTCAGACAAAATAATTCCAAGGTTTCTGTAAGATGTAGGAGAAATGAGCTGTCTTGCCAGTTCTCATAAGATTGTTAGTCATGTCACTGACAAGTCCTGGCATCTCTGTTCTTTGGAATTCAGACTTGAAATATCATGAGGAGGAGAATACAAGGTTCTTTCCCTTCTTTGTGGAAAACAGATGAAAACTGGCAACATCAGGCAGTTCCAGAAAGCTGGTCACATGTGTGTGTTTGAAGGGAAGTTTTCATTCTCTTCCAGGTGCAGTGTGTTTATGGCATAGATCCATCTTCCCAGAGGAGCTGAGCATTTGCTGGGGCAGGAGAGCTGAAAGTAAGCAAGATTTTGCTCCACAGTTACTGAATCTCCCAGCTGCATCAGTCAATGGTGGATGGGGAAGAGGGAGAGGGTGGGGTAGTTAAAGATGTGTCTGTAACTGCAGGAGTGCTTCAAGAAACCACAGCATGTCACAGCTCCTTTGTGTTCAGACAGCAATTAAAATTTTAGACCTTCTCTTAATGGCAGTTACAGGTTTTCATCTTCTCTGGGTTTTCATCTTCAGAAGTGGGAATCTGTGCTGGAAATGTTAAGATATTCCAGCGAGTCATGTGGGGATCAATGCAATACAATGCATTTCCTTTATTGCATGCCCTACTCTAAAAATGTGTTCTAAAAAATTGTGCATGTATAAAACTAAAGCTACACACAATTCAACTGAAATGTGTTGTAATACAGAATCAAAGTCATATATTCTCCACCTCTGTTAATATAATACACTATGATCTTTAATCACATATCCTTTATTCCCACATTTTCCCTGATCCATTAGTTGAAAAATTCTCTTCTTCACTTATACTTAACTTTTAGATACTGATTCATGTCATTGCTATCCCAGAAATTGTCACTGCTTGCTCTTGTGATGTTTTTAGGGTGCTCGCTCTGCATAGACCTTACTTAATCTATGCATCTTAGATACTTCTACAAGTTTGAGGTGCTTCTATTATTATGTTATAGCTTTAATATACGGAGGAGCTCACAAATTGTCTTCTAGTAGAAGATTGACATCTTTAGAAAACCAGGGGATGAATTATTCCTGATTTTAATACTCTTTGTCTAGCTCTGCTTTCAGTCTAAGAGAAACTGTGTGTATTTATCATTCATTTTCGTGCACCTGGACATAGCCTGTGACCTTCATCCAAACTGCAGAACTCCTTAAGCACAGAAGTGACATTCAGCTTCCCTAAGAAGTGCATCCTCCTTGTCTGCTGCATCATTTAACGTGCTCATTCCAACGTCTAGAGCAGATGCAGAAGGTTTTCATATACCAGTCTCATTCATTAATGTCATTTTCAGGACAGCATCAGTTTTGTTACTAAATAATGGAAGAGTCTGTGTCCTAATTCATATATGTTTAATTCATACAGTGTAGACAGTCGTGTCTCTATCTTCTGAGTAATAATATTTTTTAATTAATTGAGAGGTACTTCCATACATATTTTCTGAGTGTATCTCTAGGTTCTACTTTATAGGGAAAAGTAGACTATAGCCAAACGAGAAGATTGATTGCCGTCTCAGGAAAAAAAACCAAAAATTAAACATTTTTCACTTTGTGGCTATCCTAAAATTTCCCTGCAGAAATGCAGATTCCTAACTGCAAATGTAACCCTATTGATTTGATTTACTTTGCTGATTTTCATGGACATCTTAGTTAGTGTAGTCTTTTTTTCTCAGTGAATGCAGTTATTTTACAGAAGTGTGCACCCTGGTTTATTGGCTGAGGGAGATGCCCCAGCCCAGATTTGGATGTTGTCCCCAGTGACATCCACAAACATATATCATTCCCATGTGGGAATGTGCCCACGCCCCAGAGCATGCCATGCTTGCTGTGAGCAGTGGTGACTTGGTCACAGAACCAGGAATCCTCCATTGTGACACAGTACATAGGAAAAAGCACAACTGAAGGTAACCTTTGGCTTTTAAAAGAGGATTTACTTAGCACTGTTAAAAACAACTGTGGTAGTAATATCAATCTAATCAACAAGAGCATTATTCTCAGCTGATTTGTTTTTCTCCACATTGAATGAGCTAAGATGCAGTCTCACTCCCACTGAAGTCATGGCAAGTTTTTGGCCACTGAAGTAAATTGAAGCAAGATCAAATTCACACTCCTCACTTTCTTTCTTCATCTTGCATAAGTAAACTGAAGACAGGCAGTTCTTTCTCCTCTGCTGAAGGGCGACAGTGCAAAAATCATCAGCTCCACATGGAAATTAGCCACGTTTAAAGCATTGTTTAGTTTCATGCAGTGTTTTGCACACAGGATTTTTCTTTCCCCTAAGAGTGATCCATTCTTTTACCATGGTGAAAAAGCAAACAGAGAACATTTTGGTGCCGGGAATTCTTTTGAAAATTTGACTGGATGAGTACACTTGCTTAAAGTTCAGAAATGGTCCTTTGAACATGCTACTTTATAATGTCATGCATTCTGTTCTCTATTGTTTCTGCTTTAAACCTGTTTCATTTTATAACTGAGGAGATGCTTGACTGTTGCATCAGAGCAGTTAGTTTTTTCTGTTTCAGTACAGCTGGCTTATCTCCATGTCACGCATCATTTAATTATCCATACAAAACATAGGTAAAACTATGTACAGCTCCTTGAGCCTCACTCAAACTGTCTGTGACACTGCAGTAATCCCAGTTCCCTGACGGGGTGTTGCACAACTATGACTGGTTGGAACGTGTTAAACTGGTGATGTAGAAGAGAGCCTAGAAATGAGTTTGCATTTTGCAGCTGTGCTTGCTCTGCTGGAAGAGGAAGCAAAACCAGACAAAGCCCTGCTCCTGTGGTAGTATCAGCAGCTGTAAATCTTATGAAAATCAAGGAAAGTGTGTTGAGTGAAGAAATGGTGTTTTCCTCTTGTTTGTTATTTAATTAATTTTTGGTGGTTTGTTATCTCTCAGAAAAATCTATCTCAGATTCCTTTGCGGAAAAACATGAAGTGTTTATGTGAGAGTGAAGATCCTACTACTGGAAGATTGTATAGTTACGCAAAAGAATTTGCCTGTTTTGTCTCAAAAATGCTTTCTGGAGGCAGTTATCATTGAGACTTATAATATACCCGAGATTGATGATGGATGGGCACTGCTGTCCATGCAAGGAAAGGCTCTCGTATGTGCATAAACTAAATATAAATGTGAAGGCATTTATAAATAGAAAAACCAGCAAATTTCTTACAGACTTTTTTTTTTCTTTTTTTAAGCTAGTGAACTTGAAGGTCAGATCCAACTATATGTTGCATTTTCTGTCATATAATTATCATATATATAATGTCCTGGAGAGCAGCTTCCAGTCACTGACATCAACAGTTTACATAGCAGTTGAACTAAGAATAACCTGGGAGAACTGACCCATATCAACCTCTTAAGTGTAAACTGTAGCTCACAACAGTTTTTGTGTTTTCATGGTCACAGAAGGGCCTCAATTGGGTAAAGGAAGAATTGTGTTCAAAAAACACAGAACTATTCTGCTGAGTGTTCACTTTATTAAATCTTGGAAAATGAGAGGAAACAAATCTGGAAGAGTGATACTTGGCAAATAATTTTTGCTCCTTTGTAAAAAGAAGGAAGGGACAACATCAAAAACAGCTTCCCTAGAAGAATGCGGGGAAGATACATGATAAGTGGCATCAGCTCGGAAGAGAGTTTAAAACTCTTTATTGGAATACTTTTACTAATGACATCTGTTAAGCAAATCCAATTCAGAGCAGTTTTAGCCATCCCAACATTATTCTGCTACACACCAATGGGAGAGCGTGATCAGCCTGACGTCAGTGTCTGTCTAGCAGTGGCCATCTGTGGTCACGATGCAGGTACTCAAGTCACATCCTGTTTCCCTTTCCTCCCTCCCCATTTCTGCAGTTCCATTTAGAGATGAGTTCCCCAAAGAAAGGTCGAGGAGTATAATCTCTCCTGTACTCACAGTCCTTTGGAGATAAATACACAAAGACATAGCAGAAACAGACAGAAGTTCCTTTCTCAGTCAAAGAGATTGGCTAACACTGTTTAAGGGAGACAATTCTGAAGATGGTGGGAGTGACAGAGGTACATCTTTGCACAAATTTGAAAACACAGACATTCTGCTTTCTGAACAAAATCCTGGCTATACCAGAATTTTGCATGGTGTTGAACCACAGAGTTTGAGAGCTAAGAGGTTATTGAAGGCATCAAAATTTTGTAATTAAATTATCTGGCCTTTTTAGGATGGTATTAACTCTTCCTGTGCATCATCCAGGCAACCTGGATTTCTTCCAGAAAGAAAGAAATCTCACTAAATCTGTAACAGAGCATTAGCTTACATGACATCCTACCCCAAAGTAGTAAGTATAAATACTACTAATAAAAAATGTCCCCCACCAGTATTAAATAAAAGCCTGCACTTGTACACTGAGAACATCCCTGGGTCATGTCACCCAGATTTGAATTTGACAAGGGTTGTGTGTGAGGGTGCTTGTGCTGCTCTGTCAAGGGAAGCTCTGGTGTTCCCAGGTTCCCGAGTGATGGATCTGCATTTGGTGTCTGTTGGGGCTCGGGGTGCCCAGGGCCACGATGAGTTCCCTGACCGGGCTGGGGACGGCGGGCGGGGCTGGCCTGTGCCGCGCTCTGGGTTCTGGGACATCGCAGGCGCCGTGTCACAATGGGGGCAGCTAGAAAAGGCCCCAGCGGGTGCCGCTGCCCCAGTAGAGCCTGGGCAAGCGGTGAGTGCACAGCAGTGAGGAGACGGGGCTGGGGGCTGGAGGAGGGCTGGGGGAGAAGCGCCGGTACCTGGGGCTGCCCCCGCATCCAGGGCCCAGCCCCGGCGGGAGCGCCTCGCTGAGGGCGCGCTGCTTGCTGGGGCAGCGGTGCAGGCCTTGCCAGCTGCCGGGGGCCCTCTCCTTCCTGCCGCCACATCCCTGCTGCTCCTGCCCCTCATTGTCCGTCTCCATTCCGGCCCCACTGAACCCCTTCTGTGTGTCCTCCTGCAGACCATGGCTTTACTGTCACTGCTCTTCATGCTCGTGCAAAGCCTGATCCAGTACCCCCAGCCGGCTGGGGATGGGCTGGATGAGGCCACGCACCAGCGAATGAAGGAGCGTCAGGAGCTGCTGGCCCATGAGATGGCTCAGCTGCTGCAGGAGCTGGAGCGGGGGCCCCTGGAGCAGCAGGACGAGGGCTGGGGAGCCGTGCTCTTTGGTGCCCTGCAGCAGTGGCCGTTCTGGGTTCTTGCTGGCGTCCTGCTCTTCTTGGGCCTGTGGTTTAGCTGCAGGAGAAGGAGCTGTGACACCAGCAGCAGCAGCAAGGACCAGAGCTCCTGCAAGACCTTGGGAGATGAGAGGAACAGAGCAGAAAGAAGACAGCACTGATCCAGAGGAAGGTGGAGAAAACACTGATGTGACTGTGGAGGCAGATGACAGCAGCACTGAAAATGACAGAGAAGGCAGTCCTGTGGCTGTAGGTGAAGGAGACAATGATGATGCCATTGAAGGCAATGACGATGTGAAGGTGAAGGAAGATCTTTGAGCACCTGGCCCGAGATCCTGCTGCCCACCTAGAGGCGCTGAAAGCTTATGGTCAGCTGCGACTTCGCCTCCGGACGCTGCTCTCCAGCCACTGAGAGGAGTTCCCTGCACAGAGCTGTGCTGGGGGGGTCACACCCGATGGCAGCCACGTGAACGCTGCGTAATTGTTGCATTTGTCACTGGCAATCCTGAAGCTGCTTTCCTGCTCCTGCGGAAGGAAGATGCTGCAGCACATGGATTCGTTGTGCAGACACATCTCTGAGTGGCCTTGCCCTTCACCTTCCAGTTACGACGGTGCTGTTGCCTAAGTCTATGAGGCAGAAACTGGCTCCACCTGCACATCCTCACAGAAGAACAGTGAAGTTGATGGAGGTTGCTAGAAATATCTCGAAGACAGCAACCTAGTCTGTTAGGGACTTAATGTAGTCATTTAATGAGCTGTAGCTTTAATTAGACTTATTTCTTAGCATTCCCTCCAGATGCCCTTTAGTCTTGTCAGTGTATAACTATTCTGCAAAGTTACCCTTAGTGTAGAGAAATACCCTACTGTAGTTGCTTGTCTGCTTTTAAATAATATTTGAATATCTGTGTTTGAGAAATTAAGAAAAGAAAATAAGTTTCTCAAATTGCCTGAAATGTGTCATTCTTTGAATTTAACCCTCTGTATTTAGAGAATGTCCTTCCTATACCCCTATCTGAAATAAAAACTTGTTGCAAACAGAGATGTTGGATATATGAAGTGTGCTGTCTCTCAAGCATTTCCATAGAAACGCTTGAAGCTTGAAGTGAAAATGCCCTGAAGTGCCTGAAATTTTGCAGCAGAGTACTCCTGAATTTTTTAGGAATATTTGGAAAAGTTTTCTTCACACAGTCACTTTTATACGCTCCTGGGGAACAATTCAGTCCTAAGAGTTGAAGTCAGAGAAGTCCCTAACTGCAAAACATGTGGTTTAATACATCTTTTTTTTTTTGTCTTCTCATAACCAAGGTTTTGGCACAAAATTGTGACAGTAGAAAGTCATTTTTCTGTTTTTCTCTTTTCTCTATTCCTGGTTATCTGTGTCCTTTCGGAGAGGCCCTGCTGGTCTATTAATATAACCTTTTCCACCAGGCCTATATAATATTGTCTAGCAGTGAGAGCCACTTTCCATGCACAGCTTTATCCATGGTGAGATGCAGCTAAATAAAACATGATTTACTTCTTGCCATACATAGTAGAGATTCATGGTAGATTGAAAACATTTATTCTCTTTGCCTTTGTACCAATACATCAAAGAACAAACAGTGAGATTGCAGGGTGACATCTCAGAGTCTTCTGTGACATCACAGAGCAGCTGTCTGACATCACAGGGTGACAGCTCAGAGTTGTCTCTGTGACATCACAGGGGCAGTGTGACATCACAGGAGGTTGTATGACATCGCAGGGGCTGTGTGACATCACAGGGGCTGTGTGAGGTCACTGAGGAGGTGACTCTGCCCCAGCCCCCCCTCCCAGTTCCCCCAGAGAAGTCCAACGCTGCTCGTGCACAGCGGGGTCCCCTGTCCCCCCGGGTCCCCCCACCCCCGGCGCCGCAGCCTCCCCCAGAGGATGTTCCACGAGATCGAGCCCAGAGCCTGACACGGGGCCATGGGGGGCGGGACAGGGGACAGGGACCCCCCGCCAGCGTCCCCGTGTCCCCCAGGGCCACAGCCTGGCCCAGGGCTCCTTCACCCTGTTGCCAGCGAGGGCTTGAGAGCGCTGAAAAAATCCCCAGCAAGGGAGCAGCAAAAACAAGATTTAATATTGAGCAACAGCACCACAAAGTTCCTTGGCAAGAGTCACTCTGCTCCTGACTGGACACTTCAGGCACAAAAAAGGAAACAAAGCAACAACAAAACCAAACAGAATCCAGGCAATCAAACCAGAAATGAACCAAGAACTGTCCCTGTGTGAGTGTGAGACACAAGGAAATGAGGGCAAGGATAAAAGGAATACAGGCCCAAGAGCTTACAGAGCTCAAACTTAACAGGACTTAACTTCTACCTTAACCTTAACTTCCACCTTCAACTTCACAATTTAGCAAAAGAGCAGCACTCTACAGTATTTAACCGAACTTATGATCTATTACTTGGCAATTTCACTGAGAAATAACATTTTACAATATTCAACTTGGCTTATATTTTAAACCTAAGAACTTAGCAAAGAACAACTCTTAGCACAAATTAACTTAGCTTAGACCTTGTGATTTAACCTTACTGACAGGCCTGACTGGCTCAGCTATCCAAGGCACTCAGACCCCTCAGAGAGCAGCATTTCTGCCACATTTCCTGAGCACAGGCACTCCTGTGTGCACACAGACACAAAGAGTCAGTGCAAGGCACCTGTGAGAAATTCCCCTGAGGACAGGGAAATGCTCCCTGCCGATGCTTTGGCATCTCCCCAGCGGGGGAAGGGTTGAGCCTGGAGGAGTGGGGGGATCGGCCCAGGCTCCCTCGTTGTTGGGGATCCCCGAGTGCAGCAAACGGGAGAGTTCCCGGCTCGGAGAGGCCCCACTCCGAGGGAGTCGCTGGCCCAGGAGAGCTCCAAGCGGCTCCTTTTGGAGCGCTGTCTGTAGGGCCCCAAGAGAGGGGCTTCAGTGCCAGCAATGTTTCATCCTGGCCGCACTTGGCATCCACAGCTTTCTTTGGCAGGGTGAGAACAGGGCTGTTGTGCCACCGAGGGAACAAAAACACTTCCCGGGGCTGCTCCTAAAGCAGCCAGGAGCTGGCAGGGCAGCAGCAGTGCCTGGAGCAGACAGTGTTTGTGATGAGCTCCAAGGAGCTGAGCCCAGGGGCTGTTGGCCAAGGCCGAGGCCCAGTGAGCATTTCTCAGCTGGCAGGGCGGCCGGAGAAGGTGGAGGCGGGGGAATAATTCATGCCCTCAGAGTGCTCCCAGTCGCTCCCAGTATTTCCATGTCCGTGCCCCAAGTGCTGCTCCCAGCCCTGATCCGTGGGGATGGGAATGTCCCGCTCCCTTGCCGGGGCAGGGTCACACCTGAGCCAGGTGTGCAGGGCAGGCCCTTGCCCTGACCCCCAGCACTGTCCCAGCTGCAGGATCTGCTTCCCACCGGCCTCTTCCTCCTGCGGCCCCGAGCCCAGCTTGGTGCTGAACAAAGGGGCTGGGCCGGGGCCATCCCCCGGCGGGGGCTGCACACCCCCCTGCCCCCTCCCCAAATTCCCTCTGGGGGAGCAGGAGCTGGGGCTGGAGCCCTGTGGGGAGGGACAAGGGGGTGACAATGGGATAGGGGGTGTCACACACGCTCTGGGGGGACACACACGGCCCCGGGGACCCCCCCATATCTTCTGCAGAGCCAGGACGATGAACCCCAACATGGAGCCACTGACCTCTGGCAGTATCTTGAGGGTGGGGTCTGGTGGCAGCTTTGGGAGTCTGGGGGAGTCACAACCACCCAAAAACGCCCTCCCAGCCCCACAGCCACTCCCAGACTCCTCAAACCACCCCACAGCTCCCAGCCAGGACCCCCCACCACCAACTACTCCCTGCAAGATAAATGACCCCAAGAACCACCAAAACCCGTTTCCATCTCCCCCAGGACCCACCCAAATTCTCTGCAAGACACACAGCCCTATCAGGGACCCAAATCTCCCTCACAGACCCTGCCAAGCCCCCTCCCAGCACCACAAATGCCCACAGGATTGACAGAAGCCCTTCCCAGTCCCCCCAGGAGCCCCTAAACTCCCACCTCCCATGGCACTGACCAGGAGAGGTTGGTGGACAGGAACATTTACAGCCAGGATCAGCTCGGGTGCTTCAGCAGTGATTTGGGCACTTTGGGGGAACATCCCGGATAGGGAGACCCAGGCCAGGCACTGGGACAGACAATTAGAATTCTTGGAGAACAGGCGGGCTCAGGTGGACACCTTTTGCCGGCACACCTATGAGATTGTGGACATGTCCCCTGCCTTTGATAGCTTCAGAACACCCAAATCCTCCCAAATATTCTATTGAACCAACCCCAAATTCACCCCCAAATCATGGTAAATGGTGCAGCTTTAGATCTCTTTGCTCAATTTCTTTATTTTCACCCCAGTTTTGGTTGTCTAGACAGGGTGAGGAAAGAAATTATTGAAATGGAAAAGACCTCCAAGATCATGCAGCACTGCTTGATGCCACCAGAAGAAATAACTGGACAGAGCGGGTGAAATTTCTTTGGGGTGTAAAGTCAACAAATCGCTTTCTGCCAGTGAATTTCCAGTTTAGATCAGAGTCCTGATGGGTGTTCCTGCCCCTGTGTTCATCCAGGTGCCTATGGGGATCCAGGAGGATGTGGAGACCACCTTCCAGGTGTCTTCTCAGCAGGGATCACTGGGAATGTGGGTCACCAGGGCTCTGACCAAAGTGGGTCCTCCCATGGGGGATGGAGTTGGAGCAGGGCACGAAGCTCTTCCCACAGCTGAGGCATTTGCAGGATTTCCCTTACCGGTGCCTCTGTTGGTGTTGGGTCAAGGTAGAGCTCCTGGAGAAGCTCTTCCCACACTGGGGACACTCGTAGGGCCTCTCCCCAGTGTGGATGCGCTGGTGGGTGACGAGGTGGTACTTTTGTTTGAAGCCCTTCCCACAGTTAGGGCAGCGGAAAGGCCTCTCCTCCGTGTGAATCCCCTGGTGCCTGAGGAGACTGGAGCTGGTCTGAAACCTCTTCTGACACTCGGGACACTCGTAGGGCCTCTCCCCAGTGTGTATGCCTTGGTGGGTGACGAGGGCAGAGCTGCAGCTGAAGCCCTTCCCACACTCCCCACACTCCTAGGGCCATTCCCCGGTGTGGATCATCTGGTGCTGGATCAGGTGGGAGCTCTGCCTGAAGCTCTTCCCACACTCCAAGCACTTGTAGGGCTTCTCCCCATGGTGAACCTGCTCATGGCCCACCAGCTCCGCGCTCTGGCTGAAGCTCTGTCCACCTTCCTGGCACAGGATGCCAGGGCTTTTTGGGCTCCCAGGGTCCCTTCTCCCCTCCTTCTCTGCTTTGGGCTGCAGGGGCTCCAAGGAGTCCCCCCTGCCCCTCTCCAGGCTGTTGAGGGTCCCGCCAATGACGGCGCTCCCCCCTCTCTGGGCTCCCCACTTTGGGCTCCTGGGGGACACAGGGCTCTGCTCCTCCAGGCTGCCTCTGCCGGCAGCTGCCACCGGGACCCCCCAGTGTCCCCCCAAGGGGCCTTTTCCACTCAGCTTTGCAGTTCTTCATTCTCCAAACATCCCCCCAAAAACCCAACCCAGGGACCCCCCCAGGATATCTGAGCTGAGCTCCCCATCCCTGGTCACCCATGGGATGGGGGGTGATGGTCCCAGGGGGGCTGCGAATTCAGGGAGGGCTCCATCTCACGATTCCTTTTTCTTTCCCTGATCCTCCTTTGTCCCTCCTCTTCCTCTTCGTCCCATGCCTCCTCATCCCTCCCTCCTCCTCCTCCCCCAGGAGCAGCGACACCCTCAGTGCCCCGTTCCCGCAGCCCTGGCAGCCCGCGGCAGGAGTGGGGATGGAGCCGGGACAGGTCGGGATGGGCAGCGCGGGGCTCTCGGCTGCTCCCACTCGCTGGGGGCAGGGGGAACCCGGCCCGGGCAAAAGGAGAGGCAAACTGGGAAAACTGGGGGCTGCACATCCAAACTGGGCCTTGCTGGGGACCCTGCCAGGGGACTGCCAGCCCTTGGGGCTCCTCTCGGGAGATTCGGGAGGGGGGAACACAGAGAGGGCTGGGGGATCCCAGGAATGGCAGCACTGGGAGTGACTTTTTTATACTGGGATCGTACTGGGATCATACTGGGAGCAGCTGGGCCCATGCTGGGGCAGACTGCGGTCACACTGAGGGAGACTGGGATCATACTGGGATCATACTGGGATCACACTGGGACAGAGTAGGAGCTTGCAGCGGGCAATTGAGACCATGCTGGCGCAAATAGGATACACTGGGAGTGACTGGGATCATTCTGAGTTTGACTGGGAGCAACTGGGAGGAACTGGGATCATGCTATGAGCAAGTTGGAGGAACTGGGAGTCACTGGGTGCATGCTGGGGGTGACTAGAAACAACTGGGCTTTTGCTGGGATCAACTGGGATCATGCTGGAGGTGACAGGGATCATATTGGCAGTGAGTGCAACTACACTGAGGCTGAGTGGGAGTGGTTGTGAACAAATGGGATCATGCTGGAAGGAACTGGGAGTGACTGGGAGTATGCTGGAAGGAACTGGGGTATACTGGGAGAGACTGGGAGTGACTGGAACAAAAGTGAGGGTGAAAGGGAGCAACTGGAACCATGTGGGGCACAACTGGTTCATACTGGCAGTGACTGGGAGCACACTGGTCTCATCTCTGGACCATACTGAAAGGACTGGACTAATACTGGGAGTGTCTGAGACTGACTGGGAACACACCAGGCACATCATCCCCCATACTGGCTGTGACTGGGAGCACCTGGGAACACACTGGATGAAAGTGGGAGCAGCAGGGACTGTGCTGGGGGCAAATTGTATCATAATGGGGAATGACTGGGAGCAACTGGGCTCCTGCTGGGAGCAGCCTCTGGCGGCCCCGGGAGCCCCGCACCCCTTTCCCGGCCATGCCGCCCCTCCAGCCCCAGCAGCCCCCCATTGCCGGGGTGCCGGCACTGCCAGGGGTCCCCCCCTCTCAGGGTCCCCGCTGGGGCTTCTGGGGCTCTTCTCTCTCTGGGCTCCAGCTCAGGGCAGCCGCGGCTCTGCCGGGGCTCCCCAAAACCGGTGTCCCCCCGACGGGGCTCTGCTGCCCTCACCGCCCACCGGGACCTCCCAAAAACACCTCCCGGGGACCCCCCGATGTCCCCCCGAGGGCCAGCTGCGGCTCGGCTTTGGAGCTCTGCCAGCTCCAAACATCCCTCCCAAAAAACCCAAACCCAGGGAGCCCCGGGATATTTGGGCCGAGCTCCCCCTCCCTGGGCACCTGCGGGATGGGGGCGATGCTCCCGGGGTGCTGCGAGCTCAGGCAGCTCCAGGGCCACGCGATTCCTTCTCTCCTCTCCTCCGGCTGCTCCCTGCTGCCGCTGCGCCTCTTCCTCCCTCCCTCCTCCTCCTCCCCCACTCCCGAAGCCCCCGCAGCCGCGGGAGGGGCGGGGATGGAGCCGGGACAGGTCGGAACGCAGAGAGGGCTGGGGGGGATGCCAGGAGTGGCAGTGCCTGGGCTGTCCTGGAATCATACTGGGAGCGGCTCCTGGGTGACCGAGTTCTACTGGGATCATACTGGGATGTTACTGGGAGTGAGGAGGAGCAGCGCGATGGCTCCAGCGCTGGGGCTGGGGGCGCTCCTGGGGCCCCGGGGGGACAGCGAGAGGTGAGGGGGACCCCGGCACTGGGACTCTTTGGTCGCCCATTCTGGAGCACCGAGGGGCCCCTGAACCCCCATTCCCGGGCACCACCATCCCCCCGCACCCCCATTCCCGGCCGGGATTCCACCCCGCACCCCCTTATCCGGCACCGGCAACCCCCGCACCCCTTTCCCGGCCATGCCGCCTCTCCCAACCCCCAGAGCCCCCTTTCCTTCATCCAGAGACCCCCTGGACCCCTATTCCTGCCTTTCCTAGTGCCCAGGCCCTCCTTTCTTCAACACCGAGGACATCTGGGACCCCTATTCCCAGCCAGCCTGGGTTTTCCCACCTTTTGCTGGGAATGGGGACACCGGGGACCCTTGCAGTCCTCTTTGCTGACGATAGTGACACAATTAAGCGTGCCCAAACTCCTCCTGGATCTCCCCTAAGCCCCCAGTGGGGATTCCTGGGAGTTCCCCTGTGTTCCCCCTTTCCCAGGACTTTGGGGGTTCCCCCCGACCTGTCCGTGCACTCCCAGATTTCTTCCACAGCCCCCTGTGATGGTGGGGGTGGGGGCCGAGTGCTGGTGCCCCCCTGCCTGCAGCAGATCCAGCGGTGAGGGGAGTTTGGGGGGATCCCTGAGCATTTGGAGTCCCCTGGGTTTTGGGGTGACCCCGGGTCCGCCAGGATCTCCCTGGACACGTTGACGCTGCCTGTGCGCAGTGAGAAGGTTCATACCCGGCACGGGGTCCCAGCTCTGTCACCGGCATTGCCCAGGAAGCCCCAAACCCTCCCGAGAACCCCCAAACGCCCAGTGACACCCCGACCTCCCCGGGACCCCAAAACCAATACTGGCCCCTCCAGAAACTCCCCAAGACTGCAAAAACCCCACACAGATACTCCCCAAACCCTCCCAGGACATCAAAATTCCCACAAGACCTCCCAGCACCCCCCAGACCCTCCTGAGAAGGTTCATACCTGGCAGGGGGTCCCCATCTCTGTCACCAGCAGGTACCCCAAACCAGCCTTGGGTTCGCCCTGGGATTGCCCAATCCCCCCCCGCTCGGGAATCCTGAAAACCCCCCTAGGAGCCCCCCAAAAATCCACCGGGACCCCAAAAAACCTGGGGATAGACAAAACCCCCCCAGGAATTCTTCACAAAAGTTTATACCCAGCACGGGGTCCCCATCACCATCATCGGCATCACCCAGGTACCCGCCAGATCCTCTCGGGACTCCCAAACCCTCCTGGGACCTCCAAACCCTCCCAGGTACCCCTAAATCCTCCCAGGACTCCCAACCCTCCCCAGGCTCCGCTGCCGGAATCAGCAGGGGTGGTGTTGGCCTCTTAAGGGGAGTTAGAGTGGGACCCGACCAGAGCGGGGGCCCTTAAACCCCAAAAATCCACCCTGGGGGGCAAAACACCCCCTACAGCGGCTTGGAGTGAGTCCCCCAGAAAAATGTCACTTAAAGCTGTCATGATCACCCCTGAAAAGGGGCTTGTGGGGCTGCAGCCCCACAAACACCTGAAAATGGGGAGGAAAAAACACCCTTGGAGTGGTGAGGTCCCCCCAGACATCCCTAAAAAGAGAAAAACTCCTCTTCAGAGGGGCCTGAAGACCCTTCAGGGCCCTCGAGGAGGGACAAGATCCCCTCCTCTGCTGGGGCCTCTCCGAGCCAGGAGCTCTCCCGCTGGCTGCCCTCGGGGGAGCCCCGAACGACGGCGGCTCCTGGCCTGAGCCCCCCTCAGCCGGGGCTGTGGAGGGAACTGGGGGGGCTGGGACGGGGCCTGGGGGTCCTGGGGTGACCTGGGGGAGCCTCAGTGGGTCCCACCTCCCCCTGGTGCCCCCTCTCCCACCCCCTTCCCATTGTTCCCCCCAAACCTACGCTCCCCAGGCTGGGTTTGGGGGTGCTGCTCCCAACACCCTGACCCACAGGGTGTAAGATCGTGTTCTGACTCTGTCAGCAGTTTGGTTTTTTTGTTTGTTTGTATTATTGCAGTTATCTTTTGAATTTTCCTAGTAAAGAACTATTATTCCTATTCCCATATCTTTGCCTGACAGACTTTTGATTTCAAAATTATAATAAATTGGAGGGAGGGCGTTTACATTTTCCATTTCCAGGAAGGCTCCTGCCTTCCTTAGCCGACACCTGTCTTTTCAAACCAAGACTGATTTTGGTGCCCAACCTGCAGCACAAGGGCGTCGAGAGGAAAAGGGAATAACAGTTCTTGAGGAACCTAATTTTTGTGTGCTGCTCTAGAAACCTCGTTAAGCGACACCATGTGGTCCAGCTCACCCTGGTTTGGGTAGCAGCACATGGTTGTGGCTGTGCCAGCAGCCCCACCGACCTCCAGCCCTGGGAACCTGGAGCAAGCGGAAACCACAACTTTGCAAATGCTACCTGTGCCTGAAGCAAATGGAAAGAGAACTGGGGTGTGAAAAATAAAGCTTGTTTATTTTCAGAAAAACAGCAAAGAAAACACAGAACACATTTACATTGTAAGAATATTTGTAACAACAACTATCTATGGAACATATATACCCAAGAACATATCTAACAAAAGTCTATGAAACGTATTTACAGAAGACAAAAAGAAGCCCTATAACCTATAGCCTAAAGACAACAACAAACTCTACGACGTGCGTACAAAAGGGTAGCATCTCTGTCCGGGATCTCCATCATCCTTGAGGAAAAGCGAGAGGCACAGTCACTCCAATCAGGCAGAGAGGGCTCTTCCATGTGCCCCCAGGCTGGCCCAGCAAGCGCAGCACAGGCTGGGGATGGCCACCAGAACCCAATGCACCGGGTCCCACATCCCTGAGCAGGGACCACCCAGCCCAGTCCCAGCCTGGCAGCAGGGGACCCGCTCTGCCTGTGGGGACCACATGCCTGTCCTGCTGCTGGGATTGCTCTTCATCCCAAGATCATGGCCTCTTCCTCATCTTTCTCATCAATGTCCATGTCCTCAAGGTACTCTTCCATTTCCACGTCCATCTCCTCTTCCACATCTACCTCCATCTCTTCCTCTCCAGTCTCTTCTTCATCCACTTCCATATCCTCCTCCGTATCCATCTGCATGTCCACCTCCATCTCTTCCTCTCCAGTCTCTTCTCCATCCACTTCCATCTCCTCCTCTGTATCCATCTGCATGTCCACCTCCATCTCTTCCTCTCCACGCTCTTCTCCACCCACTTCCATCTCCTCCTCTGTATCCATCTGCATGTCCACCTCCATCTCTTCCTCTCACTCTCTTCTCCATCCACTTCCATCTTCTCCTCTGTATCAATCTCCATGTCCACCTCCATCTCTTCCTCTCCACTCTCTTCCCCATCCACTTCCATCTCCTTCTCTCTATAAGCCTGTATGTCCACCTCCATCTCTTCCTCTCCATTCTCTTCCTCATCCACTTCCATCTCCTCCTCTGTATCAATCTCCATGCCACTTCCATCGCATTGTCTCCACTCTCTTCTCCATCCACTTCCATCTCCTCCTCTCTATCAGCCTGCATGTCCACCTCCATCTCGTCCTCTCTCTCGGTGACAGCCTGCAGAGGTAGCAACACCTCAGAGTGGGGTCCCTGTCCCACCCCATCCCCACAGAACTCCAGCCCAGCCGGGCAGCTGGGGGGTGTCCACCTCCATGGAATGGCACTGTACCTTCCTCAGGACAAATGTGAGCATCCTGCAGGGACGGATGACAAAATCCAGGCAACAGAGAGCTTTCAGGACTGATGGGAGTATCAGGGCACAGGTGACGAGAAGAGTGACAGGGAGCATGGTGAAGGGTGAGCTGGCACGAGGGCTGGCACAGGGTAGGCTGACACAAGGGCCAGTGGTTGTGTTGTGCTCTTTGCTGGACGCTGGAGGTCCCCTGCTGGAACATCACATCTGTGACATCACAGTGGATCTAAAGAGCATCTTGTTCCGAGCTGAGCAATCTTCCCCAGCCCATGCTGCTCACAGCCCTGTTGCCAAGGATGGGGCATCCACAGCCTGGGCCAGTGCCTCAGCAGCCTCCGTGTAAAAGAGCAGCTCCCTCAGATCCAACTTCAATCAGCCTCCTGCAGTTGAAAGCCATCCCCCCTTGTCCTGTTGCCACGGGCCCGGCTGAACACTGTCCCCGTCTTTCCTGTGGGACCCTTCCAGTCCTGCAGAGCTGCAGGGAGGCCTCCCCAGTGTCTCCTGTTTCCAGGCTGAGCATCCCCAGCCCCACTTGGACGGCAGTCAGGTAGATCAGGGGGAGTCAAGGCTGAAGTCAAATAGCATCAGGAGCTGAGAGGTGGAAGCTTTAGGCCCAGGTTTGCCTCTGTAATAACAGTGGAGGGGAAGATGGTGGGACACTGGCTCTGTTCTAACCGGTGAATATTTTCTTTTTTTTTTTTTTTTTTCTCCTTTTCTGTCATGCTGATGCAGGTGTTGCTGTTTGCAAGGAAGCTTGGCACATTATCCATTGTCTTCTCCATTTGTGAAACACCGAGCAGAGTCTGGGCAGGCTGACGATGCAGAGCAAAACCTGCAAATACACCGGTGATCCTGAGCCTGGAGGATGCAGCTAAACCCGGCCAAAAATAATTTCTGGGAAAGTCAAGCCTGGTTTACATTTTCTTGAGTTTGGCTATCCCTGAACCGGGGGAGAGGGCATTCGGGGGAGGGGGTACCACAGGGGTTCCCCTCCCCCGTTTTTGGGGGGTCTCCCATGGTGCCCCCTCCCAAAAAGCTCCGCGGACCCCCTGAAGTGGCTCCTGTTCCACCGGCTGGTGCCCCCTGATCCAGGACGGCCCCGGTGAGTCGGGGGCTCTGGGGGGATTTTGGGGGGATTTTGGCGGCATGTATGGGCGTTGGGGGATTTTGTTGGTTAGCTTAGGGGGAATTACTGGATTTTGGAGAGAATTACTGGCTTTGGGGGGTTATGGGACTTTGCAGGGTTTTGTGGAATTGAGGATTTCGATGATTTTTTTAGGGTTTTTGTGGGGTTTTTTTGGGGGGGGTTTACTGAAATTTTTGGGGAGTTTCTTTTTAAATTTTTGGTGGGTTTCACTGTGATTTTGTGGGATTCTTTGGGGTTTTGGAGGGTTTTATTGGGATTCTGGGGGATTTCTGGGGTGTTTTAGTGGAATTTTGGGGGGCTTTGGAGTTGTCCCAGGGTGTAAGGAAGGGCTGAGAGGCACCAAAGTCTCCTTTAAACCCCTGAAAGTCCCAATAAACCCCATGAAATCGCAATTAAATCTCACAAATTCCCATTACAACACCCTCGAATCCCAATAAAAGCCCACAAAATCCCAATTAAACCCCACAAATCCCCCCCAAAAAATGTCTCCAAAACCACAACAAGCCCCACAGAATCCTCAGGAGACCCAAAGAAATCTTGGCAACACCCAAAAAAACCCACAAAACCCCCGCAAAATCCCCACTAAAATTCCTAACAAACCCAAATCCCCAAAGAATCCCACTAAATGCCCCAACAATTCCAATAAAATGCCTCCAAATCCCCTAAAAATCCCAATAAAACCCAAAAATAATTCCAGAGGATCCCACAAAATCCCCACAAAATCCCAGTAAAACCTTCCAAAAGTCAAAAGAAAACAGAAAAAATTTCAATTAGCCCCAAATACCCCCAGGAAAACAACTTCCCCCCTCAAAGCACCAATAAAACCCCTCAAAATCCAAACTCCCCAAAATTCCCCAACTGCCTCCAAACCCAATAATTCTCCCCAATAACCCCAACAATTCCCTGTAAACTCCCAACGCAATTCCCCAAAGCCCAAAAAAGCCCAGATGCCCAAACCCCCCTCCCGAGCCCTCCCTGGTCCCTCCCGGTCCGCCCAGGCCCGTCCGGGGCCGCGGCCAAAACTGCCCGGGAGCGAGGGCGGAGGTCCCGGAGCCACCCCGGAGCCGATCCCGGGCTCGGCCTCAGGCTCGGGCCCCTTTGGGGGATTTTGGGCCGAACCAGGCAGGTTTAGGGTGGGCTTCAGATCCCTTGCGGGGATCCCGAGCCTTTTCGGGGTGGATTTTTCAGCCCCTGTGGCTGATTTGAGGCCAAATCTGGTGGGGTTTAGGGGGGATTTCAGATCCCTTTGGGTGATTTTAGGTCCATATGGGTGAATCTTAATCTTGTGTGCATGATTTTAGGTCCCTTTTTTGTGATTTAGGGTCCATTTGTGTAGGTTTTTTTTGCTTCTTTGGGCAATTTTAGGTCAAACCAAGCCATTAAGGTGATTTTAGGCCAAAGCAGGTACTTTCAGGGTGTATTTTAACTTCATTTGAGGGATTTAAGGGTGATTTTAAGCCATTTCATGTGTCTTTTAAAACATTTGAGGCAATTTTAGACCTCATTGTTTGGATTTTAGAGCCCTTTGGATACTTTTAATACCATTTGGCTGATGTCAGGCCAAACCATGTGGATGTAGGTTGCATTTGATGCCCTTTTGGGTGATTTTAAACCAAACCGGGCTTTTTTTAGGACAGCGCGTCCCCTTGGCCCCACTCCTTTCCCCTCACGGTTCCGCCCTTTCCTCGCCCCCTTTCCCCTCACGGATAAGGATCCCAGAGCGGGGGAGGAGGAGGAGGGAGGGAGGAAGAGGCGCAGCGGCAGCAGGGAGCAGCCGGAGGAGAGGAGGGAAGGAATCGCGTGGCCCTGGCGCTGCCTGAGCTCGCAGCACCCCGGGAGCATCGCCCCCATCCCGCAGGTGCCCGGGGAGGGGGAGCTCGGCCCAAATATCCTGGGGCTGCCTGGGTTTGGGGTTTTTTGCGGGGGATATTTGGAGCTGGCAGGGCTCCAAAGATCCACCGTGGCGGGCCTTAGGGGGACATCATGGGGTCTTGAGGTCGGGAGCGGCTACACCCGGTATGAGACCAGTCACTCCCAGTATGAGCCTGGTTAAGGTCTTTCAGCTCCTGCCAAAGGTCTGACAGCTCCTAGTGAAGGTCTGACAGCTTCTGCTGAAGGTGTGACACTTCCTGGTGAAGGTGTGACAGCTCCTAGTGAAGGTCTGACAGCTCCTGGTGAAGTTATGAAACCTCCTAGTGAAGGTTGGACAGCTTCTGGTAAAAATCTGACAGCTCCTGCTGGAGGTCTGACAGCTCTTGCTGAAGCTGTGACAGCTCCTTCTGAAGGTGTGACGGCTCATCCTGGTGGTCTGACAGCTCCTGGTGAAGGTCTGACAGCTCCTACTGAAGGTCTGACAGCTCCTGCTGAAGGTCTGACAGCTCTTTCTGAAGGTGTGACAGCTCCTGGTGAAAGACTGAAAGCTCCTCTTGAAGGTCTGGCAGCTTCTGGTGAAGGTGTGACAGCTCCTGGTGAAGGTCTGACAGCTCCTCCTAAATTCTGACCATTCCTGCCAAAGGTCTGACAACTCCTGCTGAAGGTCTGACAGCTCCTACTGAAGGTCTGACAGCTCCTGCTGAATTTGTGACAGCTCCTAGTGAAGGTGTGACAGCTCCTGGTTAAGGTGTGACAGGTCCTGCTGAAAGTGTGACAGCTCCTTCTGAAGGTCTGGCAGCTTCTGGTGAAGGTGTGACAGCTCCTGGTGAAGTTCTGACGGCTCCTGGTGAACATGTGAAAACTCCTGGTGAAGGTCTGACAGCTCCTGCTGAAGGTCTGACAGCTCCTGGTGAATGTTCGACAGCTCCTGCTGAAGGTGTGACAGCTCCTGGTGAAAGTGTGACATCTCCAGGTGAATGTTTGACAGCTCCTGCTGAAGGTGTGACAGCTCCTGCTGGAGGTCTGACAGCTCCTGCTGGAGGTCTGACAGCTCCTGCTGAAGGTGTGACAGCTCCTGGTGAAGGTGGGACAACTCCTAGTGAGGTTGAGACAGCTCCTGCCGAAGTTCTGACAGCTCCTGCTGTCAGTCTGACAGGTCTTGTTTAGGTCTGATAGCTCCTCCTGAAGGTCAGAGAGCTCCTGCTGAAGGTGTGATAGCTTCTGGTGAAGGTCTGACATCTCCTGGTGAAGGCGTGACAGCCCCTGCTGGAGGTGTGACAGGTCTTGGTGAAGGTCTGACAGCTCCTGCTGAAGCTGTGACAGCTCCAGGTGAAGGTGTGACAGCTCCTAGTGAAGGTCTGACAGCTCCTGCTGAAGGTCGGAGAGCTCCTTTGAAGGTCTGACAGCTCCTGGTGAATGTCTGACAGCTTCTGGTGAAGGTCTGACAGCTCTCAGAGCGTCAAATTTACGTGGCTAGAGGGTGGTGTGCAGAAAGGAGACAGAGGAGTCCTGTAAAAGTCCCTTGATTGGCATAAAGGGAGAGCGTGCATCAGGCGTGTGTCCAACGCAGTCTCCCAATCACTTGGATCAAGTAGCCTTCTTTTCTTCTTTCCCGACTGCATTTTCTTTCATTCCCTTTCCCCCTTGGCTGAGCTACTTGGAAGGTACTCGGGACTTCCCGATCTGCCCATCATGTCCCCCTCATTACGTGCCCTCTATAAAACACACGATCCACGATCATTTCAACTAGCTAAATCAATTGATATTTTTAGTGAGCTTTACTGATTGACATGGACTGCTCCTCAGCCAAGGCCATGCTAAACTCCTGAACTTAGGGAAGAAGAACAAAGACTTTATAGGATTGTGAGAGACGAGGTGACATTTTGCTGAAGCCAAAAGATTATTCAGCTAAAGAATGAAAGCTGTTGGTTCTATGTGTTGTTGTTTGTGGTTTGGATATGTTCTGGTTGGTTTGTTGGGTGTTGCTGGAGAGGGGCGGGGTTGAAGCCCTGACTAAAAAGGAATTCAGATGATGGGGGAGTAGACAGAAAAGCAGGTGGTCAGGAGAGAATGGAAGTGCCCCAGTACCGAGCCAATGGGAAAGGGGACAGGGACTGCCCCAGCCGGGAAATGCCCGAAAATTTTCCACTTTGTTGGAAGGTGTGTGTGTTCTGCTCTCGGGAGGGACATGCAAATTCGGCTCGGCTGAATCGGTATGAATGAACAGTTGTTGCCCTCATTTTTAAAAGTGTTAAGTTTTCTTTTATAGTTCTTTTGAAAGTTTTAAAGTTCTCATAAAACTTCCTTAGCCTTCTGATAATGTTTACATATTTCTACTAAAGTTCTCATGCACTGTTCATGCAAATAATAATTGTTTTACATTCTTCTTTGTGGGAGGAGAAAATTAATAGACTGTTAGTTTGACCAGTGTGGTTACAGAAGTGGCAATTTCATCCTCCAATCTACTGCCACTTTTAGAATTCTATATATTGCAAAGTCAGAAATAAAATTAACTCTTTTTCTCTCTTGAACTCATCAAGCTTCTGTGTACTCCTTTGGTGCCAAATAGCAACAAAGTTTCTTTTTGCTTTGAAGACTTTGTCCCCATTTAATTGTGTCAAAAAGCCTGTTCATTTCTAACAGGATTATAAATATTAAGTTCTTCACCCAGGGCAGATTTAAAGCCCAAACTCCCATGTCACGTCCCCCAGACTTCCGGAACATCGCCAGAGCTCCCCCAAACCCTCCTGTCAGCCCCTGGAAACGCCCCAGAGACCTCCCAACCCCTGTTTCAACCCCGCAGCTGTCTGTAACTCCCCCAAAGACCCCACCCCAGCTGCCCATAACTTCCCCAAAGCCCCCCCAAGCCCCATATCACATTCCCTGACCTCAAACAAACCCTTATTCTCCCCCCTGCCCCCCTGCAATTTCACTCACACACGGCCATGGCCTGAGGGGACACGCTGGTGGTCTTCAGGTGGGAGCTGGCCAGGGCATCCTGACCAAAGACCTGCGGAGCTTCAGCCTTTGCAGGGGAGGCTGGCAGCAGCTGCACCCCCAAAACAGCCCCTGCAGCCCCCTCAGCCATGCAGCTGCACTGCTGGATGACTGGCTCTACGTGTCTGGAGGTGCAGGGGGGGCTCGGGGCATCCTAGGGTAGGCTGGTGGGATTTTCAAGAGGCTACAGGGCCAAGGGGCCTGGAGGATCTGGAAGTGCTGGGGGAATTTGGGGAAAGGGGAGGTTGGAGGGTTTTGGAGAGCTGTGTCATGACTGGCTCCATGTGTTTGGAAGTGGGAAGGGGTATCAGGGGGTCCGGGGCAATTTCTCGGGGGGCTTTGCAGGGACTATAGTGGCTGGGGGAGCTTCAGGGCATCTTGGGGGTGTGGGAGCATTTTGGAATGAGAGGGGATACAGGAGGGCTGGGGGAAAACGTGTTCTATGTCTTTAGAAGTGGGGAGGGGACTGGGGGCTGATTTTGGAGCCTCCACTGATTACTGGGTGCCCCCCTCCAGCAAAGGGCCAAGGCTGTTTTCTCCTCCCATCTGGGAGGGGGGGTGAGCTTTGAGGATCCCATCTTCAGTCGGGGGGGGTCCCTTTGTCACTGAAACTGTGTGAAAATGAAACATCTCCAACAGCAAATTCAGGGTTAGAGAATCAAAGGCGTTACTTTATACTGGTCAGGACGTGCAACAGAAATCATTGCATCTACACATTGCCCGGGTGTGCAGCCAGCAACACACGGGCAGGAGGACACAGATGGCGCTTCCTGGCTGGGAGAGGGCTTGTGGCCATCTCCAGGCACTGGTCTGACAGGGATCCCCGCAGCTCCGGCCCTGCACAGCCACTCTGTCGCCAGCACAAAGGCTTCAGCAGAACCAGCAAAGGCCAAGGGGCTACTTTTCCCTTCCCCACTGCTGGCCTGGGCCGCTTGCTGAGCACAAGGACCCGTTTTCCCCTCTACCCCTGTGCTCTGCAGACCCTGGGCAGCAAATGAAAGATCCTGGGAGTCTGTCTATTACAACATATCCTACATTTATATGCTAAGGAAAAAGGAAAATAAGGAAAGAACAATGTTGAACAAATCAAACATTGCTTCTGGCTCAGGTGACCCCAGCAGACAGAGCTTCTGGGATCAGCTCTCTGCAGAGCTCCAGCAGTGCAGCCAGCCGAGCCCTGAGAGACGAGGCCGCGTCCTCCATGCCCTGTGGAGCTGATCACGCAGGCTGTCGAAGATGGAATATCGAGCTCTCTCTACTGCCTGGAGGACGTACAGTGTTTGAATTGCCAGGCTTCCGACGGCGACGCTGATGTCATCTGCCATGCCTTCAAGGGCTGAAAGAGAGAGGAACAGAGCCATGGTCAGTTCCCGGATCTGAGGGGACCCGAGGAGACCCCCGTTCCAGGGCCGTGCCAGCCGGCTCTAGCCATGGCCAGCAGGGAGCAGGGACCAACAGGATCAGCCCGAAGCTGCTGGCCACGAATCCCCCAGGTGGCCCTGACGTCTCTGTGTGCTCTGCCCACACCGCCCCTCGTCCGCACAGGGAGCAGAGCCCTCGGCAGCCGGGGCAGGGCTTGCAGCTCCCCCGCCAGCCCCCGCTGACAGCCCGCTGCCCTCACTCACCCTCACAGATGAGCTGGAGCTCTTCCTTCTTCCCCCTGAGGTGCTGCCCGGCCATCCCTGTGAACACAGAGCCTGTCACGGCCCAGCGGCACAGCTCCCTGCCAGCGGCGCTGCCAGCCCTGTGGCCACACGGCCTCCTGGCCCGGCAGGGCTCAGCCCGGGCCCTTGCCGCACGCTGCCGGCCCAGGGCACGGCTGCGAGAGGGCGGCAGCAGCGCCGAGGCCAGGCGGGGCTCCACGGCGCCGGGCCCGGATGGCGCTGCCGGGGCAGCAGCCGGGGCTGGGGCCGAGCTGCGGCGGGGCGGGGAGGGAAGGGGAGCCCGGGCTCACGGCTCACCGATGAACCTGATGGCCTCCTCTCGCAGGGACTGCTGCGGGCTGTCCAGGTACTGCAGGGCCCGGCGCAGGTGCTCGGCCGCTCGGCTCCTGTCGTCGGCCAGCTGCAGAGAGCGGCAGGAGGGAAGGGTTGGCGCGGGCTCAGCCCCTGTGCCGGGCGCTCCCTGCGCCCAGCCCCGGCCTCCCCTGCCCGCACAGCCCTGAGGCGCGGCCAGCAGCCGCGGGCGCCGGGCTCTGGAGGGGGCAGAGGGGCGGCTGCTGCCCCGGGAGCCGCGGCGCCGCCCCGCCCCGCGGCCCCGCCGGGCCGGGGCTCCATCGGCCCCGGCTCGGGCCCACGGGAGCCTGGAGAAGAGCCCGCGCAGCCTCTGGGTGCAGCAGCGGGCAGGGGCACAGCTGCCAGCCCACACACTGAGCACCGCGCTCAGGGGGCTTCTCCAGCCTGAGGCTGGCACTTCCAGGCCGTCCTTACCAGGCACTCGGTGAACTTCCACAGCTTCTTGTTCTTCACCAGTTTTTGAAGATCCCTCCTCTTCAGGAACTCAGCCACACAAAGCAGCGTTTCCTGAGAAACCTGGAGAGCAGCAGAGATGCGGAGATGGCCCCACAGCCCAGGGCGCAGGACCTGTGTCCCTGTGTCCCTGTGCCAAGGCCTGGAGGAGGCTGCAGCCCACGAGGCGCTAGGGCAGGAGGCAGCTGAGCCCCCTCCCAGGGGGACAGCAGCAGCCCATGAGTCCTCACCTGTGCCACATGCTGATTCTCATCATGGCAGTGGAAGAAGAGTGGCAGCAGGCTCTGGCGCACGTGTGTCTTCAGGGCCTTCTCTTCCTTTTCCAGTGGAAGAGACACCAATGTTTGGAAGAGCAGTATGGAGAGCAGCTGCACATGGCTATTGTCCTGTATGAAAGGAAGAAAAAAAGACCTCAGCATCGGCTGCACGGGGCTCAGCTTGGCTCAGGCCTGCAAATCCACAGGGCACAAAGTGTCCAGGCAGCAGTCAGTGGCCGTGGCTGGGGGCAGCGAGCCTTACGTGGTCAAAGAGTGGCAGGAGCGCCTCAACCAGCTGCAGTGCGATGGGGCTGGGTATCAGCATGGCCTTGTCCCAGAAGATAAAGCTGAGGAGCCTGACTGTCATGCTGACTATCTCTCCATCTGCGTCCCACAGGAGCTCCACAAGACTTTCAGTCAGGCTCCACATTTTTTCGCTCTGTGCGGAACACAAGTTTGTGAAATGCCATCCTGCTGCCGCAGGGCCTAGAGGCCAAAGGGCTGTTCCGAAGCACTTGGACAGTTTAACCAGGAGGCAGGAGAGCTGGGAGCAGCTGCCCCAGCGCCCAAAGCCCAGCCAAGCCCAAGCGACTGCATTCCCAAGCGCAGCCTCAGCCGCTGCCCCCTTCTCACCATCAAGGGATCATCGATGAGCACAAGAAGGGCCCTGAGCGCCAGGCGACGCCTCTCCCTGCACTCGCTCCGCAGGTGCCTTGACAAGATTTGCAGGATTCTCTTAGCACCGCGTTCACTCAAGTTCAGGCACTCAAGAACCTGAAAGGCACAGGGCAGTGACAGGGGACCTGGCCGGCAAGAGCCCGGAACAGCACAGGGCTGGGCCCAGGCAGCAGCGCAGGGCGCGGGCACCGTCCCAGGCAGCTGCGGCTACGAGAGGGCAGAGAGCTGGGAGGCAGCTGAGCGAGGCAGCGCTGGCCATCAGGCTCACCTCCACAAGGAACGCCAGGGCGGGCAGTTCCCAGCGTGGCTCCTGTGTGCTGAGCAGCCGGAGCAGGTTGCGAGCGATCCTTGAGCACAAGGGGATGGAGACACAGGACATCTCCCTGGCAGGAGAAAAAGAAACCAAGACTTTGGGCCGGGGGACAAACCTCTCCCAGGACTGACTCACAGAGGTCTGGCCTTTCCCCAGCATCCTGTAAGGGCCCTGGGCTATTTGGGAGGTGGCTCCTTGTGGGCCCCCTCCTCTCCCAGCCTTTTCCAGTCGGCTTGGCTGTTCCTTGGTGACAAGGCCCTCTGGCCCACGACCACGGGGACTGTGTGGGGCACCCTGGGCACTGAGCACAAATGTCAGAGGCAGTGGGGAGAAGGGGGTCTCACCTGGCCAGCAGACCCACGGCATAGTGGTGGGTGTCAGCACACAGCAGCGTGTCCCAGCCACACTTGCGTTCTATTGCCACCACCACATCCTCGTGCTGCATTTGGCAGAGCAGGGACTTCAGGGTCCGCACTGCAAACCTGCATGCAGAGCAAAGCCCAGGTCACGCTGGGAGCACTGGCTCCTGCCCTGGGCACCTGGCAGGGACAGGAGGACTGGCATGGAGCACCTGTTGGGGTTGGTGGCAAGGCCGTATTGCTGCTGGCATCCCTTCCAGAAGGTATCGACCTCCGCTGGCACATCCAACGTGCTGAAGAACACTTGGAAGAGCAGATGCACAAAGAGGCGGGGGAAATACACGGTCACTACATGTGGGACACAGGGCATCTGGAGGATCTTCCACATCACCACAGTTGCCTGCAAAGGACAGAGCAGCCCGAGACAGTGCTCAGTGCCGAGGTGTCCGTGTGGCAGGGCCCGAGCATGGGAGGGAGAGGCCCGGAGAGACACAGGGGGAGCACCGGGCCTGGTGGCCCTGAAGCTGCCCCGAGGCCAGGTTTCAGCCCAGCGCCTGAGGCAGGGAGGTGCAGTGGGGGAAGGAGGATGCAGAGCTGCTGGACAGGTGGCCTTGGGGCCAGCAAAGGCCAGTGTCAGAAACTCACAGCCAGGACAAAGACACCCGTTTTGTCCCCATCGGAGGTGCACGTGCTGTGCTCTGGCCAGCTCCCCAGCACATCGAGGAGTATCAGCTGCGCCGGCTCCGCAGTCCTGGGCGAGCACATGATGCTCTTCCACATGGTCAAAGCAGCTCTGTGGGGTCAGAGCTCTGTCTCAGAGGAGTCTGGGACACAGCACCGTGGCCTGGGCGGCAGCGGGGAGCTGAGCTGGCTGCCAGCCCTGCCTCTGCCCACTGCCCCTCGCCAGCAGCACCCAGACAGCCCAGCCCTGTGGGGACAGGTCCCTGAGGGCCAGCGAGGAAGCATGGCAGAAGGCTCGGGGCTGACGTGCCAGGGCTGGCAAAGGGAGCAGCCAGAGGGCCCTGGAACTCTCTGTTGGTCAGACACCTGGGACAGGCTGTACAGGCTGATGGGCTGGGGAGCCCTGAGCCCTCTGGGCAGGTGGGCCCCATACCTGTCACAGGATGGGGCCACACGCAGGAGCGTCATTACTACGTCAGCAGGCTGCTCTTTGGTGAGATCCAGCAGGGCCCTGTTCAGCCTGTGCTCAGCAAACTGATTGGCCATGAGCCACTGGTGGATGTACCTCACCATGGCAGGCACCTGGAGAAGGCACGGGGAGACTTGGAAAGCTGCCAGAGGGAGGAATGTCCCCAGCTTCCCCAGAGAAGTGCTTCCCTTGCCACCCCACTGCCATGGCCTCAAAGGCTTCCAGTGAGCAGCAGGCGTGACTTGGGAGGCCAAGCAATTCCTGGGAGGATCAAAGCCTGGCCACAGGCTGCTTACTTGCTTTGGATTGCAAAACCCCTCCTCTACGAGCATATCCAGCAGGGCAGAACAGGTCTTGGTTTTGAAGATGTGTGAATATGCTCTGAGCCCTGTGCCCATGGTGCCGGTCTCTTCCTCCCGAATCCTCTTGATGAATTTGCAAACCAGCTGTAGGAGAAGGGCAGGAAGCCAGGGATGTTCCACAGAATGCTCCAAGCGCGGTGCTCGGCTGAGCAGTGACAGCAGGCCCAGCCCAGGTGGGGATGGCTGCAGGTACCTGCGCTGTTCTGCGGAAGAGGCCACGGGTGCGTTCCTGCTCTTGTGTGCGCTGCACGGCTGCATCTGGCAAAGAGCGAGCGCAGCCTGAGCTGAGGGGCTGCGGGCGAGGCCGGCGAACACAGCCCAGCCCTGCGCTCCCCAGGTAGGAACAGCCCCGGGATGTCCCAAGGGATGGAGCACGGCTCTGGGGTGTCTGTCCTGGCCCCTATTCCGTCCTGTCCATGGGCATGTCCCCAGGGGATGGGATGGGATGGGATGGGATGGGATGGGATGGGATGGGATGGGATGGGATGGGATGCGATGGGATGGGATGCAATGGGATGGGATGCAATGGGATGCAATGGGATGGGATGGGATGGGATGCAATAGGATGCAATAGGATGCAATAGGATGCAATGGGATGGGATGTGGCCAAGCTGGCTGCAGCCACCAGCCCTGCAGCCCAGCAGCCCAGCTCTGCCACTCACCCTCCTGCAGAGGCTTGAACCGCACCACCTCTTCAGTCTCCTGTGCTGGGCCAGCTCCAGGGCCTTCTTCCTCTTCCTCCACCCAGGCCAGCTTGGGCACTCTCGGGGATCTCTGCTCCATGTCAGTGACTGGATTTGTGACGACTCACAGGAGAGATGTCTCAGAAATCTCCGAGTCAGCAAGGCCTGCAGTCGTGCCTGGAAGGCACCTTCAAGAGAGAAGCCTCAGGAAGGCTACAGGACAGCAAGTCCTGTACTCTGGTCTCGAGGGCTCTTTGCCACAAGGACAGGAGACTCCTGTCAAGGATTGTGGTCTGGCCTCGAGGGCACTGGTGGCAGGGATGGGAGATGCCTCTGGGGCACCAAGTCCCACGGTCTGCCCTCGAGGACACCTGCAGAAGAGAAGCCTTGGGAAGGCTACGGGTCACCAAGTCCTGTGGTCTGGCCTCGAGGTCAGCTGCAGGAATAGCACCTCGGAAAACTCTGGGTCAGACACGAACAAGTGTGCTGTGCGGGGGCCCCTCACAGCACCGCTCTGTCCCGTCCTGTCCCGTCGCGTGCTCCGAGCACTGTGGTGTGGCCTTGTCACCACCAGCTCCTATGTCACCCCGTGTCACAAAGGGCCCTTGGACACGCTGTCCCGTTCCATGCCACGGTGACCATGCTGCACCATGTCACAAAGGGCCCCTGCACACACTGCCCCCTGCCCTGGGACCACCCCCAGCCCACCCAAAGTGGCTCAGGTTGGAAGGAATCCCTCACCCCAAGTGTCTAAGACACCCCGACAGGATCTTTAGGAGCGGCTGAAACCATCAGCAAACGCTGCCCTGCTCTGCGGGCTCAGGGCAGCAGAAGGAGGCCCCAGGGCTGCCGACGCAGCTGCGCTGGGAAGGGCATGGGGCCTTCCACAGAAGCTGGCACGGCCTCCTTGGGACACGTCCTGGCTGGTGGCCATCCTAAGCGTGGCCGTGTGACACAGACGAGGAACGTGTGGGCCAGGGCAGGAATGCTGCTCTGACCCCTTGCGCCCGGGGAGCGCTGACATCAGCAGATGTGGCAGGGTCCCTGCCCAAGCAGACCTGCCACCCCCGAGCCCTGGCAGCACCAGTGCCTGTCTCCTGCCCCAGAGACCTGTGCCCGTGGGGGGCTTCTGTGCCAGAGGGAGCCAAAGCCCACGTGCATTGGGGGCTGCACTCCTGCCTGCAGGGGCTGTCGGCAGGAGCACCTGGAGCAACTGCTGGCAACACTTGGGTCTCTGTCAGAAGCTCTTACTCCATGCTGAAATTATCTTCTCATTGAAGTTATTGCCTTCAGCACAAAACCACCTCAGCGGCGAAGGCACAGAAGAATCTGGCAAGTAAGAATCCTCAGTTCAGGAATGCTTTACTTCCCATTGCTCGACTCAAGTAGTTCCAAAAAGTTGCAAACTTCCCAAATTAATTGGGATGGCCTGAGGAGGTGAAGATTTGTAATTTTGCTTCCCATCTCAAAGCAGCAACTCATTTGCCTTAACTTCATCCACTGAAGGTCACTTTACAGAACATAACACTACACAAAAAAAGGGCAAAAAACAAGGGCCATGCTTTGGTTTTCTAGGAAGGGATGATAATATCCTAATTCTCTTAAGGAATAAAAACTCTCAAGAAATGAGAGTCCACTCAGTGGTACAAAAGTAGCCCAAAGAAATGAGTAGATTACAAAAGGGCTAATCCTCCCCCTGGTACAGATTTCTAAGTGGCCAGTAAAGTACAGCTCTCCCCTCTTGTTCCCTGCAGGAGAATCAGGACCATGAAGAGGAAAAGTCACAGATATTCTTTCTGCCCTCCCTAACCAAAGCTGTGCCAAAGCACAGATGCTGCCTTCAAACTGACTCAAATTCCAGCCTAGACCTCTCACCTTCCAGACAACTCCTTTTCCAACACCCCCCCAACACCAACCCCCCCCAGACTCCCACACAGAAGCCCTCAACACCCCACCAGGAGCCCCAGCTGTCCCCGTCCCTCCGCAGAGCTTTCCCACCCTCCAGCAAACGCCCTGGTTCCCTGCAGGTGCCGTGGGATGGCACTCAGGAGGATCTGCTCCAAGGCCTTCCCCTGGAGCACGCTCAGGCTGCCAGGCCTATGGATCCTGGATCATCCTTCCCACCGAGCCTTCCCGTGCACGGCTGTTCCATTTGCACCTTTGCGCTCAGCTCGGACTTCTCCACTTCACCAGGAGTGCTGGGAAAGGATGGAGAGCAGCCGGGCAAGCTCTTTCTCCAGCTCCCTCTTTACCCTTGGGGAGGGAGAACATTCCACAGGAAAGCAACTGGTGCCACAAGGAGCGGGTGGCCTCAGGCACCTTTGGGGATGAAACAAGGCCTTTGTTTGACATAAGTAAGCACAAGGAATTCACATGAGTAAACAAGTAATTAGCACAGACATACCTAAGTACTTAGCACCAGTTAGCATAAGAAGAACCTGGTGGCCTAACTTGACATAAGAGTGACCTGACAAAAAGCTTTAGACATAGTCTACCAGAAGAACTAAGGGCAAGTGTGGAATCAGCCCTGTGCAGGGAAGCTGTGATGAAGACTTTGTGCTGCTTTGGGGCATCGAGACCGCTCCTGGCCAGCGCCTGGAAATCAGCTTCAAGTTTGGGAATCAGACACCATGTATTTCTAACCCCCGCCTATCAAATCACCACAGCCGTGTAAAGAAGGACGGTATGTTTGATACATTCCTACATCAACCCACTGAAATTTATATGTGGCAGAGAAACATTTTAGTGGGTGCAGACCCCTGCCCTCCCGCCAGGTCAATAAAAGGGCTTTTGGTAGACCATACATTTGGCTGCCGATTTGTTTGAACGAGGGAGACCCCTCAGGACTGCTGTATCCTGAGGGAACACCATTGGCCTTGGCCTGTAGGCACCTGCACAAGCTTAAAATCAGCTGCCTCAGCTTCCAGGACCTCTCTTGGCCAGCATCCTGACGTGGATGCAGGACTGCTGTGAGGCACTGCTGGGACCCAGCGGGACAGGACCGGCTGTCTCGTGTCCACGCAGCACCCCTCACACAGCCAGGGCCATCCCAAAACCAGACAAACACTCACGTGTCAGCAGAGGGGAGCAAGGAGCACTGGGCTCCTCTCAGGGTATCTCAGCTGGGCTGGCTCCACAACACACCCCCACTCTCAGGCCTGCTGATGCCCAGCTGCCAGAAATGCCTACCTTGTTCTCTCCAGGATGTACAGGGAGAGCCAATGAGCAGGACGCCTTGGGAGGCAAACCTTCCCAGCCTTTTCTGAGGCCAGGGACACACCAAGATCAGCCAAGACTCTCCACGCTGCCTGGCCCACACAGCCCAGCTCTGTGCTGGCTCTGGGCCACAGCAGCTTCCACTAAGCAAGAGGCAAATGCACATTGCCAAGAGTTGAAACACAGCAGACAGGGAAGAGGTGAAAAGTGTGTGTGTAAAGGCCTTTTAATTCACAGCTCTCAGAGAGAGCTCTGGGGCTCACGGCTGGACAGAGATGCTCCTGCTCATGCCTCTGTCCAAAGGGGGAACACACCCTGCTGCAGGTGCTTGGGTTGGTCTCTGCAGGTCCAGGCAGATGCCAAACCCGCTCTTCACAGCCTTCTCCCTTCCCTTGCCACTCTGCCACAGAGAGCCAAAGGGGGACCCTTGCACCTACCTCACTGGGAGCTCCCTGGGAAGCACTTTCCTTGAGAAGCAAGCCCTTTTCCTCCAAAGGCATTTCCCCAAATGAAGCTTTCTTGGGCAACACCAACACACTCTTAAGAAAAGCTGGAAAGGCTTAATGACTTCAGGTCCTTTCAGGACAGGCACTCCAGCTGTAGCTCATATTCTCCCAAGTGTGTTTCCAGGTGGAGGTTCAGAGGGGCAGCCCCAGGCCCTCTACAAACACAAGCTGCCCGCTGCCTCTTCACCTGCCTCAACTCCTGCCTGCGGTCACGGCACCAAAACCAGGCTGTTCCAGCCAGAGCCCAGAGCCCTGTTCCCGCAGGAAGCTGTTGCCAGCACCTTCCAGGACTCTCCGCTGTGCATGCAGAGCTTTTCATGCCCGCTCCCAACAGGCTTTGGAAGGCAGAGCACAGCCTGGCTGGCTCTGCCACCAGCACAGCCCAAACACTGGTGGAGGAAGAAGCAGCAGGGGTTGTTTTGCGGCCATGCCCAAGAGAAACTGGAAGGGTGCCCTCCCTCTGGTCTCACTTGGTTGGCTTTCTGACTGGCTCTGAGCCTGGGGCTGCCATTGCTCAGTTGTGGGGACCAGAACCACACCCGGGATCCCGGCACTGCCTGACCGTGCTCCAGGCACTCTGTGCAGAGATAAACAGTGTGTATCAAGCTTAAAAGGGGCCTTGACCAAAAGGGCTGCTGGTAAGCTGCTCAGAGACATCTGGTGCACAGCTCAGTCCCTGTGTGAGTAAAGGTTTGGGGCTTGCAAGCAGCCGCCAGCCAAGCATGGCCGGAGGGAGGGGGAAGGGTCCATTTGCCAATAGAGCGGCAGGAGGAAGGGATTTACTGTTCAATTCTGTGACCACTAGTGATCCTGGGGGTGGGTCAAGTGAATCTGGACCTTAATGCTGTGATTCTACTTACTGCTATTGTGCGCTTGTGGTGTCTGGACATTGTGGTTAATGTAGGTGGGTTTTTGTGATTGTGTGAGTGAGTGCCTTTGTGGGCTCAGTTATACGAAGGAGGGGGCGAGTGAGTGAGTGTACCCATGGTGCGGGGCGGGGAGGCTCTGCCCACTAGTGAGGCGGCCAAGTGAGGCCCAGGGTGCCGGCTGGGAGGCTGTGTGGGCAGATAGCGTCCCGCGGGGAGGCAGCTGGGGAGAAGCAGAGCAAGCAAAGAAGTGTGGGTGAGGACACGTGGCATGTTTGAATGTGTTTGTGTAGATTGTGCATGTTTTAACTGTGGCTAGACGAACTGAGAGGATTCCACTGCCTCAGTGGTTCGGGTTTGACCCCTGGGAGTTTGTAAATCCAGTGAATCACTGGATAGATAAAGGGGATGAACAGGTTTATTTAGAGGGACTTTATTGGACCTCAGCTAATGGTAACATAAAGGTAATTTACATCATTTCTCTAGATTGGAAGCAACCCACTGTGGAGAATTTAGAAATTCACGAAGGAGTAAGTGGAATAGCCTGCCTTTGTGGGCAATTCTTGGGAGCCTTGGGCACCTCGAGAGACTGGCACCCTCCATGGGCACTATTGCAGTGCGGAGTTTGTGAGAGGCGTTGGTATTGCTGCTCAGCAGGCGGCGGGGCATATGCTCTGAGTGTGGATGGATGTTTCCTAATTGAGCCCATTTTGAACCTCAGATTTTAAAGCTTGTGTGTGGAAAATCACATCTGGTACCTGTAACCTGGGGTTGCACGTGGGAGGAGAATTGGGAAAGGACTGTGAGGCTTTGTGAAGAGAGTTTTGGGTGAAAGTGAGAAGGAGAAGGAGATAATGGGAACTCACCAGAGCAAAGAAGTTACCCCGAGCTAGCTCTTTGGGGTGTATCTTAACCCACTGGAAAGAAGTCACCAGTAGGGGGGGATTGGAGAACAAGATTTAATCCAACACTGCATGCGGTGGTGGCCATTATACAGGCTGGAAGATTGAGCCAAGTGGCCACCGGCAGGAACTTTAGATTGTAATACCTTGTTGCAGTTAATGCGGTTTTTAAGACAGGAAGGAAGTAGGATGAGGTCTCTTATGCTGATATGTTTCTTGCCTTACGAAATCATCTGGAATGGGAGAGGCACTGTGGGCTCAGCGCTCCCTCAGACCCACTGGTGTTAGCCCTTGAGAAGGAAAACAAAGGAAATAGAGGGCAAATTAAGCAATGTTGCTCAGCGTGCAGCATAGGACAGCCATGTACCAAATCAGATAAGGTCTACCGTGCTGCAGCTCAAGAACAAGATACAATAGATTTGCTGAAAGTGCCTCCTAGGAGACGGGAGGATGAGGATGAGGATGAGGTGGACTTTCCAAAAAAAGAGGATGCAGGCTTGGAAGGGACATCTACTCAAACCCACTCCCCTCCTGGCAGTCCGGTTTTGTCCAGAACCAGGAGACAAGCAGTGTTACAGGCCGCTCTGCGAGAGGCAGTGGGACCAGAAGGAGGGAGACTGATGGTTAAAGTACCATTCTCCACCCCTGATCTAGAGGCGTGGGAAAGGATTGCTAAAAATTACCACAGCAACCTGACACTTATTGTGAACCATTTACAATATGTTATCAAACAACACAACCCAGATTGGAGAGACACCCAGGTATTACTGGATACTTTCACTGAAACAGAAAAGCAGCTGATCCTGAGAACAGCAGGGGCTTTGGCAGAGGATCACCGTAAAAGCCAGTGATTGGATGTAAGAGAATTTTTCCCTCTCCAAGGGATCCTAAATGGGATCCAAATATATCGGCAGAGTTTCAGAAATTAGCAGATTATCAAGATTGGATAGCACTGGGAGTGGAGAGAGCTATCCCAAACACCAAAAATTGGTCTGTCCTGTATTCTATTAAGCAGGGGCCTTCCGAGACTCCATCTGAGTTTCTAGAGTGTCTAAGGGATGCTATGCATTGCCATGCATCATTAGACCTGGGGTCTGAGATAGGAATTGTGGTGCGGAGAATCACAAATGGGACATCTCGCCATGATCAATATGATCAAGTGAAGCCAATTTTATTGTACAGAGGCCTGTATTTATAATCAGTTCTGCTGTGCAAGAGTCTCTAGCTAATACATGATTGGTTAATCCTAGCTGTTTATGCGTCTAAAATTAAATGCTGGTTGGATCACCCGATTCTTCATGCGTCTTGCTTTGGTTGTCTGGCCCACCCTGAGTTCTCTTTTTTATTTTGCTGACAACTTTGCGGATTCCTCTGACTTCTTCTTTTCCTGTCGTCAAGGATTCACTGACCCCGTTTCTAGAACTGGTTCCTTTGTTACCAGAAGGCTGGACTGTGCATCTGCTGAATGTGTCCATTGTCCTGCAAAAAATCCTCAACAGGGGATGTTCTATTAGTTCCAGAAGCAGGGTGAAATCTATTAGGGTGGGATTTACAGGTGCAGTTAGACATTGGAGTACTGCCAGAGGAAGGAAAAATGGTGGTTAAACTTCTCCAATTAACAGAAGAGAATGAGGACAAAATTCATGAGATGGTGTGGGCAAAACCAAAAAATCAAGGTAAATTGAACATGAAACCTGTAGTAATAAAAACAGTTGATGAGAACCATCCAGTTCAGGTATGACAATACCCACTCTCCCTGGAAGGGAGACAAGGACTGCAGCTGGCCACCCAGGACCTACTTGAGTAGGGTGCCTTAGAACCATGTATGTCCCCCATAATACACCTGTATTACCAGTAAAGAAGTCTGATGGGACTTACAAGCTTGTCCAAGATTTAAGAGAAGTTAACAAAAGAACAGTGAATCAGTACCCAGTAGTGCCTAAGCCCTATACACTACTGAGTAATATCCCCCCAGCACACCAGTGGTTTAGTGTGACAGACCTAAAAGATGCCTTTTGGGCATGTCCACTGGCAGGAGAAAGTAGGGATATGTTTGCCTCTGAATGGGAGGACCCCGATTCAGGGAGAAAGCAACAGCTTCGGTGGACTAGGTTACCACAAGGGTTTTCCAAATCCCCAAACCAAACAATTCTCCATCAAACCTGTGATAAAGATCATCCAGTATGGAGATGATTTGCTTCTCTCAGGACGGGAAGAAAACAAAGTTCGAGAATCCACCATAGCATTGTTAAGTTTTCTGGGGAACCAAGGACTTTGAGTATCAAAAGGGAAACTCCAATTTGTAGAGAGGGAAGTAAAATGCCTAGGACGTGTGATTTGTCAAGGGAGCCAGTGGCTGAACCCTGAGAGAAGTGCAGGGATTGCCTCACTCCCACGGCCAAAATCTAAGAGAGAAGTCAGAGGGCTTTTAGGCCTGTTGGGATAGTGTAGGCTATGGATTGAAGGATACATGCAGGCCATCAGGTTCTTGTTTGAAAAGTTAATAGAAGAAGAGATAAGGTGAGAAGAAGACGACAAGCAAATTTTGAAGCTTTAAAGAGAAAATTAGTCAGTGCAGCAGCATTGAGTCTTCCTGCCTTAGACAAACCCTTCTATCTGTTTGTGGATATAGAAAAAGGGGCAGCACATGGAGTGTTAGCCCAGGACCGGGGAGGATCCAGGAAACCAGTGGCCTGTTTATCAAAACTGCAAGACCCTGCCAGCTGGGGGTGGCCAACCTGCATTCAGGCGGTGGCAGCGAGCACCCTACTCGTAGAAGAAAGCAAAAAATTAACCTCTGGGGGAAAATTGAAAATATATACCACTCACTCAGTAAGGAGTATCCTCAGCTAAAAGGCTGAGAAATGGCTCACTGATTCCCAAGTGCTAAAATATGAAGCCATCCTAATAGACAATGGATAATTAGAGTTAATTGTGAGTAACCAACTGAACCCTGCCGAGTTTTTAGATGGAAATCCAGGTGAGGAATTAATATATAATTGCCTAGAGGTTATAAATTATCAAACTAAAGTAAGAGAGGACCTAACACATCAACCATTCCAAGGAGGGAAATGATTGTACATTGATGGATTTCCACAGGTAATCCGGGGACAATGGGTATCAGGATACATTATAGTAGATGAAGAGTTAGTGGCCCTAGAAAAAGAAAAGTTACCTTCCAACTGGTCAGCCCAAGCATGTGAGTTGTATGCCCTAAAGCAAACTCTGGAAATATTAGCACAGAAAAGAGGAACAATATATACAGACTCAAAATATGCTTTTGGAGTAGTGCATGCCTATGGGAAAATCTGGGAAGAGTGTGGGCTATTAAATTCAATGGGGAAAGGAACTAAAAACTTATTTTAGAAGTGATAGAAACCTTACAAATACCAGAAGAATTGGCAGTAGTATATGTTAAAGGACATAAAAAAGGGGTGACTCAAGAAGAACAGTGGAACCATTTAGCAGATTTAGACGCTAAGAATTCAGCCAAATCAGGGTCAGAAAAACTAATGATAGCATTAACCCCTATGGGAGAAATAGAAGAAGTTCCCGTATTCAGTGAGACAGAAGAGAAAGAATTCCTTAGAATAGGAGCTAAGAATGATAACAAAGGGAAGTGGAGATTAGCAGATGGGAGACAAATGTTGAATAAACTCCTTGCCAGGAAAATGTTAGAAGGCATACATGGAACAACACATTGGGGTACACAAGCGCTAAGTGATCAATTTCTAAGGGACTGGGGCTGCATTGGAATTTTTTGGGGATAGCTAAGCAAGTAACTGAAAGGTGTGTGATATGCCAACAAGTGAGTCAGAAAATCATGAGGAAAACACCCAGAGGAGGGCAAGAACTAGCCTTAAGACCCTGTCAAAACATCCAAGTAGACTTTACCGAGCTTCCCCATGTACAACGGTGGAAGTTTTTACTAGTGATAGTAGGCAACTTGACTCACTGGGTAGAGGCGGTACCCACGGTTAAAGCCAATGCCAATGTTGTGAGTAAAACACTTCTAGAATCAATCATTCCCCAATATGGGATGGTGAACAGGATTGATTCAGACCAAGGAACTCATTTCACCTCTAAAATATTGCAAAAAGTTGTTCAAACCCTGGGAGTAAATGGGAATTACATAATCCATGGCATCCACAGAGTTCTGGTCACACTGAGAGGATGAATCAAACTCTTAAAAGAGCTCTAGTTGAGCTGATGACTGAAACCCACGTCATAGATAAAATGTCTCCCTTTGTCCTTATTAAAAATTAGAAACCAACCCCGGTCAGATCTGGGGGTGTCACCCTATGAAATGACATTTGGTTACCCTTTTTGACCTCACCCCAGAGCATTGCCATCTATGAGGAAGGGGAAGCCAATGCCAAGAAATATGTTATGTCTATAGGAGAAACCTTACAAGGGCTAAGACATAAAGGAGCAATTCCTCAAACTAACACCCTGGATTTCAGAATCCATAATGTTAATTCTGGGGATTGGATCAAGTAATGATCAAGTCATGGAGAGATCAACCTCTAACTCCTCAGTGGGAAGGTCCCTTTCAGGCACTGTTCATCACCGAATCAGCCGTGTGAACTGCAGAGTGGGGATGGACTCATGCCAACAGATGGACTCATGCCAACAGTTAAAGGCCCGGTAGAAGAACCCAAAGAGTGAACTACAACATCCAGACTGGGTGAAACGAGATTGACTCTTAAGCAGAGACGGAAAGACAACCAGAAAGACACCAAGATGCCCAAAGTCAAGCTTCCACCAACCAGTTTGAGGACTGTCTTCCTGTGTTAATGGGTGAGAATTATCAGCATCTGTTGATGGGAAGTACACAAGGGTCCGTAAAAGGTGATGGGACAGCTTCTTTAAGAAAATAAGACAAAGGAAGCAGGGCAAGACCCCTTTGTTCACTACCAAGAAGACCCCATAGCCCTGCTGTGGGTAGCAACCCCGTAGGCATGGTAAGGTAGGGACAAAAGGCCATACTGGACATCTGTAATTCCCCAACTGTCTTTGAATACAAAAGGGACTGGAGGGCGAGACCGAGCTGGCCTCTGGACCCCTAAGATACAATGACTATGGGTCGCAACCACATAGGCACGGTAGATGGGAGTCAGAGCCATACTGGACCTCTGTAAGGCCCTTTTGTCCATTCCAAATAAGTGTGTCTAAGGAAAACCTGAGATTTTTCTCCTGTTCCCACTGTCCTTGCCCACATCAACAGCTGCTAGTATGACTCATTCAAGAGAGAGAGAATTTTTTTAATGTAATTGTTCAAGCAAAATGACTTATAGAAAAAGAAAAGGGGGTTTGTTATAGATGGGTAATCCTATTGTTGACTCTCACAATTAAGGGGTGAATATTAAGTATATGTTAAGAGAAGTTGTGTAGGTGTATAGTTATCTTTCCCCTCCCTCTTGCATTGTTATCACGGGATGCCCTCAGTAGTCAAGGCATTTGGGAGGGTCGGCTTGTTGCTATGGCAGCGCCTGACCTCCAATCAAGCTGTAAGAAAGTGATCTCCACCACTGGACAGCGAAGAAGAAGTGGATTGACAAGACTTTGGGAGGGGCTAGAGGTATAAAAGATAGAGCATCCATTTTGTAGATGAGCACAGGGTGACTGAATGCTTTGCTTCTGGCACTGTATTTATTCTTTATTCACTCTTCTGTTGTATTTTGATAAGGTCGTAATAAACCATTTACATTTGTGAAAGTGAAAATAGTTTCTCACATGGGGTTAGGGAATGTGGGGCAAGGTGTCCACACTGGGTCAGACCTCAAGTTAAACTTCTCTGACCTGGCCAGACCTCTTTAGGAGCGGCCCTACATCAATATCAATCACAGAATGCTGCAATCACCTCTTCTCTAATGAGAACAGTAATAAAAGACACTCTTTAAAATAGGAATACATATTTCTTAGAAGCTCTTTGAAATATTTCTCCATAACTGTATAAGGAAACCTTCTTAATGAACTACATTAGAGCAGAGGGAAATCAAGGCAGAGCCATGGTTTGTCAGAAGTTGCTTGATCCTAATGAGCCCTGTGGTGCATTTGGAGCTGAGCCCTGGAACCTCAAGGCCTGAGAGGAGATTGCACAAACCTTTCCAGGAGTCAAAGTCAGAGGAAAAACCCAAAATGTCTCAAAGCATTAATGGGTGCCACTGAGGTCCATCCCAAACACAGGCTCCTCATGGACTCCTTGGAGGAGAGAACTGGAGGCCAGGATGGTAAAAAAAAAAGTCTCAGAAACTCAGTGTGGAAAGGAAAATCCAAAGTACCTTAAACTCCTTGAGTATCTCAAAGCATCAATGAGCCCCACTGAGTGTCAGTACAAAGCTCTCAAGGGACTCGTTAAAGCAGATAATTGGGGCCATGATTGCACAAACCTCTCACAGAGTCTGGATGAAAAGGGAAACACCAAGTACCTTAAAAGAACTGAAGTACCTTGAAGCATTAATGAGCCCCACTGAGTGTTGTTCCTGACAAAGCCTCTCCAGGGACTAATTACAGCAGATAATTGGAGGCCATGATTGCACAAAGCTCTCAGAGACTCCAAGGCAAAAGCCAAAGCCAAAGTCCTTTGAAAAACCTGCAGTCCCTGGGAGCATGAAGGAGCCCCCAGGGCCATTCCTGAGCAAGGCTCCCCAGGGACTCCTTCCAGCAGATCCTTGAGGCCACTGGGATGTGGGCTAGGGGGGGATGCTGAGGGCAGGAAAAGGGGGTGACAGTGCCCAGACTGGCTGGGGCTGTGCCAGGAGGCCCCAGCCTCAGGACAAGGTGTCTCCTCACGGCCCTTGGTGGCACGGCCCTTGGTGGCACAGATGCTGCTGTGCCCCAGGGCACCAAGACTTGGCTTCTCTTTGTCCCCACCTGTCATCAGTGCCTCCAGTTCTCTGCTCTGCCTGGGGCCTGGGGACACTTTCTCAGTCGTGTCCCTCAGTGGAACCCATTAAAAGTCAAAGAAACTTTGGAGCTGGATTCTGTCTTGGAGTTCTGGAGAGGTTTCTGCAGCTCCCTCTCAGGGCCTGATGTTCAGGGCCTGAGCACAAAGCCCCAGAGGGTCATTAAAGTCCTTGTGCTGTGTCTGTGCTGCTGAGCTGGGCTCCTGGCACAGAGGGTGATCCTGGTAACCAAGGAGAGCTTCAAAAGCACATTTCTCTGGATGAGCAGCTCTTCTCCCAGCCCAGCAGGGCTGGGGCACTGCCTGCAGCCAGCCCGGGCACAGCACAGAGGCACAGAGAGCTTCCATCAGTCAGGGCTGGGAAGGTGCTGAGAAGTGCCTGGGGCAGAATCAGTGCCAGCCCTTGGCACAGGAACCTCTGGCTGCAGGACAATGCAGCTGCAGCTCCTGGAGTGATCTCCTACAGCTGGAACATCCCAATGCCCACAGACCCTGTGAGTACATTCTCTGATCATCTCTTGTGCAGAGCAGCCAGGGGTGCCCAGGGCTGTCCTGCAGAGCAGGGTCCTGCAGCTCAGGGCGCTGTGCTGGGCCAGGGACTCTGCTGCCTGCCAGGGACAGCTCTCAGCTGGCCCGGGGAGCTGCTCCCAGCGCTGGGGGACAAAATGTGGGTGGAAGGAGACAGCTGGAAAGGCTGGAAAGTGTTCTTCTTGTGTGGTGAGGATTCTGTATTGCTCAGGATTGCTCCCAGCATGACATTTACCTCCAGAACATTTCCAAGCATATTAAACAGGGAGCACAGCCAGTCATGGGCTACAAAATGGGAAAATCCTGCATTTTTAGTGTACTGATCTGTGTTGCCTGTATGGGAAATTGCACATAGATATTCATTTCTCAGTTCACCATGAGAAATATAAAAAAATTGTCTCAGATCTGAATAAACCAGGCAGTGACAGAAATGAGCACAGGGCCCCTTAGAGGCAGCATCAGTGCTGCTTTTCCAGCCTCCTCAGGGTTGCTCTGACATTGCCATCAGAGCCTGCAGAGCCAGAGCTGCCCCTGGGCAGTGCCTGAGCTGGGAGGGGTCTGCAGGGCAGAGCTGAGCCCCCAGGGCTGGGCTGGGCTCTGGCAGCACTGGCAGGGCCCAGCCCTGGGCACAGGGGAGCAGCTGCTGGCAGGGACAGCTCCAGGCAGCAGAGCCCTGGGCAGGCAGGGGGGAGAAGTGCCCCCAAGCTGTGCTGGGATATTTAAAGTCCTCTCCAAACCCAACTATTCCATGATTACTTTTATTACAGAACCCCATGTGCAGCCACAGCCAATGTCCAACAGCAGCTCCAACAGCCACTTCCTCCTGCTGGCACAGGCAGACGCGCGGCAGCTGCAGCTCCTGCATTTCTGCCTCTTCCTGGGCCTCTCCCTGGCTGCCCTCCTGGGCAACGGCCTCATCATCAGCGCCGTAGCCTGCGGCCACCACCTGCACTCGCCCATGTTCTTCTTCCTGCTCAACCTGGCCCTCAGCGACCTGGGCTCCATCTGCACCACTGTCCCCAAAGCCATGCACAATTCCCTCTGGGACACCAGCACCATCTCCTACATGGCATGTGCTGCACAGCTTTTTCTGATTATCTTCTTCCTTGGGACAGAGTTTTCCCTCCTGACCATCATGTGCTATGACCACTATGTGTCCATCTGCAAACTCCTGCACTACGGGACCCTCCTGGGCAGCAGAGCTTGTGCCCACATGGCAGCAGCTGCCTGGGCCAGTGCCTTTCTCAATTCGCTGCTGCACACGGCCAATACATTTTCCCTGCCCCTGTGCCATGGCACTGCCCTGGGCCAGGTCTTCTGTGAAATCCCCCAGATCCTCAAGCTCTCCTGCTCCAAATCCTACTTCAGGGAACTTTGGCTCATTGTGGTTAGTGGCTGTTTAGCTTTTGGCTGTTTTGTGTTCATTGTTTTCTCCTATGTGCAGATCTTAAGGGCCGTGCTGAGGATCCCCTCTGAGCAGGGACGGCACAAAGCTTTTTCCACCTGCCTCCCTCACCTGGCTGTGGTCTCCCTGTTCCTCACGACTGCCACATTTGCTCACCTGAAGCCCCCCTCCATCTCCTCACCATCCCTAGATCTGGCCTTGTCAGTTCTGTACTCGGTGGTGCCTCCAGCCCTGAACCCCCTCATCTACAGCCTGAGGAACCAGGAGCTCAAGTTTGCAGTGAGGAGACTGATGACTGGATGCTTTCAGGAACATTAAACTGCTGGCCAATTTCTGCAAATCACTTGTAATAAAAGTTATCTTTGATGCTTCTTGTTGGTTTCATTTTGGAGGTTCTTTTTCTTTGTTTTACATTTTAATGTTGTCCACAAAGAAATGTCCTTGTTTGTGCCATTTCTCATTTTGTTTCTCTCCACCTTCCCTGTGGCCACAGACTGTGTCAATGAGGGGCTGTGCTCTTGGTGGATTTAAAGGAACTAAAGGGTCTGCCAGCAGAATTTTCAGCAGAGATGCCCTTTTGTTGCCTTCTCTGGAGCTGCAGCAGCAATGTCTGTGTGCAGAGCAGGGGACAGAGTGGCTGGACAGCAGCCAGGCAGAAAGGGACCTGCAGGGACTGATGGACAGTAGGCTGGACATGAGCCAGCAGTGTGCCCAGGTGGCCAAGAAGGCCATTGGCTCCTGGCCTGGATCAGGAATGGTGTGGCCAGCAGGACCAGGGCAGTGATTCTTCCCCTGTGCTCGGCACTCGTTGGGCAGCACCTCGAGTGCCGTGTCCTGGCACTTGGACTTGTTAAACCTCACCTTGCTGGATTTGGGCCCTGGATCCAGCCTGTCCAGGTCCCTGTGCAGAGCCCTCCTCCCCTCCAGCAGATCAACACTCACAGGCAGCTTGTCATCTGCAAATTTCCTGATGGTGGACTCAGTCCCCTCATCCAGATCATGAATGCAGACATTTAAATCCAAGCTGGCTGGCTCTGACCCCTCGGCCATCCTGTGGGTGCCCTGTGATGGCACTCAGGGTGATCTGTTCCATAACCTTGCCAGGCACCAAGGTCAGGCTGACAGGCCTGGAGTTCCCCAGATCCTCCTTCCAGTTTTTCTTGGGGATGGGCTCACACTGGCTCCTCCAGTACTCTGGGACCTCCCTGCTGAGCCAGGACTGATGGTAAATGATGGAGAGCAGCTTGGCGAGTTCATCCACCAGCTCCCTCATCCCCCTAGGATGGATCCCATCTGATCCCATACACCTGTGAGCATCTGAGTGTCTCAGCAGGTCCCCAACTGCTCCCTCCTGGACTACAGGGGGCTGTTCTGCTCCCTGTGCCTATCTACCAGCTCAGGAGATTTCTTGTCCTGAGGACAACCTATCCTAATATTGAAAATTGATACAAACAAGGTGTTAAGTTACTCAGTCTTTTCTTTGTCTTTACTTACTATATTCTCCACTGCATCCAATAAAGATGTTCTCCTTATCCCAGATTTTGCTATTAATTTATTTACAGAAACCTTTTCAATTTTTTTTCACAGAAGTGGCCAACTTAAGCAGTAGTTGAGTTTCACCTCTCAACTTTTCTTTCTCCATGACCTAATAACATCCTTTAACACTTCCAAAGTTGCCTGACATTCTGTCCAAAGTTAATGCACCCTCTATTTTTCCTTTGAGTTCCCACAGAAGCTCCATGGGCAGTCAGGGCAGTCATTTTCCTCACCAGCTCATCTTTTGCTACACTGGCACAGGCTGCTCCTTCCCCTGTAAGATTACTTCCTTGAAATGTGTCCATCCTCCCAGGACGCCTTTGTTTTAAAGGGCTGTTTCCCTTAAAAAAATCAGTACCTTATTCGGTACTCCCCAAATCTGCATCCTAAATAGGCCAAAGTCTGCCCTTCCTAATTTCAATGTGGAAGTTTTGTTGCTACCCCTCCTTCTTTCACAAAACATTGAAATCTTGATTATTTCATGGTCACTGTGCCCCAGGCAGCCTCCGACCCCCACATCTGCCACCATCGCTTCTCTGTTTGTGAGCAGCAGGAGACAGAGCTTTCCTTGGGAGTGGAGTGTTTCCAAAAATTCAGTAAAACAGAAAACTCCTTAACCCCAATGCAGCATTAAGAAGCAGCATTCTTTATTCAGCCGGATGCACGGGGGATAGCTCCTCCCAAAGCCGAGCGTGCTGAGTACAGGAAAGTTTCTGTTCATATTCTGTATTTTGCACACATATTCATTGATTGTCCTGGACTAAACACACATCTGATAATCATTCCCCCAGAATCATTAACGTATTTCCCCTCCCCTTTTGCATGCTCTCTTCTGTTCTGGGGGTCTCTCTGGTGGTCCCTGGTGGTCGTGGACCCCAGTGTTCCAGTGGGCCTGGCTGAGCTGGCAGGACACTGAGGCTGGTGAACTTCCAGTTCCCCTTCTGACACAATGAGCATTGTGTGGTTTCCATAGGCCTGGGGTTTTGGAGAACAAGCTCCGGTGTTAACTCACCTGGTGTAGATAATTTATCATCTGGTAACATGAGGTCACAGAGTTATGTGAGGTCATCGAGCAGCTACAGCATCATAGACTGCCTCTGTGACATCCCAGAGCCTGCTGTGACATCATAGGGCAGAGGTCTGATATCCCAGAGCAGGCTGTGACATCACAGAGGGGCTGTGTGACATCCCAGGAGGGCTCTGTGACGTCACTGGGGTGGTCACTCCGCCCCAGCTCCCCCTCACAGTTTCTCCCAACAAGTCCAATGCTGTTCATGCCCAGCGGGGTCCCTTATCCCCTGGTATCCCCCCGGTCCACCTGGAGCCACAGCCCCCACCAAAGGACATTCCACAGGATCCCCCCCAGAGCCTGACATGGGGAAAAGGGGCCAGGGCTGTGTGACCAGGACATCAAGGACGTGGATTATCCAGGTCCCTGTGGCCTGGGTTGGGTTCCCCAGGGCAGGAAAGATGTCTGGCAGCTGGAGCAGGGTTAGGGAAGGGCCTCCAAGGTAGGGCTGGAGCCCTTGGGCTGTGAGCAGAGGCTGAGGGAGCTGGGTTTGTCCAGCCCAGAGCAGGGAAGGCTGAGGGGCTCCTCATCCCAGCCTGGCAGCGCCAGCAAGGAGGGGATGGAGAACACAGAGCCAGGCTCTTCACCCTAAGACAGCTTTGTGGCTGCCCCGGCTTTGGGATGGGCCCTGGGCCTGGAGCAGGAGCAGCTCTGGAGGGCCCCAAGGCCGGGGCTCTTGTGCTGGCCTGGGCAGATGGGATGGCAGCAGGGGCTGCAGAGCTCTCAGCACCTCAGCCCGAGGGGAGCAGGGCACCCAGGGAGCCTCCTTTGGCCTTGGCCAAGCCCCTTCCCCCATGGCTGGGGCTGAGTCCTGGCTGAGCTGCAGCTGCTGCTGTGCCCTGGCCAGGGGCTGAGGCCGTGGGGCCAGTGGCCAGAGCAGCCTGGGCTGAGCAGAGCTGTGGGGCCAGAGCCGGCTGGGCTGTGCTGGGGAGAGGCCCTTGGTGCTGCACAGAGCTCAGGGCAGCTGGCAGAGCTTGCAGGGAGCTGGGCTGGGCTCAGAGAGCCTGGCACAGGAACCATCAGTGTCCATCCCAGCCTGGCTGAGCGTGCAGGGCAGGACTCAGCCCAGGCCTTGTGGGGCAGGGCCAGCGCCTGTGCAAGGCATGGAAAACAGGCAAGTGTCTGAGAGAGGAGGCTGCTCTGTGCCCTTGGGGGCATGGACACAGCAGGGAGGGGGCCCAGGACATTTGTCTCCGCCCGCCTCTGTCCCCAGCCCTTGGCAGCCCTGGCTGCTGAGCCCAGCTTTGCCCTGGGCTGAGTTTGGCTGTGGCCCAGCTCCATCCTCCTGCGGGGCTCAGGGCCTGTTCCCGGCCATGGCCAGCCCTGGCCGGCCTCTCTGCTGGCCCAGAGGCCGGCAGAGCCCGGGGCAGGGCTGTCTGTGCAGCCCCACAGGTGCCACGAGCTCTGCAGGAGCTGGCAGAGGCTGCCCAGCAGGGAGGCCATGGGGCACAGAGCCCCAAGGCTGCTGTGGGCACCACGGCACAGGGGCCGTTCCCAGCCGCAATGCTCCTGTCCTGGGCTGGGCCTGCACAGGGGCTGTGGCACCATGGCCGGGCCAGCACAGGGTCACAAAGGGGCCACGCAGCCGCTGCCGGGGCTGGCAGCAAGGCCGGGCACAGACAAGGAATTGCTGAGCATGGCCTGCGCTGGCCAGGGCTGACTGTGCCAAAGGCAGAGCTCAGCTGCCCTTGGTGGCTGCAGGAACACTCAGGAGCCCAAAGAGCCTCCATGGCTGTGCTGGAGACCAAGGCTGGAGCAGGGAAATGCAGGGCTGCTGCGCCATGGGGAGGGCATTGAATTCCAGCACACACCTCAGCTCTCTGATGATCCCGGCACCATGCTGGGCCCTGTTTCAGACTGGAGCAGAGCAGATGTTGATGGCACAGGAGCCCTGCGGGGCTGGCAGGGACCTGCAGCTTGCAAGGTGCTCTGCTCTCCCTCAGCTCCACTCTGAGAGATCCAATCCCAGTTTGGCACCTCAGGGCACAAGTGGCACCGCCTGTCCATGGGCACACAGCTGATATCTGCCTGGAAAGGGGCACAGGTTTAAATTCTTGTACATTTCATAATATACAAGGACATTTTTATTATCTGGGTCACTTGAGTACTTTTAAGAAATACCAAAGTCTTCCCTCCAGGAACAGGAATTTCCTGGAAGTGTACTGATGGGAGAAGGAGAAGAAATACTGCTCTTCCCCTTTACTTGAGTCACCAATATTGTTTACTACATCATCTCTCTCTTCCTTCAGGTATTTCCACCTCTTCTGTTGAAATGGCCATGTCTAAGGACATCTCTTCACTAGACCAGCTGGATCTATGTCCTTCCTGTTACTCCCAGATTTCCTCCTCCAGATGCTCTCTGGTCACACAAGGGCCTCTCAACTGACTGGTTACATGCTTTGAGCTTCAGGGAGTTGCCCAATCTTTAAGAAGTCCAAATAAATATCACATTAATCAACACCTTACTTATATTAATATCTGTCACAGTATTGCCTTTTCTTATGCCTCTGTCTTAAACTGTTCCTGTATAGAAATCCCTTGGGGATGGGGGACATGTCAGATGCTGCTGGGACATCACAGAGAGCTGAGGGAAGAGCTGTGATGGTTATTAAACTGTTCAAATGTTCAACTTGTGTTTGTTGGCAAGAAACCTTTCTGTGCTTCTGAGTGTCACCATCCCTGAGCCCAAAGGACACAAACCTGATGAGTTGTGGTTCCCTGCAGGGGCACTTGGACCTTGGCTCTGCACAGGAGAGCTCTTCATCCACTTTCCCGCTTTTCCTCCCTCTGGGCATGGAAGGAGCTCGTGCCTTCAGTGTGTGACTCGTGTGTGCAAAGAGCAAATCTGGGCAGAATTGGGGCAGGGAGGGTTTGGGGGGACCTTGGGACCTGTGCTGGGCACAGAAGGTGTTTTCCATTGCTCTGAGACTGTCTGCTGTGCAAAGTGGATTTAATATCCAGCAGAGGAATGAGTTTTGCATTTGATGGAGCTGTGCCTTCCCTTGGCTTTGCTGGCTGAGAAGAAATGAACATCCCTCTGGGTCTGGGGCAGCTCCTTCTCCAAGGAAAGCAGGTGGGAGTTGGAGCTAAGGAGCTGAAACTTTGGCAAAAGGTTTAATAAGACATTCAATGAACACAAAACACTTCTCAAAGCTGTATATTGGTCCATTCAACTTCACAAACTCTAAGCCATCTGAGTTTTAAGTTGCTCAACATTTTCAAGAAGTCAGAAATAAAAGAACGAGAGACAGAAATAGAGAATGATGAAAAAGATTTGGAGAAGCACACACAGAGCTACCAACTCCTGGATTCCAGCACTGTTCAGATCGGAATTCCAAGAGGAGGTAGGGTCAAGATGTGTGCTCGCCTTGTGCTCAGCCTTAAATACCCCTTGGTCTTCCTGGGCCCTTCCCCCAGGTGGGACTTGGGGTCATTTGGTCACTCAGGAGCTGGGCTGGGGGCTCCAGAGGTGGCTGTGGAGCATTGCCTGTACTGTGCCAGGGACTGGCAGACACTGCTGGGCTGGGATAGAGGCCCTGGGGGGATTGGGGTTCCAGGGCAGGGCAGGGCTGGGGTTCCAGGGCAGGGCAAGGCTGGACCTGCCCCTTCCTCCCCCACACACAAAATGTTTCCAGCCCACAATCTCCTCCAGTCTGTCACAACAGGCAGTGTTGGAGGTGAAATCCCAGTTGTGGCCACGGGCACCTGCAGGAAGAAGGACAGTTCTTTTCCATAGGAATGAAAGCCCCAGTTCTCGGTTTATTTCTGATTTAATTGCCTGGAATTTATTTGGTTTTGTTGTTGCTTTGTTTCCTTTTTTGTGCCTGAAGTGTCCAGTCAGGAGCAGAGTGACTCTTGCCAAGGAACTTTGTGGTGCTGTTGCTCAATATTAAATCTGGTTTTTGCTGCTCCCTTGCTGGGGATTTTTTCAGCGCTCTCAAGCCCTCGTTGGCAACAGGGTGAAGGAGCCCTGGGCCAGGCTCTGGCCCTGGGGGACACGGGGACGCTGCCGGGGGGTCCCTGTCCCCTGTCCCGCCCCCCATGGCCCTGTGTCAGGCTCGGGGGTCGATCTCGTGGAACATCCTCTGGGGGAGGCTGCGGCGCTGAGGGCGGGGGGACCCGGGGGGACAGGGGACCCCGCTGTGCACGAGCAGCGTTGGACTTCTCTGGGGGAACTGGGAGGGGGGGCTGGGGCAGAGTCACCTCCCCAGTGACCTCACACAGCCCCTGTGATGTCACACAGCCCCTGGGGTGTCACAACCCACTCTTGGATGCCACATAGCTCCCTTGTGATGTCATAGGCCCAACTCTGCGATGTCACTCTGTGATGTCACAAAGCTGTGCTGTTACAGAAGATTCTGTGATGTCAGAAATTCACCCTGTACTATGACGACACAAAGTCATCCTGTGACATCACAGTCTGTTCCATGATGTCATAGCCTGCTCTATGATGTCACACAGCCAACTCGGTGATGTCACAACCCACACTCTGATGTCCCAGAGCCACTCTCTACATGACGGCAGAGTCTGCCTATGGCCTCACACTATGATGTCACACCCTGCTGTGTGATGTCACAAGCCCCGCTGTGATGTCACAAAACCCTCCCTGTGATGTCATACTGCCACTCTGTAATGTCACAGCACACACTTTGACCTCACTGCCCGCTCTATGATGTCATACAGCCATGCCATGATGTCACAGCCTGCTCTCTGATGTCACACTGTCCCCTCTATCATGCCATAGCTGCTTGATGACCTCACACAACACGCTCTGTGATGTCATAGCCCAGTCTGTGACCTCACACAACCCACGCTGTGCTGTCACACAGCCCCCCTCTGACATCACAGCTGCTCTGTGCCTCCGTGACACAGCCACAGAGGCGCTGCTGTGACACAGCCCCCTCTGGGACACCCCACAGCCCCTGCCAGTGCTGAGCCCCTGTGAGCTCTGTCTGTGCCCTGCTCGTGTCCCTGCGATGCCCTGGCAGTGCCCCAGCCCTGCTGGGCTGTGCACAGGAGCTGCTCCTGGCCACAGCTGTCTCTCTGCAGCGCTGCCCTTGCCAGGAGCTGCCTCTGGGCCAGGAGCCCGGCCCAGCTCAGCAGCACAGACACAGCACCAGGACGTTAATGACCCTCTGGGGCTTTGGTGCTCTTTGCATCGGACCCAGACCTGAGTGTGCTCAAAGAACTTCTCAAGAACTCAAATCAGATTCAAAGTCCAGACTTTCTTTAACTTTTAATGGGTCCCACTGAGGGACACAACTCATGTGAAAGTGTCCCTGGGTTCCAGTTAGAGCAGAACACTGGAGGCAGTGATGACAGCTGGGGATAAACAAGGCAAAGGTGTCTCTGGTGCTGAGCAAACCTGGATATCACCATGGTGTCCTTGGACCTGCATTGTCACACTGACCCACGGTTCCATGAGGTTCCCCAGTGTCACCATGGTCACTGTCAGAGGCTGGATGAGATCAGTGTCCCGAGACACCTTGGGTTGAGCTGTCAATCAGTCCCACAGCTGGGACAGCGCTAACCCGGCTCTGAACGCCCGAGCTATCACAAGTCCCAGCTGGGGGGAGGCCCACGAAGGCCCAGGGGCTTAAAACCAAGGAGCACAAGGTCAGCCCCTGCTATGGACTCTGCCTTCTTCTAGGGTTTGTGTCTCACCCACACTGGAACCCCAGGAGCTGGGAGCCACATGTGTATCTTTCTGTGGAGCTTCTGTCTCTCTGTCTCTTTCCTCTCCTTCTAATGCTCTTTCTATGGAACATTTTTGGGTCCCTGAACAACTGAAGTGTTTAAGGCTGAGAGGTCCAGCTTGTTCTGGTGCTTTCCATGAACTGATTGAACTCTTGATTTATGAACCAATGCACTAGATGTGGAATCCTCTACACTGAACTCAGAAACAAACTCCCTCTGTCAGAGCATTTTCATCTTCTAGATCACTTTCAAGATGCCCATGGGGATGTTGCAATGATTATCACACAGCTCTCCATTTCTGGATGCAGGCTCTGCAGATTCTTTCTCTGCATTCAGTCAGGCTTGGATTCCCTGACAATTCCTGGTAGCCCGTCATGGTTTCTTAGGGCAGAACAGTAACAATGAAAACCTTACCAATGGCACAACTGCCCAGCCCACAAGGAAAAGAAAGAACAAGCTGTCAAGTTCTTCAAACATTTGTCCTGCTGTGCTGCAAGAGTTGAGCTGCACACAAGGTGTGGAAAGCCTAGAGAAGCTGCAGCTGGTGGCACATCTTGTGACAGAAGCTGCACCTCGTTCTCCAGGAAAGGTTCTTGGAAAGAGCAAACAGGAGTGTGGAGAAGATTCTGGGAAAACTGAAACAGCTTTTAGGAAATGAAATGAAAATGGAAAGAAACAATCCAAGATGTTTTTCTCTGTTTATTTTTATGCTCCCCTTTTCCATGTTGCACTGCTTCTCCATCCCCTTAATCCAAATAGATCTCAGCTCTAAGATCCATGACATGGCAAGTTTTAGACACTGTAAAATACCATGAGCTACACACAGTTTTTGCCTTCCCCTGGTTTACTTGGAAAGCAGTGATGGAGACTAAGTGCAGCCCTTGGGTCAGGTACAAATTCAGCATTCAGGGAATGTGCTCCCCTAGGGTTTGATCCTCAGCGGGGACAATGCACAGCAGCGCTCAAGGGGATTCCTGTTCCCCTGTGCAGGAGTCCAGACTCTGAGTCTGGGCTGAACAGGGCAAAGTTCCCGTGTTTGGACAGGCTCAGGGGCTGCCCCTGGGGAGCGGGGGGCTGGGCGCGGGGGCGAGCGGGCAACGGAAAAACGGACACGGGGACAAACGGCCCCGGAGCTTCAGTTGCAGCGGCAGCAGCAGCAGCAGCAGCGGCAGCGGCAGCGGCTGCAGCAGCAAAAGCAGACAAAGCAGTGATTTTGTCGCATTCCTCTTGATTCTCCTCTCCCTTTCCCGCTGTCCCCTCCTCTCCCAATCTCTCTCTCCCCATTCCCGGCCGGGCCATGTCCCCAGCCCGCCCCCAGCCCCGGGCGGGTCTGCCCCGGCCCCGGCCCCGTCCCCGTCCCCGGCCGTCCCGCCGGGGTCTCGTCTCCGCCCGGCTCTGGTCGTGCTGGCGGTGGCGCTGCTGGGCGGGCATCAGTGCCTGGGGCTGGGGCGGCACCGCCGCCCTCTGGCTCCGCCTGGCCCGAGCCCGGCCCCGGCCCCGACGTGGGCTCCAGTCCCGGCCCCGGCCCCGGCTCCTCCCGGGCCCCGCGGAGGACACACGCGGCGCAGCCGCTCCCGCCGCCCCCGCTGCGGCTTCCCCGGCCCGAGCTCCGCCGCTCGGCACCGCGGCCGTTGGCCCCGAGCCGCCGCTGTCCCGTTCCAGGGACAGAACGCCTGGGGAGGGCCGGCCCGGGGCGCTCGGGGGGCGCTCGGGGGCCGCTCCTGGCCCCGGGCCGAGCGCTGACAGCCCCGTCCCGCCCGCAGGGAAGGCGCAGGAGGAGGCCCTGCAGGAGCGGTACCGGCTGGGTTCGCTGCTGGGCAGCGGCGGGTTCGGCAGCGTCTTCGCGGCCACGCGGCTCTCGGATGGCGCCCCGGTGAGCGGCGGGGCCGGCGGCGGGCGCAGGAGGAGGGGGCGGAGGAGGAGGAGGATTAGCAGGAGGAGGAGGGGGAAGGAGGAGGAGGAGGAGGTGGAGGGGGCGGAGGAGGAGGAGGATGGGGCTCGGCGGGGCGGGTGGTGCGCTCAACCCACTGCTCTCCCTTGCTCGCAGGTGGCCATCAAAAGGGTGCCACGGAACCGCGTCCGGCACTGGGGCGAGCTGGTGAGTGAGCGGGGCCAGCGGCAGAAGCCGGGCCGTGCCGGGTGGCGAGGAGCCGGGGCCCGGCAGGGTGGGAGCTGCCGGGAGCCCTGCAGGGAGAGCGGGCATGGGCTGAGCGGGGCATGCAGAGCATCCCGGGCTGGCTGAGGGGTTCCCCAGCCCTGGCACGGCCTCAGCCCCACTGACGGCATCGCGCTCCTCCCGCAGCCCGACGGCACCAGCGCACCCCTGGAGGTCGTGCTGCTGGACAAGGTGTCCTCTGGCTGCACTGGTGTCATTCAGCTCCTGGAGTGGCTTGAGCTCCCTGACAGCATCGTGCTGGTGCTGGAGCGTCCGGAGCGGTGCCAGGAGCTGTCGGGTTTCCTGGCGGAGCGGAGGTTCCTGCCGGAGGAGGAGGCGCGGGGGCTGTTCCGCCAGGTGCTGGAGGCTGTGCGGCACTGCACCAGCTGCGGGGTCCTGCACAGGGACATCAAGCCTGAGAACATCCTGCTCGACCTGGCCACCGGGCAGCTGAAACTGATTGACTTTGGCTGTGGCGCCTTCCTCCAAGACACAGCCTACACCCAGTTTGCAGGTGAGCTCTGCCTGGGGATGCTCCTGGGCATCTCATGGCCCAGCCGGGGTGCAGCCCCAGGGCTCCCCCTATTGCAGCCAGGATGGGATTAATGCTGGAGCCAAGCTGATTTGGGTGGGGGTGTGAGGGGGGCCAGCTCCCAGCACTGCCCACAGCCTTCAGCACCCACTGTGGCCTGGGCTGGGGCTGGAGCTGGGGCAGCCAGCCTGACAAAAACCCCAGTGGGGGTAGCAGAGAGGGGCGTCTGACCCCGTGCCCTGGATGGTTTGGTGTGCAGGCGAGAAGGGCTTGGACTGCTCTGCTCCCATTGTTTGCCTTGACTGGTTAACATTTTTGGGGGGCCGTGCAGGCGGGGAGTAGAGCGGGCTTTCTCCACCACTGGATGAGTTTTGCTTTTGTGTGTCATGGTTGGGCCTTCCCAGGATTTCTGCTGCCCTCTTCCAACACCAGTGGCTTCTTTTCCAGCCCCAAGTCTGTCCACAAGTCCCAGGTGCTGGTGAGAGGGCAGCAGTCACCCTGTGTGCCACTGGGGCAGCCCCCACATGCCATGGGGTGCTGGGGCCAGGCTCTGGGAGCAGCAGCGTCCCCCTGATGAACTCTGTCTGTGTTCCACAGGAACCCTGTCCTACAGCCCACCAGAGTGGATCCAGCACCAACGCTACCACGGCGAGGCAGCGACGATCTGGTCCCTGGGCCTCCTGCTGTACCACCTGGTCATGGGGAAGCACCCGTTCAGGAGGGGCCAGGAGATCATCTGGGGGCGGATCTTGTTCCCACGACGGCTCTCTCAAGGTGGGTCCTCATCTCTGGCCATGGGGGCAATACCAGTGCTGGGAGACAGCAGCAGCTCATGAGCATCCTGCTCTGGCAGCTGCTGAGGAGGTGGCACATGTCCTGCTCTCCTGCTCTCCTCCAAACACAGAATCCATGGGGAAGTTTAGGCCCAGCTCTGGGCACACCCAGCATGGCCTGGGCATGGGAACAGGGGGGCAACTTCTCCAACTGACTGGTGATTTCTGGTTTGTTTCCCCAGAGTGCCAGGATCTCATTAAGAGGTGTTTGTCCATGCAGCCCTTGGACAGGCCATCCTTAGAAGAGCTTTTCCGTGATCCATGGGTGCAGGGTGGTCTTCTGCCCTAGAAGATGGGAGAGATCAACGTGCACAGTTGGATCCAGGGGCCTGGCAGGTAACAGCTCCACACTTGTCCTGGCAATCAGTGGCAAAGCCAACCAGACTGGTTTTGTCCTGCCTGTGTCACTGCCCAGGGGTCATCAGATGGGAACACGCAGCCCTTGTGCTGGAGCTGAGCTGCTCTGCCCAGCACTGGTGGCCACCATCTGAGCTGGTTTTGCTTGTCCTGGTTCCCTGACAGCTGGGGCCCTGGGCAGAACCTTGACAGCCTGGGCTCACCTCAGGGAAGGAGGAGGCGGCCCTGGAGAAGCTGTACCAGGTGGGGCTGCTGCTGCTGGGGACAGTGAGGACGACATCAAAAATGACAACCTCTTCCTCCACCTGGTCACCGGCAGCTGAAGATGATGGACTTTGATTCTGGCGCCTTCTCCAAAGCCAGGCTCCACAGGGAATTTGCAGGTGAGTCCACACGCAGGGGGATGCTCCCAGATTTGGGCATTGCACAGCCTGGCCGGGAACCAAAGGTTCCCCCTTTGCTGGGGCGGATGCAGCTAATCCTTCAGTCGGCTGCCAGGCTGCTTTTGGCAGGGCTAGGGGGATGGGCTGGGGTGCTGATGAAATGGGAGTGGGCTCCTGGCCCTGCCAACAGCCCCAGCACCCACCGTGCCCCGGGCTGGGGCTGGGGCTGGGGCAGCCAGCCCGACACAAAGAAACCCCCATGGTGGGAGCAGAGGTGGGACTCCAGAACCTGTGCAGGGGCTGCTTTGCTTTGCAGGCAAGGAAGGGCTTGGGCTGCTCCACTGCCCTGTTTGCTTTGGGATCACCGTTATTTTGGAGGGCAGTGCAGGGGGAAGGGAGATAGCCTGGGCTTCCCTCACCTGTGGGTGGGTTTTTCCCTGGCATGCAGGGGTTGGGCCTTCCTTAAGCCCCTGACAGAGATAAGATTTTTGACCTTTTTTCTTGTTCCCCTTTTTGTCTGTAATCTATTTTCAATAATTTGTTGTGTGTTTTTCTAGAGGAAGCGTTCCAGGTGGGGTCCAGTCTGGATGGGGAAGTGCTTGGGAGCAGCTGTGGCGTGGATGGGCCGTGCCCTGGGAGAAGGATGAGGACATCGTTTGGGACCAGCTTTTCTTCCAGCGAGGGATGGCGTGAGGTGGGTCCTGTCTGCTTGGCATGGTGGGATCAGAGCTTTGGGGAGATGGCAGCGAGCACAGGAGCATCCTGCTCTGGGCAGCTGCTGAGGGCTGGATGTGCCGTGGCTGGCTGCAGGCTGGGCACATGTCCTGCCCTCCTGCTCTGCTTCCACAGGCAGCAGGGATGGGCAGCTCTGGGCACAGCTCTGGGCACGGCCAGCATGGCCTGGGCACCGCGGGCGGCTGGGACAAGGGGCCAGGAGCCTTCAGCTGACGGGCGCTTTCTGGTTTCTCTCCTTGCAGCCGGGCTCTGCGGGTGCTGAGGCTGCTCTGGGCTCTGCCAGGGCTCTGCTGGAGCTCAGCACCGGGCTGCAATCAGCCAAAGAAGAAATGGGGTGACCTGCAGCACAGACCTGCTTGAGCATTTCAGCAACACAGCTCAAGTTTGCAGAGTGTACACCTCCAAGGGCAAACATGACACCACCCAAAAATTAAACTTTTTCAATAACTTCTGAAATGAAATCAATCTGGGATGGCCCCAAATGACATTTTGCAGCTTGCTCAAGCTGTAGCTCAGCCCTTCTCTGAACTGTTCTCTCCCCCACCTGCCTTTTACTTCCCAACTGCTCCCTCTTGTCCCCCAGTGAGTTCCCAGCCCATGGCAGTCTCCATCACACTGTTGCCTTCCTTGGTGCCCCTCACCATGAGGAAGGCCGAGCCCCAGGCTTAGGGACTCATCCTGTCACTGGCTGAGGAGCAGCAATGTCTCAGAGCTCCAGTGGGATTTTAGTGTCATTCAGAGCTGCTCTCCAGCCCTCAGCTCTCCTCACTGCTGAGTTCCCACTCCCTTTTCCTCGTCCTTGCAGCAGGATGAGCTCTGTGAATCCCCTTGAGCCTCCCCACTCTGCCCAGCCCACGCACCCACCTCAGTTATGCTGAAGCTGCAGCTTCTCTGTCTCCTGTGGCACACCAGTCCAGTCCCCTGTGTGGGGAGCCCCAGCCCCAGAGCACAGCACTCAGCAGTGCACTCCGGGCTGGAGCAGCTGCCCTGTAGCCATGGCTTGGCTCTCTGTGGCAAGGGAATGCTCCCTGTTTGCATCTGTCCCTGCAGGATGGCCCCAGGGCAGAGCCCAGCCGGGCTCCCACTGCAGCCCCTGAAGCATGGGGCAGACAGTGGTCCCAGAGCTGGGGTTCACGGGGAGCACCCGGAGCTGTGGCTTTCAGTCAGTGTTGGCAAATGTTGTGTTCTCATCTCCTGCAGCCTGTGGGGAAAGCAGCCTGTGCTGCCAGGCCTGTGTGTGCCAGGGGCTCTTGGATGTCTCTGTACCCATGGACAGAAGGCTCTGTGTGTGCCAGGGGCTCTAGGATGTCTCTGTACCCATGGACAGAAGGCTCTGTGTGTGCCAGGGGCTCTTGGATGTCTCTGTACCCGTGGACAGAAGGCTCTGTGTGTGCCAGGGGCTCTTGGATGTCTCTGTACCCATGGACAGAAGGCTCTGTGTGTGCCAGGGGCTCTTGGATGTCTCTGTATCCATGGACAGAAGGCTCTGTGTGTGCCAGGGGCTCTAGGATGTCTCTACCCATGGACAGAAGGCCCTGTCTGTGCCAGGGTTTCCATAATGTCTCTGTGCCCATGGGTATGGAATAGCATGGACACTGAAAGTGTCAGTCCCGTTGCTTGCACGCTCCTTCCTTTGTACACAAGACACATCCAGGCACACCCCCATGTACAGATACATTAAAAGGACAGGGAGGGACAGAGATTTCCCACAGTACTCTAACTTTGGCATAACTCACCTTTTAGCTGGTGGCCAGGGGATTTTTTTTCCCAGCTCTGTGTGAGAAGGTGTCCAGGAGCTGAAGCAGCAGCATTTAGAAGCAGTTTCAGGATTTCTAGGCAGGAAGTGGAGCTGACAAACATCCACATAATTTGCCGTATTCATCAGGATGTGCTGCTAGTTCTTTGGGAATATGGCCCAATGGAGACATGAGCCTTGGAAAAATCCCAGCTCTCTGTGGGTTTGTGCAAAGGGGGAGCAACAGAAACACTTTGTGTCTGCTTTGGGGACACAAGGTCCAAGGAGATGCGGTTGCAGAGGGTGACCTGGGCTGGTGGCAGGTGAAGTCCTGGTTCATGGCATCCCAGAGTGGCACAGGACAAAGCTCCAAGCACTCCCAACCCCACTGATGAAGTCTTTGTGATGCTGCACATCCTATAGGAAAAGCTGCTGTCACACAATGCACTGGGATTTGTAAGTTTCATTTCTAATACTTTAGGTCCAAGTTTCAAACTGCAATATTTTTGTTCTCAAGACACAGTCATGCACAATCCATCTCTAATCCTCCTATTGCTTCAACACCAATTTAAAAAAATAAATCTTAATATTGGAAACAAAACCCAAAGTCTTTAAAAAAAGGATGCTGAGGTCAGTCAGTAAGATGGATCCAGGCCATCAGAACAGGCACAAAGTAAATGAGTTCTCCTTTTAAAAAGATCAGTTACCTCTTAAATCCAAAGTTACAGAAGATTTCATTACACATTTGTTTCTTTTTGTTTTCTCTTTCATATTTTTCTCGTTTTTTTTTTTATTTTTTCTATTTTATTTTATGTAGATAACACATCCTGAAAAATAGGTAAGATTTTTCAGCAAAAATAAGATTCACAACAAAATAAGATACATTTCTGATAAACAATGAAAATATTTACTCCTCTGTTTACTTTCCTCTGGATACCCTGCAGTAAAAAATCTAGCAGATATGAGAAGAGTTGTCAAGTGTTTGCTTTGGACTAAGCTGGAGTTCAGCACTGCTGACATCCTGATCCAGCCAAGAGTTGCAGAATTCTTTTGCACATCCCGAATGTGTTTGCAGGCACAGCACCTGCAGTGCTGACACACCAGTGCACGTGAATAACTCTGTTACTCCCTCACAGGAGTTGGGCTCTGCCCCAGAGCGAGGTGCTCCAGCCCTTTGCTCCTGGTTCCCGTGGGGAGCAGCTCCCTTCCCTCTGGCTGAGCTGCTCAGGCAGAGCCCGGCAGCTCCTGGCCCTGCAGGGCTGAGGCTTTTCCCCGTTGCTGGGCACAGACTGATGGAGCAGCACCGCTGAACACGGGCACACACAGGGACCAGCAGCAGCTGCCTTTGGCCACCTGAGGCTCCAAGGCCCAAACTCAGAGCAGACAGGGCTGGAAGAGACTCACAGGCTCCCTGCTGGCTGTGCTGCCCCACTTGTGCCCACCTGGGAGCCCCCAGGGCCAGCAGGGACTTGAGATGGCAGCCCTGGGCTCCTGGAGCTTGTGCAAGGAGCGGAGCTGGGGACTCCCTGTCCATGGGGAGCTTCCAGATGGAAAAGGCTGCTGTGCCCAGGCAGCTCCAAGGGCACAGAAAGGAGGGTCTCCACCACGGGATCTGTGCCAGTCCCACAGTCCTGGGCAGCAGCCACCGAGCCCTCGGGGAGCAGAGGGCACAGCAAGAGGGACAAAAGCAGGCAAGGTCAGAGACTGGAGAGAGCCAGACCCGGCAGCAGGAACAGCTGCTCCATTGCACTCTTGGAGAAAGCTCTTGGCTGCTTCAAAGCGCTGAAAGGTGTGCAGGGCAGAGAGGAGGCCACACCAAACACTGCTCCTGTTTGCACAGCCTCCCCTCTCCGTGTCCCAGAAGGAATTGGATGGACTGTGCTCTTCTCTCCGAGTGTCTCGTTCAGCACGAGCAGCTGAGCGCCAGAAGCTGAAGGAGCTGAAGCCTCAGGCCTCAAGAGCTGGGCCTGAGGAGACACTGTGAGCAAATGAATGCTGCTAACATGGACCTGGCTGAATGCAGCAGATGGAATCATGGAATCACAGAACCCTTTCTGTTGGAAAAGACCTCTGAGCTCATCCAGTCCAGCCGGTCACCCAGCAGTGTCGAGCCCAGCACTAAACCACGTCCCTGAAGTGCCAAGGCCTGGACAACAGCCCTGAGTGAGGCCCTGAGCCAAAGGTGGCCTCTGGATGAACCTTCCAACCAAAGGTTATCTTTGCATCTGCTCACTTGTCACTGTAGAGCAGGACGGGAACGAAAATGACTCCAAATCAAAGGCAAAGAGAATGAACTCCGATCTATTTCAAATGCACCGCTCCATTTATAGAGAACATCATGCGGACTGATTTCATTGGTCTTAGAGTAAAAACATCTCACACCACTGGTGTGCAGTGAATGACGCACGGTGGCAGAACCCATCTATAAACAATGTGAACAACAAGATAGATTAGAGAATTATTTACATTCTTTCCCAGCTGTCTCCCAGGCTCTCGCCTGGTTAGAAAACCTTCTCTTTTTCTCTCTGACTGAACTGAGAATATCCACACCCTGCTTTCTGGGATTTCTGGCCCTGCCTCCTGTCCCAGAGTTTGGCAATTCCCCTTGCACAGCGTGCTGAGCTCTCCATGACCAGCTCGAGAGGTTTCTCAGCTGTGGCGTCCTGTGGCATGGCACAAGAATCTGCCTCCAATTAGCTCGGGAGCGCAGCTCCAGACACATGGGTTTGGTTGAGTAAATGCTATTTGTTTGGTGGGTAATGATGTTTTTCTCAGCTTATGCTTTATTCATAGCATGAGTGACATTTCTACAAGAGGTAGTGATGTGTCTCTGGGTCTTAGTTCTGTTCTGGTTTTGGAAAATACACTTCAAACAGCTATAGCATTACACATTAGATAACCGGCGTATGAGTAAAATTACAGTAATAACTAGGGGCTTATGAATTAAATGAAATAAATATAGACACTAGGTTTTAAAAACAACAGGCCTTTACTATGATGAAAGGAATAATTTTGATTCAAGGGTGGAATAGATCTTGGTTTTGAATTTAATTATATGTTACAGTTTTGCAATTATCATTGTTGGATTACTCATGGGATTAAAATGCACATCTTTTAAAATGAAAGGTAGAAATATAGCTTTTTAAACATTTCATTTCAAGATCATTAGGTACATTATTACCTCAGCTACAAGACAATTTCATTTTTGCTCTGATCCTCTTTGATTTCTAACAGATAGGAAACAGCCTTCAGTAGTCTCTCTTCATAGTGTTTCTTTTTCTGTATTCCCATGTCTTGGACTAAATTTCTTCTATTGAAGATCTGCAGTGGCCCAAATGACCATATTTGAGCTCTGAATTTGTTGTATCTCTCTTCCTGTTTTTTCTTTTGGCCTGTTTTCAGATTAATAATGTGAGACTAGATAAGCTTCATGGAAAAAAAAGAGTCTATTTCATCATGTTAACCCAATAATACTATCAGGCAGCATCAAACAAACAAGCTGTGTGTTTCTCCAGAGCCCTGAGATGAATACCTTTTTTGAAACATGGAGATTTATATTCCTGTGGGAATGTAAGTGATATCAAGGGCAGCAGATTTTGAGTGCAGCTGTAGTTACCATTAACAGAGGTAAGTACTTGAAGGAATTTTGATATTTCAGCCATGGTTTATTATCAAGGGTCTCTTGTGTGAAATATGCCAACCAGAACATAGATGACCATTGATTGCTACATTTGGCTTCATTAAAAAAAAAAAAAAAAAAAAAGGAAGAAATTTCTTAAATGCATTATGTTTTTAATATTTAAGAAGTAAGTTCATGGAAACCTGGAAACTCATACTCAGGTGCTGTGAATCACAAGAGTTTCTTGTGGAACAAAGCACAGCCATCTATACTGTGTGTGTATCTGAGTGTGCGTGGGTTACTTTTTTGTGAATCGTGAATCTTTTCTATCTTTAGATTGTTATTAATAGAAGAACTTTAAAATTCCTTTCACATTGATAGCCAGAATTTTGGATCAAATACATAGAAAGAAATACAGAAGTGTGGGCATTTCTGAGGTTCTAGAGTTCCCCATATGACCAAGCAGTAGAGTTTATAATCTCTGTATTTTAACTTTCCTTGTCCGGTAATATGGACTAGAAAAATAAGATTTGTATATAGAGTCTAAAAGCATAGAAGATTAATAGTTTGAAGTACTGCCTTCAGCTTTCACAAATTTCATGGAGAAGTGAAGACTAACAACATTAAGGAGGTGTTCAATAGCTCTGTGTGATTGACCAAAGCAGTTTCATTAGATTTTCTTTTCCCTCTTTTTTTTTTTTTTTTAATAATTTAAGCTGTGCTTTTGCCAAATACCAGTCTCAGAACTTTGCATCCTACATTCTGACAAGAGGCAGCAGTATAAAAGAGGTGGGAAGAGAGGCTTTAGCAATATATTTTCTCCTTTTGCCATTCTCCCAAGGCAAAACCTGTAGTCTTTCTGAAGCCATTGGCCAGCATTTACTCTTAATCTCCAGCCTGTATCTACATATTAATTTTTTAAAAATTGTATTCAATGGATCATGTAAATAAGTCTGCTGTCCAGCAATTATTCACGTAAGATGCAATGCAACCAAATTGTATTGTGATTTTCCTATTGCAAAATCTTGTCCTTTTTAAAAAATTTACTAATATTTTATTTTTCTGAAGGCAGAGTGGATGCAGACAATGTACCTGCCAAAGTCAGAGAGATTGCAGACAGGGTTTCCAGCTTTTAAGTTTCCAGGGCTTTGTGTATTCAGATTCAGGCATTCTAACTTTGAACATGCAGCCATTTAATCTTGCAAAGACAAAGGTTGTATTGGCATGGAAGCAAATACAGAAATGCACTCTGTAAGGCCATGAAAGAATGTCACTGCATTACAGCAGCCTAACAAGGTATCATACATCAGCTGAAGCATTGTAATTGTCTGTCTGTGCACTTGAGCTTGCCCAGAGCGAGGTAAACATCCATATGCTCCAGGGATTACTCATTAAATGAAGCATTATGGTTTAGTACTGAGAAATCTCTGCTGTCCTTCCATTATTTTCTACTTAAATGATCATTTTCTTCTGCATAACAGTAAGTTTTAATTACGCGATTTGCTGTGTGTCTATGTTGGATGTTTTTCAGTGTCTCATGCAGACTGTAGACAAACACATACATGTGTGCACACACAACATTTTCCCTGCTATAATTTGGTATTTCTGGCACTTTGCAATAGTAGGGTCAAAGCCAAACTGTAGCTACCTCTGGAAAATCTTACAAGTAGCTGTAATTGAAAAAAGGCAGTATAACTTTTCTGTTTTAAAACCTAGTGGAGACTTTTTTTCAGAAAATTGAATGCTTTTCATCATTGCTTCAATGTGAGTTTTTGATGAAGTTATGGAACTTTTGAATGTGTGTATTTTTTGAAACAATTCTGAAACTCATTAGGCAGTAACAGAAATGCCTTTACATTATCGTGATCCACTGCTAACTCAAAATTTGACTTTTGATAGATGTAGTAAAAAGAATGAAATTATTCTGAATTCTAAGTAAGTAAATACAACTAGTTTGATCCTCCAGGATAATTACAGTTTATAATACTGAATTGAAAAGTTTATTGTGGTTGTAAAACAAAAGGAACTTTTTGATAGGGCTTACTGTTGTAGTTCTGTGAGATGTAATCCTTTTGGATATTTCCTACCCCTCATGATTCACTCTGTTGCTAATGAAGTTGTATTCTGACAGGCCTTTAAATTAATGCCTATGCCTGTATGAAGCACAAGTATGGAGTACATAAAGTACAATTGTTTTAAGTATTTATATTTGTCTACTGATGCACTAGAATCTAACAAACTCAAAGGAGGAATCCCTTTCACGAGCTGTAAATTTCAAAAGTTCTGACCTATTGACTTCATAAGAGCAAAAATTCTCCAGTGGGAGTAAGATGTTCATCATGCCTTAACATAAAGTCCAGGAGTCAGGGAAATGCCTGTCTGGAATAAACAAGCAGCTCATCCAGTCTGCCATTTTGGCACCAAGGGCGGGTAAGACCAGATGTTTCAACGGAAGGCATAAATCTTCACAATTTTACTGTTCTGTATTGCAAGATGATGTTTCTTACATCACTCACACCTTGAAACCTGAAGATTAAGAGAGCTTATAACTCTTACTTCCTCATAGTCAGTTTATAACATAAATCTTAAAGCACATTTCTTAAATTATTCAGTAATTTTGAAAGCAGATTTTAAAGATACATTATCAACTGGTGCAAAAGTAAAATGCTTCACCTCCATGCTGCCTTTATTAGAGTAAAAGTTGTGAATATGAGAAATCCTGGTCATTTCAGTAAACTAAAAGTGAATTTTACTGCAGCGTGAGAGAGGCAAAGGGCCTTGTCAAGGAGAGATGTGACAGATCTCCCCAGCTGCTGGGTGCTGGGATGCCTTTTCCATCCTACCTGCCTGCAGGTACTCACCAGTTCATGTGTGGGAACCCTTCTGCTACCAATCCTGAGCCACTGATGGCTGTGAAACTGAAGGGTTTGTCTTTCACTGATCTCAGCTCTGATTTTGCCCCATGTTTGCCAGCCTTGGCAAATGCTTACTCTGTTGAATTGAACTTAGTTTGTTCAAAGCTGATCCTGGATTCTCACCAAAGATTTAGTCGTGAAATATCTCGTCTTGTGCAGTGACCATAGCAAGATATTTCTCTTTGGCAGCAAACACTCATTAGAACTGATGACTACTATCACCTTCTTAACTTTCTCTTGACCAATTTTCACTTAATTTCCCACTCACTCCGTGAGACAATTATACAAAATAAATAATGAGGTAGCATGTGTCATGCAGCTAATGTTGAAACAGTTGGATGAGCATCAAACTAAATCCGAATTTTCCTTTTTTTATTGCCCAATGGGAGCTACTTTCTGGCTAATGTTATGAAGGTAGTGGTGTATGAGGGGAAATTAATACATTATCACATTGCACTATTGGTATTGGAAGTGGTTCTTCACACCCTGGGTAGCAGACATATAAACTTGTTTGCCAGATGGTGTTGCAGATGCAAGAATTTTACAAGGGCTCAGAGGGATACTGGACAAGTACTTGAAAGTGATATCTACTTGGGGGTTGCAAAATAGACAGGCCACAATAGGCTCAGGAAATCTCCTGAGCTGAAAATAGATGGAGAGGAGGGGGGGCACTAAGGGTAGGGAAATATCGTATATAAATGTTCTATATTTATTCTTCTTGCTGTTGAAAAGAGACCACTAGACTGGATGAGCCTTTAGTTTTGCCATTACAAACATTTTTATATTCTTATTTAAGTAACAAGTTGTTGTGTGAGAGGATTTTTCTGGAACAGGAAATTAATGTTGAAGGTGGAGAAAACCCAGAACTGCTTAAATGTAGAAAATCAGTAATATGTTTTGTGATCCATATTGCTAAGGAAAGAAAAATGAGAGACCACTTTAATGCTGAAAGAATATCAAATGTGAATACTTTCTCAGTTACTGACTGCCTAAGTTTGCAGTCTTGCCTTTTTAGCTTTTATATTTCACCTTATATTACCGTCAGGAATAGATCGTCATTGTTTTGTGGTGACTTCTACTGGTAGTTCACCAGGTACATATAGAAGGCATTTTCTGGTCTAGCTGTCTGTCTCCTACATCCTACATGCTTCTTTCTGTGGTAGAACTTAAGTTCCGTAACTTGCACTACAGTACACATATACTATTGATAAAGGAAAAAACGGCTGTAGCACTATGTCTGCTAAAGATATTCTTCTTTTTCAGAAAGCAGATCCTTATGTGGAACAATTAAAGGAGACATGGTCAAGTTATAGTTCATGGGTCAGTTTAGTGACTCATGATACTGAAATTTTTTATGCACTTACTTTAATCCTGTTTTTTTCATTTGTCTCATCCTTCATTGGGGTTGGCCTTGCATGCTGAATTCTTTTCTTTTTATTGCATTATGGTTTTTAATGTCTGCACAAACTCCTCTGAAAAACAAGAGTGTGGTTGAGGTGCCTCTAAAGAAACAGAGATGCCAGGGCTTGAGTGGGCTTTTTGAATTCACTCACTCTGCATGTCCTGACTACCAGAGCTGGGTTATAACTTGTAAAAGTCACTAGAAACAGCTGACTTTCTTATCATCCATAAAATTTAAATTTGCATCTGGCAGACTTTTTGTTGCCAAAAAAGTTTAGGAAAAAAGTTACGGTTATCATTGTTACTATTGCCCTTCTTAATTTTATTAGGATTAATGATGATGGTGAAAATTATAACTGTCCTTACTCCCAGAATTGCTCTACTTGATATTAAGAAGGCCAAAACTCTGCTGCAGTGGTTTCTTTTGCCTGTTTTAATGTTTTACTGGGTAATATCAGCTACAGACTTTTATCAGCTATCTGAAGTTACTGCTTGCTGATCATTAGCATGACTACAACCCATGAGTTTATAGATATCCTGAGACCATTCAAGAATAAGTTCTGCGAGAAGGTATTTTTCCAGAAAATCTATCTGTAAGGAAAACAGCTTTTTGCATCCTGCCAGTGTATTAGTGGTGTGAGACAATAGCAATTTAACAGTCATTTTCTTGGTACAAGTTATTAGTCATCTTTGTTCTTTTGAGGAGATATTTTCAGTGGTTTGGGTTTGGGGTTTTTTGGGTTTGTTTTTTTTTTGGTTTTTTTTTTTTTTTTGGCATTAATGGCACTTCTGTCACCATCTGGCTTAGTCAATTACAGATCTCCAGAATAACAAAACTCACAGTTTGCATGTATGTCTCTGTTTTTCTTGGGGTCCGGAGAAATGTGACTATTCTGCATTTCCTAGAAAGGGAGTTGTGAGACCTCAGCCCTCATTGCACATTACACAGAAAGAATCTGTAATGAGCTCTTTCTGTGCCTCAGGAGGAGCACAAAGCAGCTGGAGCGGGACTAAGAGTCCAGACAGCTGAGCTCAGTGGGGATGGAGGATGGTCAGCACTACAGAGAAAATGTTCGATAGCTTGTCAATTCATGACCCTGAGGTCCGAGAGGCTTCCATTCCCTCGGACAAATGCTGATCCCCATTAATATGAATGGTTGAACTTCATTTGACATCAGTCAGTCCAGGGTCTGAGTGCAAGTACATTATTCCCCGTGCCATTAATGCAAGTCACATACCCCAGCTAGGCAGATAAGGGAAATAGAATTTTCAGTAGTCATTGTTGTTTTGCTTTGCAGTACTGTGTGGAGGTGGTCAACTCCTCATGCGTGATTATCTTCAAGATATTTGTTGCACTTTATAAAGTTCATCGGCAAACTTGTGCTTGCTTCTTAAAAGTAGTCTGCTGTGTCATGTAGCCCATTTGACTGGGTAGAAAGAAGCATGTCATGTTTAAGATAGTGACACTGATAATTAGCTGTTAGTATCTAATTCCACTTCTTTTTTTCACTTCAATTCCTCCTAGAATATCTAGTGAGTACATTTAGCATCAGTTTCCCCAGCAGAAATAGTAGGCACACATTTTCTTTACAATGACTCAATGATGTATGTACTAGTTACTGTTATATTTTAAGTTGAATGTATGAAAGGTATTATATAAGTTTTGAAAACTACCTTAATAGTGTTTTATTCTTCTCTAGGCACAGGAATTTTGATTTTGTATTGTGATTTAAATAGACAATAACTAAAAATGAAGGCTTTAGTTTCTTAATTGGTTGTCACATATCTCATTTTAGGGGTGGTTACCATTTAGTTTGGTAAAGGATCTGAAGACTCAGATTCCTTTTGAACAGCTAATATCTAGTTTTTCTGATGATTTATTCATAGCAGTTAGGTTTTTGCAATTCCTTGTGAGGAAATTGCCCTTCATAGGATCTGTCTATGTAAGGTTGTTGTATAATGCATGCTCATTTGCTTAGTTGTATTTGTAAGCTCCAGCTGTGCCCATCACTTGCTAAATCTGTCATTAAAGGATTTTGTTTCAAATTCTGCCTGGCTTTGTTTTCAGATGTCTCTGAATTCCTTCCTGTGTTGAGTCACAGCTGTGAAAAGAGAAATCTCCCTCTTTAATTCAAGGGGTCAGTGGTTTTAAAGCACTAAAGCCTGGTGGGGAACAGCTTAAGGAAGGTAGTTAATCATAGTGACCCCAAGACTTCATAAACTTACACAAGGCTCATCTGACAGGCAGAGTCCTGGATATCTTCAAGCCCTGGTTTCTTTGAGGAGTAACTGTTTTGCCAGGGAGTGGAATCCTCTATGGAACAAGCACCAGTGATGGGTCTTTGCCACCTGCTCAGCTGTGGCTATAGAAACACAGCTTAATCTTCTTCACCACATTTCTTTTTCTAGCTAAGCCAGCATGGAGCCCAATTCCTTTCTAGTAGTTTTTTTTCCCTGCAATGTTGAGAAATATTTAATGTGGTAACTACAATGGCTTCCACTTCTTGGTGTCACTGGGACATAATAGACTGGCAGGAAAGAGCTGCTGATCTGGATAGAAAAGAGAGGTCAGGAGGGAACACACAGATGGTCTTGTGTGCTGGGTGAGCAGAAGTCATTGGCGTAGTTTGGGTGTCAATAATTCATCCAGTGGCATTTTTCACCCAACTTCTTCAGACTCCAGTGGGGAAATCTTGGAATAAATCCCCCTCTTGTCTCCGTGCAGGCAAAAGCCTTATTTCACATACCATGTTAATAACTGTGACACTCAGCTGTGGGCTTAGTTTTCACGGGATGGGCAAACCAGGACCATGTGGGTGAACTGTACGTGGAAGCTGTGAGATACTGAATTAAGTGATACAGCTAATGCAGTGCCTGTACCTATGCTGTGTGTACTCCACTTGTCCTATGCACACATTGCTGTTCTTGGTACAGGGGTTGATTATCTGCCTATGGATCAGTTCTTGAATTGCTTCAGCTTTTGGACAGTGTTATAAAAGACAAGTGATCCTGTTTTCAGTCAGATTTTAATAGTGAAGTAGTTAATTCATAAGCAGCTCAGGTAGACATTGCCCTTATCAGAAGAGTCCTTGGGAAGATAAGGTCACTAGAGAGTAGAAAAAGTCATTTGATGGCTGTCAGACATCCAAGTTTAAGTGGAAGGGTGTTGGATGTTGAGCAAGACCTTCAGTGTGTGATTCAGTTCAGTTATTATTTTGTCCATTAACTGCTAAAGGAAATAGCAGAAAAATTAGGATTGAAGGAGACATGAGGAAGTCATATGATTTTATTTGTATTTCAAAGGATGGATAACTTCTGCTTTGGATTAGATTGCTTAGAGCTATGTCCAGTCAAGCTTCAAATGTCTGCAAAGATGGAGAATCCACAATTTCTCTGAGCTCCTGTTCCAGTGTTGACAATCCTTTCATTCCTTGAGGAATGAAACCTCAGAAGTCCCTCAAGATTGAGATTGCCTCATCATCTTAGGGGACAAATGACTTAGGGGAAAAGGAAATGAGAAGTGTTTTACATCCTGCCTTTTTAATGTTGGACTTCTGGTTATGGAAACTAACTGGTTAACCATCTAATTTTTTCCTTTTTTTTCAGTGAAATACTGATTCATCCTTGCACACTGTGTCCTCGCAAGACACAGGAAAGTTATTGTGATTTTAAACTAAAGTGGAAGTATTTCTGTGTTGAATGGAGGAGGTGATGCATGAATTCTTGGTTTCTTTTTCAGTATGGCTGTTTCAGATTCCAGGAACTGTCATGATAGCACCCCTCATAAAGCAGCTTAAAAATAGCAAAACAACTGTTGCACCAAATATAAAGTGATTCTTGCTGTGTCACAAACAGAAAGGTTTTTGAAGCTCTGAATAGATAGCAGCATGTTGTAACCCTTGAAAATGGTAAAATTGATGATCAGAGGACACAGGGCTGTTAAAGCTTTGATGACCTGCTGTCTGAACCCATACTGGCAGTGTGTTTTTCCTTACACAGCTCTGTGAAGTTCTTTATAGAAAATGAAACTGTGATTGCTTGTAATTTTCTGCAGTTTGCACAAGCACTTAAATCACAAATAAAACACTGTAAAAAGTGGTATGTGAGTCATGGATCTCCCTGCAGGAGTTCCAAGTCTGTTGTCCCTGTGGAGAAGGTTGGCTGTGTGACTAGGGGGATGTGGGTACTGGTCCTGACGGCTAGTGTGATGTTATCCAAGGGATGTCATCTCCTATGGCAGCATTAAAAGAAATCCAGCTACCTCTAACAAGGATAGAGGGTAGAGGATGGAGACATTAAAGCTTTAAAGTGCTCAGATGCTGTGATGATGAGTACCTGAGGGAAACCCATCAAGAGGAGCAGGTCCCCATTGAGTCAATGACTTGTGTAAGCTCACAAGTGGGATTTTTTATAGAGGCTCTGCTGATTCTCTGTCACATATACTCCAAATTTAAATGAAATCAAATGTTTTAAAAAACCAGGAAGAAAGCAAATGTGTTCAGTCTAACAATAAAATAACTGGGTTATTGGGCCAACAGATGATCACTGCTGTGCAGTGTACACGTTCATATGTGTATCACTTTACATTTTAGCTGCACAAAATGTTGATCCAAAATTAGGTGGACAATGCATTAAAAAAACCCTTCTCCAGTAGACTTCAAGAATATAGTAATGAATTTTTAAATCAATTTGTTGAAAGTGGAAATTAAAATCCTTCTGGCATGTCTTTCCCTATAGTGTAGTTTATATATGAAATCCTGCAGACTGTGCTGCACAGAGTTCACTGACAGTGCATCAAATTATGAGGCCATACGTTGATGAAAGGAATTTTAGTAAAATATGCCATTGGATATACAGCAAACCGATTTGATCAAAGCCCAGCTGCCGTATGAAGTACACATTTTTTTAATCATTACTAAACTGCATTAGCCTGAATTATTTTGAAAGTTATGATTTGACTTCTACACAGCTGACAATAAACTAAATAGTACTGGCAGTTAAGGAAACATGCTTTCAGGATTTGTAAAATAGAAAAAATAAAAAAAAATTTATTATATTAAGATGCCAACTACAACATGCAGTTGCCTCTACTTAACATTTGTAACATTCTGTTTTTATCGGAGAGACTCACAGACTTTAGATACAGCTGTGAGTGCCTGCAAGCATTTACACAAAATTACAAACTGTTGGGCAATACATTAATGCTTACATGAGATAATATAGCTACAAATTTTAGTACAATAAAGCATTAGCTGTGAAATGAAATTTACCTTTTAAATATTTATGTAAATGTAAATCTTTGTTCCTTTATTTCCTTCTGCTTTGGGGAGGGTTTGTTTTAGTGTTGTTTTGGTTGAGTTTTTGATTCAGTAGGGTCTGCTGAGTTGTGACGGTGTGCATGATCTGCAGGTTGTGCCTGCACACAGTTGGCTGTCTGGTGGTGCCTCAGATGTGTGTATGGCTGAAATGTGTAATCTATTGCTGTATAGTGTGCAATTAATGAAGCCATACAGCACTAGGATCTGGCTGAGGTCTGGACTGCTTGGATCAAGGACAGGAGAGCCCCACCTACTTGCATCTGTAGATGTATCCATGCAGAAACTCACAGGCTGTTCTCTTTCAGAGTATGCACTGCTATCCACCTTGCTGCTGTATCCTGCAGAGCTGTAAGTCTGGATTTGATATATCACAGATTTCACCAGAGTGCTGCACTACTGTCCCTTCAAGCTGGGTTTTTCACAAATGTACAAAAGTCATGATAGGGCAAGTTCAAGTAACTAATCTGTAGAATACCCCATTGCCACCAGTTACTGGTAATGCCCAAAAATATCAGCCAGTTCAGACTTCTGGTCCCTGCTAGAGGACCGATGCTTCACTCCTGCATATTTCGGAAGGTCTCCTATGAAAGGAAATAGCAGAGAACAGTTTTTCCACAGCAAAGCACTGGCAAGAACTCCTGGAGGCGAAAATGAGACTGTAATCCTTCCTTTGTGTTGGCCAAGGTAGGTTTATGTTTCTTCCAGCAGAAGAATGGTGGTTGCAGGGTCAGTGGTTGAGGTGGCTTGACAGTGCTGCCTGAGGGTAATTCAGGCTGCAGCAGGAGAAATGCCATCTGCTAGAGTTTAAATGCTCAGGCAGATCTCCCCAAAATGAGCATTTGTTTTCTCTGATGGCCATTGTGACATTTTTCTGGCTTTCCAGTATTTTCTCAAGAGCAGGCCAAGGCTGTTCCACAGGCAGAGCTTCCTGCAAGTGTTGTCTCCTTCACTCAGAGCTGAGCCAAACCACCCCAAGTGCTGCAGGTGGTGACAGACATTTCAGAGGAAAATTCTCTGTCTCTCTTTGAAACCCTTCAGACGTCACAGTACGTGGTTTTCCATCTAGTCTACATTTTCATTAATGTCTCTAGGAATTTTCATACTACTGCTTTTTTCTTTTCTTGGATACCAGAATTACAAAACTCATCTTAGAATCACTTTTCATAGCGTTAGTGGTTTTTTTTGGTCTGCTGGGGAAACATGCTGTACTTAAAATAATGTAACACAGGTTTGGCTTAGGGCTCCTTTTGATTCTTATGTGTTGCTAAATCGTGCCTTACACTGCCTTCTTCTTTGGCTTGTGTTTGGGTTTTGTTGTTTGGGGTTTTTTTGGTGTTTTTTTTTTTTTTTTTTTTTTTTTTTTTTTTTTTTTTTTTTAATGATCAGACTTGTAGGGCATTCTCATGTCTTTCTAAATAAAGAGCCTATAGAAAGCTGTTATGATGGACGTAATACCTGAAGTCATAGTTCCTTCCCCAAAGGAAACAAGAGGAAATGAGGAAAAAGAATCCATAAGAGATACATATGCATCTAACTGTAGAGTGAAAGGCATGTTGATATTTCTGTGCAAAGATCCCAGCTTCACATCTGACTGGTGGGACATTTTATTTATGTCCCTACCTCCTCTTGGAAATACAATTTTCAGATGACAAATTGCTTTCTATCCTATCCTTTTTCTTGAACAATAGATACTGTGTTTGAGAAACAGCCTATAGAATGTAGAAAGCAGTGAGTCTGGTTGTTTTTTGGGGGGTTTTTTGGGTGGTTTTTTTGGGTTGTTTTTTTGGGTTTGGTTTTTTTTTTGTTTGGTTGTTTTTTTTTTTTTTTTTTTTGAGGAGACACAATATACAAATAATTAGGGTTAGAGAATAGCATTTGCTTTATCATCAGTCTTGGATTTATGTGTTACATGTCCAAAATATAGAATGCCACAGAAAAAATTTCTCAGAATCATCGTTTGTAATGATACATAACATGTCTGTGTGCATGGCTGTCTATCTGTCACTTTCTGAAAAGATTACTTCTGTGTCTGTGTGAAATTTTTGAGTGCAATCCTGACCTCACTGACATTGACCTGAAAAAGATCCTGATATCTTTTGAGGATGTAGTGCTCGTTTCCTATGTGTATAATTTTAGGTGCCCAACAGTAAATTTCATGGTCAGATGAGCTCTTCAGAGCAATGTGACACAGACCATTCTGTAAGGTTTCTACCATTTCAACCAGTGTTTATCTCCAAACAGACGACATGCCTGTTAGAAATGCTTCCACCAGCAGATTCCCTTCAGAAAGATGCTGAAAAGTATGAAAAAGTAAACAAAGTAAGGGAGTTCCTTCCTCCTTCTTCTCTCATTTCACTTCCTTAGTCACCATTTTTTACTTGAGCTTGAGTTCATCTCAACAAAAATCCAGTGTAATCCTCAAATGTATTTTCTCTCTCTATTGGAGAGCTTTATTTATTATCAGATGGTTCTCTGCAAGAAGATTTTTTTGCTGACTCTGTTCCCTCAGTTGTGTCCTCATTGTCTCTCAGACCCTTCATTTTTCTTTGCTAGATTTGGTTTTTCTGAAGTGAGAGTCACAGCAGTGATTTTTCTTGCCAAGTTATTGGTGTTGAATGGATGGTGTGTAAATCCTGTGAGGAGCTCAGTAAAAGTTAAAGCCTTTATAGTTTTGCAAAACTCAGTGTAAGCTGGGTTATGCTTCTTAGGAGTCTCTGCTAATTGTTTGGGTATTTAACAATAGCGAAGACTGCTGCATGGCAAAACCTCATCTAAACCAGGTAGACTAAACCCAGTGATTTATGCAACATAAAATGAAAAAAAAAAAAAATCACTTACTGCAGGCTCACATAATGCTTTTTGATTTTACCATTGTATTTTTATTCATTAATTTCTCCTGGTGTTGGGAAGTGAGGTAATGCTGATCTGGGGTTTGTGTAAAAAGCAGTATTTTTCTGAATCCTGAAAGGGAACATTTTCTGGACTATAAACAGCACAAAACCTACTTAATAAGTAGGAGAATAGTGATGAATAATACTGCTTACCAGTTCTTGGATGGAGTTAGCTTTAACTGAGATTCCACAATGAAGAGAAAAGCATTTTCTGCCAAATAATAAACAGACCATCTATCTAAGGGCTACAAGAACATAGTTTCATTATGCTCTGGATCAATGTCATCTTTGTTATTGCAGAACTAAGTTAAGATTGTTAAGTAAGTCTGAAGGTGTAATTTTATTTTTAGTCTATTTGACTTTCTAAGTTACTAATCTAAGCCATGTATGCTTACAGTTTTCCCTCTTACTAACAAAGGCAATTCAATATCCAGTTCATGATTATAGTACAGTTTTGAACCACACAGTAGACAACCACAGTAATTTTTCTTTTGGAATTTGTATGATAATTTCAAGGTGAGATATCTGCATAATGCATTGGACACACATATCTGTATACTTGTAGTTAAAATACCGTGCTTTAAATTTGTGTGCATATAGATTTTCTACTTGTAATAGTAGAAAATATTCTAACTAAATAAACAGATATTGATCTCTTAATAAAGAGATGATAAAGGGATAATGTACCTTTCAATAAATATGAATCGTAGGTGGGGTAATTTTTGTTTATATTGTAGCTGGTTAGTTTTAAATCTTTTAAAGCAATATATTTGTCTGAAAGGCCACTCATGCTATTTTGCTGATGTCTGGAAGGGACATTTTTTGCTCTCTTCTGACTCCATTGACCAAAATAAAATAAAACCACAAGATGTCAAACAAGGATAGATGAGGAGAAGAAAGAAAAACTCTTGCATCAGTGATAGAAAATTACGTATTGAAGCTACGTGGCTTAGGCAACTTACTTATTAGGTTTATAATTAACTTATAAGCTTATAGTGACTAGATTTTATAAGCTATAGTGGATAGATTTATAAGCTTGGAGTGACTAGATTTTATCTAGAGCTTGTAGCTCTAGATTTTCAGTTGTCACAATTTGCAGCATTGCTATTAGATTCACTAAAACTGAGTCACAACTCTTTATTGGAAAATAAAATTCTGAATTTTAAAATGACCTTGGAAAAATAGTGCTGGAAACAGGTTTTAAATTATCCTCCAATTCCATAAAGGCTTTTTTCACAGAATTAACCGAGAGTTTCCTGAATACAGTTTAAAAAGTGTGTGTTTGCAGATGGGTCACAGTCGTTTCAGCTCTGGACGTCTTGACGCCAGGAGAAGTCGGAAACTACACAGTATTTGTGAATGCAAGATTTTGCATTTAGATAGGTTTGGGCTGAACGATCTGAAAAAGCTCCCATAAGCACAGAGCTCCTTACTGTCTGTGTGTTTGAGAAGGCTGAAGAGCTCTGTTTATTGCCACAAAGGGCCTGGAATAAATTATGTTTAGTAAATTGGCCCCAGGTTTTCTTGTTTCAGACAGTAGCTTGGGAGCAATCTGTTTTATAGGCTCCACTAGATGTGACCAATTGCGGGGAGGTGACACCTCGTTTCGGGACGTGCCATGGCACATGTGCCAGTCAGGTCTGGCCCCTCTCTCTGTCAGGATGGCAACCCACCCGCAGCTCCACTTTCTGTCTTCTGGCAGCGTTACCCACAGCCCGGTCCCAATTTATGGGCCCTGCTGGGAGGTCCAAGCAGGATGGAGCCAGGCTGCTCAGCCCCTCTCAGCCTTGTGCCTCCCGCCCCTACATGGGGCAAATAAAAGCTCCTTTATTCCGCTGGAAATGCCCCCGTTTCAGCGAGGTGTGTGCATGGCTTCCTTCCCTGGTCGATCTTGCAGGTGATAATTAACACAGTGCAGTGCTATTTCCTAGCTGAAGCCAAGGTGGGGAAGCAGCTTTAGCCTCGGCATTTTTCTTTTCAGACTCTTTTTCCTCATTTATTTTGGATCTGTTCATGGTGAGGAAGTTTTAGAAGGTGTTGGTCCTTAGCTCAAGTATCAAAGAACTGAACAAACCAGTAATTTTTCCTTCTCTGACCAAATTCTTCTTACTTTTGAGGGGAGGAAGGAACGGGGTAGTAGAATTTGCTTTTAGGATTCATGTTTTATTTCTGCTCATGGGACTGTTTGCTTCTGATCAGTGTGACTGTGGGTCTTTTCAGCACAGGACACTGATTGACATTGCTTATGTTACAGAGAGGAAGGATATTTCCTGAAGATTAATGGCAAGTTAGTTGGCCTGAAGTTCATTAACCTGAGCTAGACTGTTGGAAGGACTCTGTGTGGAAGCTGGAATTGTATTAGAGGATCATCATAAACTAAAAATATATGTGACAATCTGGCCAGATTGCAATGAATCTAAAGACAGGGTTGGCTCGAGCCCACAGAGCAGCTGCCTCCAGTGTAAACTAACCAACCGCCTTGTGAAGGCAAATGGTTTTTCAGAGACATTATTCAAATAAAAGGGAAAAGAGGAAAAAAAAACAACCAAAAAAACCTGAAGGTTCCCATTAGCAAAAAATGCCTAAATGAAAAAGTGAGGTTGTGAGCTATGGCCAAAGGCCTGAGTTTGGTGCTGATTCTCAATCAATTCAGCAAATGACAGTGCATCGACAAAACTGGTTTTTTAGTCAAATTTAGTCTTGATTCTTCACAGTAATTTGCCTCAAGAAAATGAACCCCAAATCCTTTGGTGAATTCCCTGTTGTCTGAGGCCCAGACCTTCAGGCCATGACGTCTCAACATGCTGGCAGTGAGACTGGCTCCCACTTAATTGCTTCTTTTTGAAGTATGGTTTGTCACTATCATCCTGCTGAAGATGGACAGGGCTGGTGTCTCACCTTCATATATTCTTCCCCCTCCTCCCCTCCCCCTCTGTTCCCCTTCTTCCCCCTAAATAGATTTTTAAAGGCAGTTTAACCCTACGATAGTCCAATCCAGATCAGTCTTTTGTGGTGCACCCTCAAATAGATGTGTTGGCACAGAAGAAGTAAGGGCCTTCTCTTGAGATCTCATTCTGTAATAAAGGGAAGGGAAAGATGAAACAGGCATTTCATATTTGTCTGTTTTCTCGCCATGTCATCTCATGAACATGCACTCCCCTTGGCCAAGAGTAGTACATTCAGACACTGAATGTCAGTGTTGAAGAGGGGACTGAGAAGAATGAAGCTCAGTGTTCCACAATAGGAGCTACGCTTTGGGCATTTTACAAATTATTTCCCTCTTTCTCTTTCACCATCGTGCTCTTCTTGCACACTTCTTTGTCTTTTACTATTAACAGAAGTTCTGGAGGCTCAGAAAGCCCAAGTTTCATCTGAGAGAGATTTCCTCTGCTGGAGAAAACTGTTTCCATGCTTTCATGCCATGGTTCTGGGTGCTGCTGTAGCTCAGAGTTGCCTGACCCAGGGCTGCAGGAGCTCAAATGCTAGACCAGGGGCCACGAGCTGTGCTGCATCCCTCATGGGCTTGTAAGGAGCCTCTCCTTCGATGTCTGTGCAAGTGCTGGCTGACGTGGGCGCTAGGATTGCTCTTTTAATCAGGCAGTTCCAGTACCTTTCAGAAAATAATTTTCATGGCAAGTCATGAGCCATTAATCTCTCGACTAAGCATAACATTTCTTTACTCCTTGGTTTTACAGCATTACTCAAACACTGATATTTTTAATTTCACCAGCTGTCTCCCTTGACCTCTAGCATCATGCACTTGCAGGAGGAAGGATCTGGTCTTACAAGTACTTTCATACTCTGATCTCTGTGATTTATTAACCATCAAGTTTTGCCTTCAGAACTCAAGACACCATTTAAAATAATTTCTTGTGCAAAAGTGGAGTTATTGGGCAAAAGAGATCCTTGATAGCTGGGTACAAAGGACACCAGGATTGCTGTTGCTGTTTTCTTTTCAACTACTGTGCTGTGTGACCTTGAGGAAATAGGTTCACTGCAGCTTTATGGTTCTGTTTTGGCATAGGGAAAATAAGGACAGTGATAATTGCTTTCATTTGTAAAACACTTCAAGATTTATGGACTATGAATGACACTTATTAAGTGAAAAGTGCTGCAAAGCTGGCTTAGTTGCACACTGTGCTAACAAAATCTCATATCAGCCTATTGACCCCAGCCTGAAACACTCATTAAAGTTTATAGGACGTTTTGGTGGACGAGTTGCAGTTATTCTGCTGGAAATATCATACTGAAAGCACTTTTAAATCCATCATCTGCACTGACTTTTTTTCTATTAAAACTAAACACAACTGCTTGTTCTACCCAATTTTCTTAGTTTATTCATGAAAGTTTTGATGGGTATGTACTCATTGTTAACGCTGCTTGTACCCCCATGGCATCTGAGACCTTACAGTTCATTCTAGTCATAGCATAAACATAAAATAGCTTTTGTACTGAGATAAAAAGTTATAAAACATTAAGATATCCAGTCGACTGGTATGAACTAACAAGTTGCGTGGTCACTTTTGAATGGCAAATATTCTTTGTGTGGATACTGTATTAATTTAATTTGTGCTTGAACTTTAGCTATGCTAGACACTGGTGTTGAAAAGTTTACATATTTTTCCAATGTCAAAATGTGTAAATTTAGTATTAAAGAAACAAAACATTTTTACTTGTACTGGAGAAAAAAAATCCTTTTGTAGCAAAGAAATTAAATGAGCTGCTCTTTAAAGGTAGGTCTGGCTTGCTTACAGAATTATTATTTATGCAGTAATGCAGGTCTACAGATGTTTTCCTTTTTTTCTTCCAGATAAAACTTGGGTTGTTTGAAAAGTGGGGAGATAGTGCAAAAGAAGATGCAGAAGAAGAGAGCAGGATGAGAACTTTGCAAGTGCCACATGCCTGCAGCCTGCTGTCTTTAGTGATGCTGTTCCTTCCAGTCACTGGAATGTCAAAACAAAATATCCCAAGACTGAAGCTTTCGTAGAAAGGTAAACTTTTCAGTGTTTTTTTCTGATTCTGCTGCTTTTGTTTTGATGTGATGTTGCCAGCAGTTCATTTGTATTACTTACCAGGAAAACAAATCAGACATACAAAATAGAAGCCTTAAAGATGGATGAATTCTGCCTAGGGACGGTATTAAATTCTGGGGTTTTTTTTGTCATGTAGAGGCACATGTTTCTGAAATACAGCTGTCTTTTTAAACTATTATTTCTGTTTGCTCCAAGAGGATGTTAGCAGACTACATAAATTAGAGGGGAGTTATACTTGAAACACTCCGAGCTGCATTGGAGATATTTCCATGTGGCTGGTGGGGATGATGTGAGACATGGAGGACATTCACATCTTCCTAGAGCATCAGAGAAGGTTGAGAGCGCTGCCTCAAGTGTTTCAAGGGGACTGACATTTATTTTTGTAATTCTTTTTCTATCACTACGTTGGTATGTTAAACTCCACATATGTGGTTTTCTTTCTCCTTGCCTCTTTGGATCACAAAACCGTGTTTCTCTGTGGAATTTCTTAGTCTTGTGTGTAGTTCTAGTTGGGAATGGTATCTGAGGAGTTTCAACACAGACACATTTATGTATTAATGGACAATTTTTTAAAGGAGATAGATTTCTTGTTGCTTTGAATGTAGATTACACCTCCACAGGCACAGAGATGTGACACTGATGCTGTCTTCTTTAGCTAAAACAAATGCTCTCCAGTTAGTTATGTTTCATCTATGTCAGCACCCTGCCCTTACGGGAGCTATTTCTGCTCTGTTTTTCAAACTTATGTCTTCCTATGCATTGCAGAATTGCACTCAGGATGGTGTGATGGGACAGGCTGTAAACCCTTCATCGGGGCTTATGATACGTTTGTCATGAGTTTAACACCCAGAGGAATTTATTGAGTAAGCAGAATGACATGCTATTTATTTACAAGCTTCTCTTTTGCTAGATTTGCATGCCACTGTGCATGCTATTCCACTGTGTAGAGATGTGTTTGGATGTGTTTGTGTGAGAGAGACGGAGGAAGCAAGATCAAGGGATCTTGACAACATTTTTATAAATTCCGGAAACAGTTGCACTCACTGAAGCCAATGAATACAGAAACTGAAAACCTGACATGCGTTATGAAAGTTAGCAGTAAAACCCTCCTAACATACAGCCAGCCTTCTCACAGCTAGGCCTTTTGAGATAATTCCCAAAAGCAGCACATACCATATGGCAATGGCATTTATTGTGGATTTGACACTCACGATTAGTGAATTCCTCTCAACTTCAAAAGCAGATAGCCTTTGGCAAAATCCTGATGGATGCATTTGGCAGGTAGAGAGGGGGAGAAAAAAAATTGTTGAGGTCAACACAGGAAAAAAAGAAATGTCTGAAATCTTAGTTTAGAATAGTGGCAGAGAGCTGCTGGGAGTGGTTGGGAAAATGTCTGAGCTCATTTAAAAAGACAATGAGCAGATGATTGATATTTAGGCCCTGACCCAAACTTTTATTAGCAGCTTTATAAACCTTTCAGTTTGGCTTGAGGGATACCGTTTCCTGTCCAAACTTATCCACCTGTATCCCTGTAGGGGGGCAAATCAACAACAGATACAGATGCAAAATAGCACATAAATCTTAATTTGGAGAGCTGTGATGGAACTGAAAAGCCAGAAGAAAGAGAATTACGAGAATTTATTATGCCTTATCTTACTTTTCTTGGGGGGGTGGAAGGTGTGTATTTTTCCACATGGATCAAGAAAAAATTCATTGCAGTTTTTTCACACTTACGTATTGTAAATGATACCAGTATGGCTTATCATAATTAAACCATATTTTTGTTGTTGATATCAGGATGTCAGATGTACTGAATATTCAATAAAGTTGTCGGAATTAAGTCCATCTTGCTTCCCCCAAGTGTTTCAGACAAAATAATTCCAAGGTTTCTGTAAGATGTAGGAGAAATGAGCTGTCTTGCCAGTTCTCATAAGATTGTTAGTCATGTCACTGACAAGTCCTGGCATCTCTGTTCTTTGGAATTAAGACTTGAAATATCATGAGGAGGAGAATACAAGGTTCTTTCCCTTCTTTGTGGGAAACAGATGAAAACTGGCAACATCAGGCAGTTCCAGAAAGCTGGTCACGTGTGTGTTTGAAGGGAAGTTTTCATTCTCTTCCAGGTGCAGTGTGTTTATGGCATAGATCCATCTTCCCAGAGGAGCTGAGCATTTGCTGGGGCAGGAGAGCTGAAAGTAAGCAAGATTTTGCTCCACAGTTACTGAATCTCCCAGCTGCATCAGTCAATGGTGGATGGGGAAGAGGGAGAGGGTGGGGTAGTTAAAGATGTGTCTGTAACTGCAGGAGTGCTTCAAGAAACCACAGCATGTCACAGCTCCTTTGTGTTCAGACAGCAATTAAAATTTTAGACCTTCTCTTAATGGCAGTTACAGGTTTTCATCTTCTCTGGGTTTTCATCTTCAGAAGTGGGAATCTGTGCTGGAAATGTTAAGATATTCCAGCGAGTCATGTGGGGATCAATGCAATACAATGCATTTCCTTTATTGCATGCCCTACTCTAAAAATGTGTTCTAAAAAATTGTGCATGTATAAAACTAAAGCTACACACAACTCAACTGAAATGTGTTGTAATACAGAATCAAAGTCATATATTCTCCACCTCTGTTAATATAATACACTATGATCTTTAATCACATATCCTTTATTCCCACGTTTTCCCTGATCCATTAGTTGAAAAATTCTCTTCTTCACTTATACTTAACTTTTAGATACTAATTCATGTCATTACTATCCCAGAAATTGTCACTGCTTGCTCTTGTGATGTTTTTAGGGTGCTCGCTCTGCAGAGACCTTACTTAATCTATGCATCTTAGATACATCTACAAGTTTGAGGTGCTTCTATTATTATGTTATAGCTTTAATATATGGAGGAGCTAACAAACTGTCTTCTGATAGAAGATTGACATCTTTAGAAAACCAGGGGATGAATTATTCCTTATTTTAATACTCTTTGTCTAACTCTGCTTTCAGTCTAAGAGAAACTGTGTGTATTTATCATTCATTTTCGTGCACCTGGACATAGCCTGTGACCTTCATCCAAACTGCAGAACTCCTTAAGCACAGAAGTGACATTCAGCTTCCCTAAGAAGTGCATCCTCCTTGTCTGCTGCATCATTTAACATGCTCATTCCAACTTCTAGAGCAGATGCAGAAGGTTTTCATATACCAGTCTCATTCATTAATGTCATTTTCAGGACAGCATCAGTTTTGTTACTAAAGAATGGAAGAGTCTGTGTCCTAATTCATATATGTTTAATTCATACAGTGTAGACAGTCGTGTCTCTATCTTCTGAGTAATAATATTTTTTAATTAATTGAGAGGTACTTCCATACATATTTTCTGAGTGTATCTCTAGGTTCTACTTTATAGGGAAAAGTAGACTAGAGCCAAACCAGAAGATTGATTGCCGTCTCAGGAAAAAAACCCAAAAATTAAGCATTTTTCACTTTGTGGCTATCCTAAAATTTCCCTGCAGAAATGCAGATTCCTAACTGCAAATGTAACCCTATTGATTTGATTTACTTTGCTGATTTTCATGGACATCTTAGTTAGTGTAGTCTTTTTTTCTCAGTGAATTCAGTTATTTTACAGAAGTGTGCACCCTGGTTTATTGGCTGAGGGAGATGCCCCAGCCCAGATTTGGATGTTGTCTCCAGTGACATTCACAAACATATATCATTCCCATGTGGGAATGTGCCCACGCCCCAGAGCATGCCATGCTTGCTGTGAACAGTGGTGACTTGGTCACAGTACCAGGAATCCTCCACTGTGACACAGTACATAGGAAAAAGCACAACTGAAGGTAACCTTTGGCTTTTAAAAGAGGATTTACTTAGCACTGTTAAAAACAACTATGGTAGTAATATCAATCTAATCAACAAGAGCATTATTCTCAGCTGATTTGTTTTTCTCCACATTGAATGAGCTAAGATGCAGTCTCACTCCCACTGAAGTCATGGCAAGTGTTTGGCCACTGAAGTAAATTGAAACAAGATCAAATTCACACTCCTCACATTCTTTCTTCATCTTGCATAAGTAAACTGAAGATAGGCAGTTCTTTTTCCTCTGCTGAAGGATAACAGTGCTAAATCACCAGCTCCACACGGAAATTAGCCACGTTTAAAGCATTGTTTAGTTTCATGCAGTGTTTTGCACACAGGATTTTCTTTCCCCTAAGAGTGATCCATTCTTTTACCATGGTGAAAAAGCAAACAGAAAACATTTTGGTGCTGGGAATTCTTTTGAAAATTTGACTGGATGAGTACACTTGCCTAAAGTTCAGAAATGGTCCTTTGAACATGCTACTTTACATTGTCATGCATTCTGTTCTCTATTGTTTCTGCTTTAAACCTGTTTCATTTTATAACTGAGGAGATGCTTGACTGTTGCATCAGAGCAGTTAGTTTGTTCAGTTTCAGTACAGCTGGCTTATCTCCATGTCACGCATCATTTAATTATCCATACAAAACATAGGTAAAACTATGTACAGCTCCTTGAGCCTCACTCAAACTGTCTGTGACACTGCAGTAATCCCAGTTCCCTGACGGGGTGTTGCACAACTATGACTGGTTGGAACGTGTTAAACTGGTGATGTAGAAGAGAGCCTAGAAATGAGTTTGCATTTTGCAGCTGTGCTTGCTCTGCTGGAAGAGGAAGCAAAACCAGACAAAGCCCTGCTCCTGTGGTAGTATCAGCAGCTGTAAATCTGAATGCTTATGAAAAACAAGGAAAGTGTGTTGAGTGAAGAAATGGTGTTTTCCTCTTGTTTGTTATTTAATTAATTTTTGGTGGTTTGTTATTTCTCAGAAAAATCTATCGCAGATTCCTTTGCGGAAAAGCATGAAGTGTTTATGTGAGAGTGAAGATCCTACTACTGGAAGATCGTATAGTTATGCAAAAGAATTTGCCTGTTTTGTCTCAAAAATGCTTTCTGGAGGCAGTTATCATTGAGACTTATAATATACCCGAGATTGATGATGGATGGGCACTGCTGTCCATGCAAGGAAAGGCTCTCGTATGTGCATAAACTAAATATAAATGTGAAGGCATTTATAAATAGAAAAACCAGCAAATTTCTTAGACTTTTTTTTTTTTTTTTTTTTTTTAAGCTAGTGAACTTGAAGGTCAGATCCAACTATATGTTGCATTTTCTGTCATATAATTATCATATATATAATGTCCCGGAGAGCAGCTTCCAGTCACTGACATCAACAGTTTACATAGCAGTTGAACTAAGAATAACCTGGGAGAACTGACCCATATCAACCTCTTAAGTGTAAACTGTAGCTCACAACAGTTTTTGTGTTTTCATGGTCACAGAAGGGCCTCGGTTGTGTAAAGGAAGAATTGTGTTCAAAAAATACGGAACTATTCTGCTGAGTGTTCACTTTATTAAATCTTGGAAAACGAGAGGAAACAAATCTGGAAGAGTGATACTTGGCAAATAATTTTTGCTCCCTTGTAAAAAGAAGGAAGGGACAACATCAAAAACAGCTTCCCTAGAAGAATGCGGGGAAGATACATGATAAGTGGCATCAGCTCGGAAGAGAGTTTAAAACTCTTTATTGGAATACTTTTACTAATGACTTCTGTTAAGCAAATCCAATTCAGAGCAGTTTTAGCCATCCCAACATTATTCTGCTACACACCAATGGGCGAGCGTGATCAGCCTGACGTCAGTGTCTGTCTAGCAGTGGCCATCTGTGGTCATGATGCAGGTACTCAAGTCACATCCTGTTTGCCTTTCCTCCCTCCCCATTTCTGCAGTTCCATTTAGAGATGAGTTCCCCAAAGAAAGGTCGAGGAGTATCATCTCTCCTGTACTCACAGTCCTTTGGAGATAAATACACAAAGAGATGGCAGAAAGAGACAGAAGTTCCTTTATCAGTCAAAGAGATTGGCTAACACTGTTTAAGGGAGACAATTCTGAAGATGGTGGGAGTGACAGAGGTACATCTTTGCACAAATTTGAAAACACAGACATTCTGCTTTCTGAACAAAATCCTGGCTATACCAGAATTTTGCACAGTGTTGAACCACAGAGTTTGAGAGCTAAGTGGTTATTGAAGGCATCAAAATTTTGTAATTAAATTATTTGGCCTTTTTAGGATGGTATTAACTCTTCCTGTGCATCATCCAAGCAACCTAGATTTCTTTCAGAAATCTGTAACAGAGCATTAGCTTACATGACATCCTACGCCAAAGTAATAAGTATAAATATTACTAATAAAAAATGTCCCCCACCAGTATTAAATAAAAGCCTGCACTTGTACACTGAGAACATCCCTGGGTCGTGTCACCCAGATTTGAATTTGACAAGGGTTGTGTGTGAGGGTGCTTGTGCCTGCTCTGTCAAGGGAAGCTCTGGTGTTCCCAGGTTCCCGAGGGATGGATCTGCACTTGGTGTCTGTTGGGGCTCGGGGTGCCCAGGGCCACGATGAGTTCCCTGACCGGGCTGGGGACGGCGGGCAGGGCTGGCCTGTGCCGCGCTCTGGGTTCTGGGACATCGCAGGCGCCGTGTCACAATGGGGGCAGCTAGAAAAGGCCCCAGCGGGTGCCGCTGCCCCAGTAGAGCCTGGGCAAGCGGTGAGTGCACAGCAGTGAGGAGACGGGGCTGGGGGCTGGAGGAGGGCTGGGGGAGAAGCGCCGGTACCTGGGGCTGCCCCCGCATCCAGGGCCCAGCCCCGGCGGGAGCGCCTCGCTGAGGGCGCGCTGCTTGCTGGGGCAGCGGTGCAGGCCTTGCCAGCTGCCGGGGGCCCTCTCCTTCCTGCCGCCACATCCCTGCTGCTCCTGCCCCTCATTGTCCGTCTCCATTCCGGCCCCACTGAACCCCTTCTGTGTGTCCTCCTGCAGACCATGGCTTTACTGTCACTGCTCTTCATGCTCGTGCAAAGCCTGATCCAGTACCCCCAGCCGGCTGGGGATGGGCTGGATGAGGCCACGCACCAGCGAATGAAGGAGCGTCAGGAGCTGCTGGCCCGTGAGATGGCTCAGCTGCTGCAGGAGCTGGAGCGGGGGCCCCTGGAGCAGCAGGACGAGGGCTGGGGAGCCGTGCTCTTTGGTGCCCTGCAGCAGTGGCCGTTCTGGGTTCTTGCTGGCGTCCTGCTCTTCTTGGGCCTGTGGTTTAGCTGCAGGAGAAGGAGCTGTGACACCAGCAGCAGCAGCAAGGACCAGAGCTCCTGCAAGACCTTGGGAGATGAGAAAGGAACAGAACAGAAAGAAAACAGCACTGATCCAGAGGAAGGTGGAGAAAACACTGACGTGACTGTGGAGGCAGATGACAGCAGCACTGAAAATGACAGAGAAGGCAGTCCTGTGGCTGTAGATGAAGGAGACAATGATGATGCCATTGAAGGCAATGATGATGTGAAGGTGAAGGAAGATCTTTGAGCACCTGGCCCGAGATCCTGCTGCCCACCTAGAGGCGCTGAAAGCTTATGGTCAGCTGCGATGTCACCTCCGGACACTGCTCTCCAGCCACTGAGAGGAGTTCCCTGCACAGAGCTGTGCTGGGGGGGTCACACCCGATGGCAGCCACGTGAACGCTGCGTAATTGTTGCATTTGTCACTGGCAATCCTGAAGCTGCTTTCCTGCTCCTGCGGAAGGAAGATGCTGCAGCACATGGATTCGTTGTGCAGACACATCTCTGAGTGGCCTTGCCCTTCACCTTCCAGTTACGACGGTGCTGTTGCCTAAGTCTATGAGGCAGAAACTGGCTCCACCTGCACATCCTCACAGAAGAACAGTGACGTTGATGGAGGTTGCTAGAAATATCTCGAAGACAGCAACCTAGTCTGTTAGGGACTTAATGTAGTCATTTAATGAGCTGTAGCTTTAATTAGACTTGTTTCTTAGCATTCCTTCCAGATTCCCTTTAGTCTTGTCAGTGTATAACTATTCTGCAAAGTTACCCTTAGTGTAGAGAAATACCCTACTGTAGTTGCTTGTCTGCTTTTAAAAATTATTTGAATATCTATGTTTGAGAAATTAATGAAAGAAAATAAGTTTCTCAAATTGCCTGAAATGGGTCATTCTTTGAATTTAACCCTCTGTATTTAGAGAATGTCCTTCCTATACCCCTATCTGAAATAAAAACTTGTTGCAAACAGAGATGTTGGATATATGAAGTGTGCTGTCTCTCAAGCATTTCCATAGAAACGCTTGAAGCTTGAAGTGAAAATGCCCTGAAGTGCCTGAAATTTTGCAGCAGAGTACTCCTGAATTTTTTAGGAATATTTGGAAAAGTTTTCTTCACACAGTCACTTTTATACGCTCCTGGGGAACAATTCAGTCCTAAGAGTTGAAGTCAGAGAAGTCCCTAACTGCAAAACATGTGGTTCAATACATCTTTTTTTTGTCTTCTCATAACCAAGGTTTTGGCACAAAATTGTGACAGTAGAAAGTCATTTTTCTGTTTTTCTCTTTTCTCTATTCCTGGTTATCTGTGTCCTTTCGGAGAGGCCCTGCTGGTCTATTAATATAACCTTTTCCACCAGGCCTATATAATATTGTCTAGCAGTGAGAGCCACTTTCCATGCACAGCTTTATCCATGGTCAGATGCAGCTAAACAAAACATGATTTACTTCTTGCCATACATAGTAGAGATTCATGGTAGTTTGGAAGTATTTATTCTCTTTGCCTTTGCACCAACACATCAAAGAACAAACAGTGACATTGCAGGGTGACATCTCAGAGTCTTCTGTGACATCACAGAGCAGCTGTCTGACATCACAGGGTGACATCTCAGAGCTGGCTCTGTGACATCACAGGGGCTGTGTGACATCACAGGAGGTTGTATGACATCACAGGGGCTGTGTGACATCACAGGAGGTTGTATGACATCACAGGGGCTGTGTGACATCACAGGGGCTGTGTGAGGTCACTGGGGAGGTGACTCTGCCCCAGCCCCCCCTCCCAGTTCCCCCAGAGAAGTCCAACGCTGCTCGTGCACAGCGGGGTCCCCTGTCCCCCCGGGTCCCCCCGCCCCCGGCGCCGCAGCCTCCCCCAGAGGATGTTCCATGAGATCGAGCCCAGAGCCTGACACAGGGCTATGGGGGGCGGGACAGGGGACAGGGACTCCCCGGCAGCGTCCTCGTGTCCCCCAGGGCCAGAGCCTGGCCCAGGGCTCCTTCACCCTGTTACCAACGAGGGCTTGAGAGTGCTGAAAAAATCCCCAGCAAGGGAGCAGCAAAAACCAGATTTAATATTGAGCAACAGCACCACAAAGTTCCTTGGCAAGAGTCACTCTGCTCCTGACTGGACACTTCAGGCACACCAAGGAAACAAAGCAACAACAAAACCAAACAGAATCCAGGCAATCAAACCAGAAATGAACCAAGAACTGTCCCTGTGTGAGTGTGAGACACAAGGAAATGAGGGCAAGGATAAAAGGAACACAGGCCCAAGAGCTTACAGAGCTCAAACTTAACAGAACTTGACTTATACCTTAACCTTAACTTCCACCTTCAACTTCACAATTTAGCAAAAGAACAGCACTCTACAGTATTTAACCTAACTTATAACCTATGACTTTGCAATTTAACTGAGAAATAACATTTAACAATATTCAACTTGGCTTATATTTTAAACCTAACAACTTAGCAAAGAACAACTCTTAGCACAAATTAGCTTAGACCTTGTGATTTAACCCTACTGACAGGCCTGACTGGCTCAGCTATCCAAGGCACTCAGACCCCTCAGAGAGCAGCATTTCTGCCACATTTCCCGAGCACAGGCACTCCTGTGTGCACACAGACACAAAGAGTCAGTGCAAGGCACCTGTGAGAAATTCCCCTGAGGGCAGGGAAATGCTCCCTGCCGATGCTTTGGCATCTCCCCAGCGGGGGAAGGGTTGAGCCTGGAGGAGTGGGGGGATCGGCCCAGGCTCCCTCGTTGTTGGGGATCCCCGAGGGCAGCAAACGGGAGAGTTCCCGGCTCGGAGAGGCCCCACTCCGAGGGAGTCGCTGGCCCAGGAGAGCTCCAAGGGGCTCCTTTTGGAGCGCTGTCTGTAGGGCCCCAAGAGAGGGGCTTCAGTGCCAGCAATGTTTCATCCTGGCTGCAGTTGACATCCACAGCTTTCTTTGGCAGGGTGAGAACAGGGATGTTGTGCCACCGAGGGAACAAAAACACTTCCCGGGGCTGCTCCTAAAGCAGCCAGGAGCTGGTTGGGCAGCAGCAGTGCCTGGAGCAGACAGTGTTTGTGATGAGCTCCAAGGAGCTGAGCCCAGTTGGCTGTTGTTTAGAGAGGGTGAAGAAAAAAATTATTGAAATGGAAAAGACCTCCAAGATCATGCAGCACTGCTTGATGCCACCAGAAGAAATAACTGTAAGGAGCGGGTGAAATTTCTTTGGGGTGTAAAGTCAACAAATCGCTTTCTGCCAGTGAATTTCCAGTTTAGATCAGAGTCCTGATGGATGTTCCTGCCTCTGTGTTCATCCAGGTGCCTATGGGGATCCAGGAGGATGTGGAGACCACCTTCCAGGTGTCTTCTCAGCAGGGATCACTGGGAATGGGGGTCACCAGGGCTCTGACCAAAGTGGGTCCTCCCATGGGGGATGGAGTTGGAGCAGGGCACGAAGCTCTTCCCACAGCTGAGGCATTTGCAGGATTTCCCTTACCGGTGCCTCCGTTGGTGTTGGGTCAAGGTAGAGCTCCTGGAGAAGCTCTTCCCACACTGGGGACACTCGTAGGGCCTCTCCCCAGTGTGGATGCGCCGGTGGGTGACGAGGTGGGACTTTTGTTTGAAGCCCTTCCCACAGTTGGGGCAGCGGAAAGGCCTCTCCTCCGTGTGAATCCCCTGGTGCCTGAGGAGACTGGAGCTGGTCTGAAACCTCTTCTGACACTCGGGACACTCGTAGGGCCTCTCCCCAGTGTGCATGCCTTGGTGTGTGACAAGGTGGGAGCTGCAGCTGAAGCCCTTCCCACACTCCCCACACTCATAGGGCCATTCCCCGGTGTGGATCATCTGGTGCTGGATCAGGTGGGAGCTCTGCCTGAAGCTCTTCCCACACTCCAAGCACTTGTAGGGCTTCTCCCCATGGTGAACCTGCTCATGGCCCACCAGCTCCGAGTTCTGGCTGAAGCTCTGTCCGCCTTCCTGGCACAGGATGCCAGGGCTTTTTGGGCTCCTGGGGTCCCTTCTCCCCTCCTTCTCTGCTTTGGGCTGCAGGGGCTCCAAGGAGTCCCCCCTGCCCCTCTCCAGGCTGTTGAGGGTCCCGCCAATGACGGCGCTCCCCCCTCTCTGGGCTCCCCACTTTGGGCTCCTGGGGGACACAGGGCTCTGCTCCTCCAGGCTGCCTCTGCCGGCAGCTGCCACCGGGACCCCCCATTTTCCCCCAAGGGGCCTTTTCCACTCAGCTTTGCAGTTCTTCATTCTCCAAACATCCCCCCAAAAACCCAACCCAGGGACCCCCCCAGGATATCTGGGCCAAGCTCCCCATCCCTGGTCACCCATGGGATGGGGGCTGATGGTCCCAGCGGGGCTGTGAATTCAGGAAGGGCTCGACCTCGTGGTTCCTTTTTTCTTTTCCTGATCCTCCTTTGTCCCTCCTCTTCCTCTTCATCCCAGTCCTCCTCTTCCATCCCTCCTCCTCCTCCCTAAGCCCACCTCCTTCTCCTACTTCCATCCCTTCTGGCTCTCCTCCTCCATCCCTCTTCTTCCCTCCCTCCTCCTCCTCCCCCAGGAGCAGTGACACCCTCGGTGCCCCGTTCCCGCAGCCCTGACAGCCCGCGGCAGGAGCGGGGATGGAGCCGGGACAGGTCGGGATGGGTAGCGCGGGGCTCTCGGCTGCTCCCACCCGCTGGGGATGGGGGGAACCCGGCCTGGGCAAAAGGAGAGGCAAACTGGGAAAACTGGGGGCTGCACATCCAAACTGGGCCTTGCTAGGGACCCTGCCAGGGGACTGCCAGCCCTTGGGGCTCCTCTCGGGAGATCCGGGAGGGGGGAACGCAGAGAGGGCTGGGGGATCCCAGGAATGGCAGCACTGGGAGTGACATTTTTATACTGGGATCGTACTGGGATCATACTGGGAGCAGCTGGGCCCATGCTGGGGCAGACTGCGGTCACACTGAAGGAGACTGGGATCATATTGGGATCATACTGGGATCACACTGGGACAGAGTAGGAGCCTGCAGCGGGCAATTGAGACCATGCTGGTGCAAATAGGATACACTGGGAGTGACTGGGTTCATTCTGAGTTTGACTGGGAGCAACTGGGAGCAACTGGGATCATGCTATGAGCAAGTGGGAGGAACTGGGAGTCACTGGGTGCATGCTGGGGGTGACTGGAAACAACTGGGCTTATACTGGGATCAACTTGGATCATGCTGGAGGTGACAGGGATCATATTGGCAGTGAGTGCAACTACACTGAGGCTGAGTGGGAGTGGTTGTGAACAAATGGGATCATGCTGGAAGGAACTGGGAGTGACTGGGAGTATGCTGGAAGGAACTGGGGTACACTGGGAGAGACTGGGAGTGACTGGAACAAAAGTGAGGGTGAAAGGGAGCAATTGGAACCATGTGGGGCACAACTGGTTCAAACTGGCAGTGACTGGGAGCACACTGGTCTCATCTCTGGACCATACTGGGAAGGACTGGACTAATACTGGGAGTGTCTGAGAGTGACTGGGAACACACCAGGCACATCATCCCCCATACTGGGTGTGACTGGGAGCAACTGGGAACACACTGGATGAAAGTGGGAGCAACAGTGACTATGCTGGGGGCAAATTGTATCATAATGGGGAGTGACTGGCAGCAACTGGGCTCCTGCTGGGAGCAGCCCCTGGCGGCCCCGGGAGCCCCGCACCCCTTTCCCGGCCATGCCGCCCCTCCAGCCCCAGCACCCCCCATTGCCGGGGTGCCGGCACTGCCAGGGGTCCCCCCCTCTCGGGGTCCCCGCTGGGGCTTCTGGGGCTCTCCTCTCTCTGGGCTCCCGCTCAGGGCAGCCGCGGCTCTCCTGGGGCTCCCCAAAACTGATGTCCACCCGCCGGGGCTCTGCTTCCCTCACCGCCCACCGGGATCCCCCGAAAAACACCTCCCGGGGACCCCCCGATGTCCCCCCGAGGACCAGCTGCGGCTCGGCTTTGGAGCCCTGCCAGCTCCAAACATCCCCCCAAAAAAACCCAAACCCAGGGAGCCCCGGGATATTTGGGCCGAGCTCCCCCTCCCCGGGCACCTGCGGGATGGGGGCGATGCTCCCGGGGTGCTGCGAGCTCAGGCAGCGCCAGGGCCACGCGATTCCTTCTCTCCTCTCCTCCGGCTGCTCCCTGCTGCCGCTGCGCCTCTTCCTCCCTCCCTCCTCCTCCTCCCCCACTCCCGAAGCCCCCGCAGCCGCGGGAGGGGCGGGGATGGAGCCGGGACAGGTCGGAACGCAGAGAGGGCTGGGGGGGATGCCAGGAGTGGCAGTGACTCGGCTGTCCTGGAATCATACTGGGAGCGGCTCCTGGGTGACCGAGTTCTACTGGGATCATACTGGGATCGTACTGGGAGTGAGGAGGAGCAGCGCGATGGCTCCAGCGCTGGGGCTGGGGGCGCTCCTGGGGCCCCGGGGGGACAGCGAGAGGTGAGGGGGACCCCCGGCACCGGGATTCCTTGGTCGCCCATTCCGGAGCACCGAGGGGCCCCTGAACCCCCATTCCCGGGCGCCACTATCCCCCCGCACCCCCATTCCCGGCCTGGATTCCACCCCGCACCCCCTTATCTGGCACCGGCAACCCCTGCACCCCTTTCCCGGCCATGCCGCCTCTCCCAACCCCCCGAGCCCCCTTTTCTTTCACCCAGAGACCCCCTGGACCCCTATTCCCGCCTTTCCCAGCGCCCAGACCCTCCTTTCCTCAACACCGAGGACACCTGGGACCCCCATTCCTAGCCAGCCCGGGTTTTCCCACCTTTTGCAGGGAATGGGGACACCGGGGACCCTTGGAGTCCCCTTTGCTGACGATAGTGACACAATTAAGCTCGCCCAAACGCCTCCTGGATCTCCCCTAAGCCCCCAGTGGGCATTCCTGGGAGTTCCCCTGTGTTCCCCCTTTCCCAGGACTTTGGGGGTCCCCCCGACCTGTCCGTGCACCCCCAGATTTCTTCCACAGCCTCCTGTGATGGTGGGGGTGGGGGCCGAGTGCTGGCGCCCCCCTGCCTGCAGCAGATCCAGCGGGGAGGGGAGTTTGGGGGGGGGTCCCTGAGCATTTGGGGTCCCCTGGGTTTTGGGGTGACCCCCGGGTCCCCCAGGATCTCCCTGAACACGCTGACGCTGCCCGTGCGCAGTGAGAAGGTTCATACCCGGCACGGGGTCCCAGCTCTGTCACCGGCATTGCCCAGGAACCCCCAAACCCTCCCGGGAACCCCCAAATCCCCCGGGACACCCAGACCTCCCCGGGACCCCAAAATCATCCCTGGGCCCTCCAAAAACTCCCCAAGACCACAAAAACCCCACACAGACACCCCCCCAAACTATCCCAGGACATCAAAATTCCCACAAGACCTCCCAGCACCCCCAGACACCACTGAGAAGGTTCTTACACGGCAGAGGGTCCCCATCTCTGTCACCGGCAGGTACCCCAAACCAGCCTTGGGTTCCCCCTGGGATCGCCCAATCCCCCCCTTTGGGAATCCTGAAAACCCCCCTGGGAACCCCCAAAAATCCACCGGGACCCCAAAAACCCTGGAGATAGACAAAACCCCCCCCCAGGAATTCATCATGAAATTTATACCCAGCATGGGATCCCCATCACCATCATCGGCATCACCCGGGTACCCCCAGATCCTCTCGGGATCCTGTGCCTGATGCAAATGGAAAGAGAACTTTGGAAAGGGGTGTGAAAAATAAAGCTTGTTTATTTTCAGAAAAACAGCAATGAAAACACAGAACACATTTACATTGTAAGAATATTTGTAACAACAACAATATATAGAACGTATATACCTAAGAACATATGTCATGGTTTGACGCTGGCGCGATGCCAGCGCTCCCATGAAAATGCACTTTTTAAAATAATTGCTGTGAGATGTGATCAGGAACAGAGCAGAGCAGGCTCAAGCTTAATAACAAAGAAAATAACTTTATTAAACTACTACTACTATAAAAACACAGACACTCAATCCTGGACGAAGACCTTCCAAAACACTCTTCCTCCTCCCAACTAATTCCCAAATGGAACCACAGTGAGACACCACCCGGGTCCTGATCAAGTTGCCACCCTTCAGATATTCAAATACTCAATCTTTCAAGGGAGACAGGAGTCTCTCCTGTGCCACAGACCCCCCAGGAAACACAATTGCCACCCTTGTGTTTCCATGTCACACATGGCAACTGCCCAGAGAAAATCTGCCGTGATGAAACTCTCCTCTCCATGTCACAGTGCTCTCACCACCGTGCATGGACAGACTGCTCATAGGGCTCCTTTAAGGATGCTTTGCCATGGAGCAAAAGAGACAACAGTTCAGTTTCTCATCTTGGGACTACAGTCCCCCCCATTTTCCCCTGGGGCTGAGGGTCCAAGAACAGAGGTCTTCTTCTCCTCTTCTTCTTCCTTGAAGATAGAGGGCTTCTCCACACTTTCTCCAACTCTCCTCTGTTCTCTCTACTCCTCTGCTGGTAATCACTAATACAAGTCTCTTGGCTCACCAAACCACCCCCCTAAGTGCAGCTTCTGTCAGGAGAATTTGGTTCAGTCTATAGCTAACAAGAAAAGTCCAGCCACAAGCCACTCCATCATCTCCTTCCAACTCAAGAATTTCTTCTTCCATCATCTCGGATCCCAGACTGTCTGTCTTCTACTTCAAATCAAGGAGGAGTAATATTTCACAAAGCCTTCATTTCTCAGGAAAGGGTTAAAAGCTCAGACTCCCTGGACGGCTGATATCTCTGCCCAGCAGCCGATTCCCAAGGCCAAGGCTGGGCACCTTCCCCCACCCCTTCTCCTCCGCGCCGACAAAGTTACAGGTGCCGTCTGGACTCTCTGTCTCTTCCCTCTTGGCGGGGGGAACGACAAAGGCATCTCTGCTTCTCTCCACCCTTCTGTCCACAGGAGCTGGCTCGGTTCCAATCCTTCAGCCCCCTCAGCTCACCTCGACCAGACCACATGGCTTCCCCTCCCCCACCCAGCCCCATGGCTGGGCAGGGGAGATGTGCACTGCACCCTGACCGGAACCAAAGACAGCGAGCTCTTGGGAGTTCCTGCTTTTAACCCCCTGTGTTCTCAGAGGCACATCCACACCTTTAGTGGACACTTTAGGTGCCAATATCCAAACTTGACTACTGATTGGTTTGACCCAACTTCCTGAAAGAATTCACTTCCATGTCAAACCACAACAGCATATCCAACAAAAGTCAATGAAACGTATTTACAGAAGACAAAAAGAAGCCCTGAAACCTATGGCCTAAAGACAACAACAAACTCTACAACGTATGTACAAAAGGGTGGCGTCTCTATCCGGGATCTCCATCGGTCCTTGAGGAAAAGCAAGAGGCACAGTCACTCCAATCAGGCAGAGAGGGCTCTTCCATGTGCCCCCAGTCTGGCCCAGCAAGCGCAGCACAGGCTGGGGATGGCCACCAGAACCCAATGCACCGGGTCCCACATCCCTGAGCAGGGACCACCCAGCCCAGTCCCAGCCTGGCAGCAGGGGACCCGCTCTGCCTGTGGGGACCACATGCCTGTCCTGCTGCTGGTATTGGTCTTCATCCCAAGATCATGGCCTCTTCCTCATCTTTTTCATCAATGTCCATGTCCTCAAGGTACTCTTCCATTTCCACGTCCTTCTCCTCTTCCACATCTACCTCCATCTCTTCCTCTCCAGTCTCCTCTCCATCCACTTCCATATCCTCCTCCATATCCATCTGCATGTCCACCTCCATCTCTTCCTCTCCAGTCTCTTCTCCATCCACTTCCATCTCCTCCTCTGTATCAATCTCCATGTCCACCTCAATCTCTTCCTCTCCACTCTCTTCCCCATCCACTTCCATCTCCTCCTCTCTATCCGCCTGCATGTCCACCTCCATTGCATCATCTCCACTGTCTTCTCCATCCATTTCCATGTCCTCCTCTGTATCAGCCTGCATGTCCACCTCCATCTCGTCCTCTCTCTCGGTGACAGCCTGCAGAGGTAGCAACACCTCAGAGTGGGGTCCCTGTCCCACCCCATCCCCACAGAACTCCAGCCCAGCTGGGCAGCTGGGGGGTGTCCACCTCCATGGAATGGCACTGTACCTTCCTCAGGACAAATGTGAGCATCCTGCAGGGACGGATGACAAAATCCAGGCAACAGAGAGCTTTCAGGACTGATGGGAGTATCAGGGCGCAGGTGACGAGAAGAGTGACAGGGAACATGGTGAAGGGTGAGCTGGCATGAGGGCTGGCACAGGGTGGGCTGACACAAGGGCCAGTGGTTGTGTTGTGCTCTTTGCTGGACGCTGGAAGTTCCTGCTGGAACATCACATCTGTGACATCACAGTGGATCTAAAGAGCATCTTGTTCCAAGCTGAGCAATCTTCCCCAGTCCATGCTGCTCACAGCCCTGTTGCCAAGGATGGGGCATCCACAGCGTGGGCCAGTGCCTCAGCAGCCTCCGTGTAAAAGAGCTGCTTCCTCATATCCAACATCAATCAGCCTCCTGCAGTTGAAAGGCATCCCCTCTTGTCCTGTTGCCACAGGCCCGGCTGAACACTGTCCCCGTCTTTCCTGTGGGACCCTTCCAGTCCTGCAGAGCTGCAGTGAGGCCTCCCCAGTGTCTCCACTTTCCAGGCTGAGCATCCCCAGCCCCACTTGGACAGCAGTCAGGTAGATCAGGGGGAGTCAAGGCTGAAGTCAAACAGCATCAGGAACTGAGAGGTGGAAGCTTTAGGCCCAGGTTTGCCTCTATAATAACAGTGGAGGGGAAGATGGTGGGACACTGGCTCTGTTCTAACCGGTGAATATTTTCTTTTTTTTTTTTTTTTCCCTTCTTTTCTGTCATGCTGATGCAGGTGTTGCTGTTTGCAAGGAAGCTTGGCACATTATCCATTGTCTTCTCCATTTGTGAAACACCGAGCAGAGTCTGGGCAGGCTGATGATGCAGAGCAAAACCTGCAAATACACAGGTGATCCTGAGCCTGGAGGATGCAGCTAAACCCGGCCAAAAATAATTTCTGGAAAGTCAAGCCTGGTTTACATTTTCTTGAGTTTGGCTATGCCAACTTCACCAGTCATTCATAAAAAAGCAAACATAAAGCTCAAACCAAAACAGACAAAAACCCAAACAAACTAACCCACGCAAACCAATCAAACAAATAGATTAAAAAAATGAATAAAACCAAAGAGAATGAGGAGTTAGTATTAGTTGTGAGGATATCACAGCAGGCAAATGGCTGCTTCCCAGAGGATCACCATGAAAAGCCACATATAACAGCTGCTCCAAGATATAGCCAACAGGAGAACTGTAAAAGTGATACATGGCCACTTTGGGGGCAGCTCCACATTAAGGTGAAGGATGAGCACACACTGGTACAGATCCAGCATTCCTCACCCTCCAGGCTGCTGTGTGCTCCTGATGATGCAACTGAGAGCTTGGATAGCAGCAATGACAAACCTGCCTCTGGAATCAAAGTAGCCCCTCCTTTCTCCCCTGAACAATCAGCAAATTCTTGGTTCACTGATGCCTCTGCCAAACGAGAGGGGAAGGTGTGGAGATACAGGGCAGCAGCCCCCCACATTTCCTCTGGTGAACTAGTTATTACTGGGGGAGAAAGCAGTGCTCAGGCTGGGGAGCTGATAGCAGTTTGGAGTGTTTCCCAGCGTGTGGCACAGAATACCTCTCTTGTCTGTATCTACTCTGACTCCTCTGCTGTGCACCAAATGATCCCAACAATCCAGCACATTACCCTGGCCAACCTGTTCTGCTGGACCTCCCTTACTCTAGGGCTAGTACCACTTGTGCTAACACCCCCTCTGAATAAATATGCATGGGAAGCCTCTGGTGCTCTAGGGAAAGAGCATCGCATCAATACATGCTGGATAATTCCATCATTCTAACTTTTCTGCCTCTCGGGGGCAGGATTCTGTTGTGTTTACTTTTACGGAAGAACTCCGAGGGACATGAAGACCACCTAAACCATGATAAAACTGATGATACTTTTCTGCATCCTGCCACAACCCCATGGCCAGAAACCAGCTGAGTGGTCTGAAATAATTGTGGTAGCATGCAGAAAAAAAGTGAAAGGATCTTTTGAAGCACAAAAAGGTTTGTACGCACCCAAGCGTACAGGACTGGCACAATTTTACATTAACACAAACTCTAGAAGAATTTTGGCTTTGGTCTAAAAATACTGAACAGCTTTTTTTTTTTTTTTTTTTTTAAGTTTAAAGTATTGATTTAAATCCTGGGGAGAACTTATCTTAATGTTGTGACACCTACCACTCAACAACAGGTTACGCTTGGCCTGAAAATTTTTGAAATTGGACCATACATAATCAGGAAAACAGGTCAACAACAAATATTCTTTAATCCAGCGTGGTCTCTCAAACAAGTAAAATTGCTGATGCAAAAAAATGTCTCAGAAATTCAGCCAGCTTGTTCACCTTTTTTGTAAACTTCTTTTCAGGGTTGGACGACCTGGTTGCGACAGCGGAACCCTTCTAAAAGACGGATGCTAAGAGACATAACCGGTGCTGTGGGAACAGGATTGGGAATTCTAAATAGCATTGATTCAGAAGTATTAATGAACACATTGGCTGCCACCACTAGATTTGACCAAATTCCAACAACCACTGCAGTCGTCCTTACTGGCCTTGGGAAGACATCAGGGCTTGCTATCAAACATATTACCAAGTTGGGAGGAAGCAAGCGTAAATGATCACAAATTGGTAATTGATGCACTCGGTGCCACACAAAAGAACGTTTCTTTAGCTCTCAGCTGTATCCAGGCTCAATTAGGGATGCAGTCGGTTGCTGCCTCGATTATAAGAGAAGGTGAAGAAGGCACTTTTCCTACTGAGATTCGGAAAATAGTTTGGGACAGTGCCGCTGATTTTGAAAAGGAATTCCAATCCCGGTGGAACCTAGTGAACTTTACCTATGACCCCATCACAAACATAGCCACAGCTTTGGTGTTAACCGTACGTGATGCCTCAAGTGCATTTGGTATTCCCCATCATTGCACTAGGACTGGGACACATATGGAGCCACTGGGAATGTGCTGGGGGCAACTGGGACCACGCTGGGGGCAACTGGGGACAAGGGTGAGTGACTGGGGCCCTGCTGGCAGAGACTGGGATCATACTGGACTCATACTGGGATCTTACTGGGAGTGACTGGGACTATTCTGGGGGCAAGTGGGAGAACTGGGAACACACGGGATGAAAGTGGGAACAACGGGAACAGTGCTGGGGGCAAATTGTATCATAATGGGGAATGACTGTCAGCAACTGGGCTCCTGCTGGGAGCAGCCCCTGGCGGCCCCGGGAGCCCCGCACCCCTTTCCCGGCCATGCCGCCCCTCCAGCCCCAGCACCCCCCATTGCCGGGGTGCCGGCACTGCCAGGGGTCCCCCCCTCTCGGGTTCCCCGCTGGGGCTTCTGGGGCTCTTCTCTCTCTGGGCTCCCGCTCAGGGCAGCCGCGGCTCTCCCGGGGCTCCCCAAAACCGGTGTCCCCCCGACGGGGCTCTGCCGCCACCCACACTGGGATGCCCCGAAAACACCTCTCGGGGACCCCCCGATGTCCCCCCGAGGGCCAGCTGCGGCTCGGCTTTGGAGCCCTGCCAGCTCCAAACATCCCTCCCAAAGAACCCGAACCCAGGCACCCCCCAGGATATTTGGGCCGAGCTCCCCCTCCCTGGGCACCTGCGGGATGGGGGCGATGCTCCCGGGGTGCTGCGAGCTCAGGCAGCGCCAGGGCCACGCAATTCCTTCTCTCCTCTCCTCCGGCTGCTCCCTGCTGCCGCTGCGCCTCTTCCTCCCTCCCTCCTCCTCCTCCCCCGCTCCGGGATCCTGAACCGTGAGGGGAAAGGAGCGAGGGAACGGCGTAACCGTGAGGGGAAAGGAGCGAGGAAAGGGCGGAACCGTGAGGGGAAAGGAGCGGGGCCAGGGGGACGCGCTGTCCTAAAAAAGCCCGGTTTGACCCAAAATCATCCAAAAGGGCATCAAATGCAGCCTACATCCACATGGTTCGGCCTGACACCAACCAAATGGGATTAAAAGTATCCAGAGGGCTCTAAAATCCAACCAAAGGGGCTTAAAACTGCCCCAAGTGTTTTATAGCCCTCAAGAAATGGCTTAAGATCACCCGTAAATCTTTCAAATGTGACTAAAATCCACCCTGAAAGTATCTGGTCCAGCCTAAAATCATCCAAAGGTATCTAAAATCACCAAAATGTCCCTGACACCAACACAAGAAGACCTAAAACCACCCTAAAAAGGCTTGGTTCAACCTAAAATTGCCCAAAGCAGCAAAAAACCCTACTTAAATGCACCCAAAATACACAAAAAAGGGACCTAAAATCACCCACACAGGATTAGGATTCACCCATATGGGCCCAGTTTTTCCTAAACTCACTCAAATGGGCCCCAGCCCCACCCCCATGGGCCTAAAATCATCCAAAGGGGTCTGAAATCCCCCCTAAACCCCACCAGATTCGGCCTCAAATCAGCCACAGGGGCTGAAAATCCACCCAAAAAGGCTCAGGATCCCCGCAAGGGATCTGAAGCCCACCCTAAACCTGCCCGGTTCGGCCCAAAATCCCCCAAAGGGGCCGAGCCCGAGGCCGAGCCCGGGATCGGCTCCGGGGTCGCTCCGGGACCTCCGCGTTCGCTCCGGGCAGTTTTGGCCGCGGCCCCGGACGGGCCTGGGCGGGACCGGGAGGGACCAGGGAGGGCTCGGGAGGGGTTTGGGCATCTGGGGCTTTTTTGGGCTTTGGGGAATTGTGTTGGGAGTTTACAGGGAATTGTTGGGGTTTTTGGGGAGAATTATTGGGTGTGGGGGTGTTTGGGAATTTTGGGAGTTTGGATTTTGAGGGGTTTTCTTGGTGCTTTGAGTGGGAAGTTTTTTTCCTGGGGGTATTTGGGGGTTAATTGATTTTTTTTGTGTTTTCTTTTGAATTTTGGAAGGTTTTACTGGGATTTTGTGGGGATTTTGTGGGATCCTCTGGAATTATTTCTGGGTTTTATTGGGATTTTTAGGGGATTTGGAGGCATTTTATTGGAATTGTTGGGGCATTTAGTGGAATTCTTTGGGGATTTGGGTTTTTCAGTTATTTTAGTGGGGATTTGGGGGGGCTTGTGGGTTTTTTTGGGTGTTGCCAAGATTTCTTTGGGTCTCGTGAGGATTTTGTGGGGCTTGTTGTGGTTTTGGAGACATTTTTGGGGGGATTTGCGGGGTTTAATTGGGATTTTGTGAGCTTTTTTTGGGATTCGAGGGTATTCTAATGGGAATTTGTGAAATTTAATTGCGATTTCATGGGGTTTATTGGGACTTTCAGGGGTTTAAACCAGATGTTGGTGCCTCTCAGCCCTTCCCCACACCCTGGGACAACTCCAAAGCCCCCCAAAATTCCACTAAAACCCCCCAAAATCCCCCAAAAATCCCAATTAAAAACTCCTAAACACCAAAGAATCCCACAAAATCCCAGTGGAACCCACCAAAATTAAAAAAAAAAAAAACCTCCCCAAAATTTCAATAAACCCCCCCAAAAAATAACCACCCCAAAACCCTAAAAAATCCCCAAAATCCAAAATCCTCAAATCCCACAAAACCCCCATAACCCCACAAACCCAGTAATTCTCTCCAAAATCCAATAATTCCCCCTAATCTCCCAACAAAATCCCCCAAAGCCCATAAATGCCGCCAAAATCCCCCCAAAATCCCCCCAGAGCGCCCCAGACTCACCGGGGGCAGTCCTGGATCAGGGGGCACCGGCCGGTGGAACAGGAGCCACCTCAGGGGGCCCGCGGTGCTTTTTGGGGAGGGGGCACCATGGGAGACCCCCCAAAAACGGGGGAGGGGAACCCCTGTGGTACCCCCTCCCCAGAAAGCCCCCTCCCCCGGTTCAGGAGTAGCCAAACTCAAGAAAATGTAAACCAGGCTTGACTTTCCAGAAATTATTTTTGGCCGGGTTTAGCTGCACCCTCCAGGCTCAGGATCACCAGTGTATTTGCAGGTTTTGCTCTGCATCATCAGCTTGCCCAGACTCTGCTCGGTGTTTCACAAATGGAGAAGACAATGGATATTGTGCCAAGCTTCCTTGCAAACAGCAACACCTGCATCAGCATGACAGAAAAGAAGGGAAAAAAAAAAAAAAAAGAAAATATTCACCGGTTAGAACAGAGCCAGTGTCCCACCATCTTCCCCTCCACTGTTATTACAGAGGCAAACCTGGGCCTAAAGCTTCCACCTCTCAGTTCCTGATGCTGTTTGACTTCAGCCTTGACTCCCCCTGATCTACCTGACTGCCGTCCAAGTGGGGCTGGGGATGCTCAGCCTGGAAAGAGGAGACACTGGGGAGGCCTCCCTGCAGCTCTGCAGGACTGGAAGGGTCCCACAGGAAAGACGGGGACAGTGTTCAGCCGGGCCCGTGGCAACAGGACAAGGGGGGATGGCTTTCAACTGCAGGAGGCTGATTGAAGTTGGATCTGAGGGAGCTGCTCTTTTACACGGAGGCTGCTGAGGCACTGGCCCAGGCTGTGGATGCCCCATCCTTGGCAACAGGGCTGTGAGCAGCATGGGCTGGGGAAGATTGCTCAGCTCGGAACAAGATGCTCTTTAGATCCACTGTGATGTCACAGATGTGATGTTCCAGCAGGAACTTCCAGCGTCCAGCAAAGAGCACAACACAACCACTGGCCCTTGTGTCAGCCCACCCTGTGCCAGCCCTCGTGCCAGCTCACCCTTCACCATGTTCCCTGTCACTCTTCTCGTCACCTGCGCCCTGATACTCCCATCAGTCCTGAAAGCTCTCTGTTGCCTGGATTTTGTCATCCGTCCCTGCAGGATGCTCACATTTGTCCTGAGGAAGGTACAGTGCCATTCCATGGAGGTGGACACCCCCCAGCTGCCCGGCTGGGCTGGAGTTCTGTGGGGATGGGGTGGGACAGGGACCCCACTCTGAGGTGTTGCTACCTCTGCAGGCTGTCACCGAGAGAGAGGACGAGATGGAGGTGGACATGCAGGCTGATAGAGAGGAGGACATGGAAGTGGATGGCGAAGAGAGTGGAGACAATGCGATGGAGGTGGACATGGAGATTGATACAGAGGAGGCGATGGAAGTGGATGGAGAAGAGAGTGGAGAGGAAGAGATGGAGGTGGACATGGAGATTGATACAGAGGAGAAGATGGAAGTGGATGGAGAAGAGACTGGAGAGGAAGAGATGGAGGTGGACATGCAGATGGATCCAGAGGAGGAGATGGAAGTGGATGGAGAAGAGACTGGTGAAGAAGAGATGGCGGTAGATGTGGAAGAGGAGATGGACGTGGAAATGGAAGAGTACCTTGAGGACATGGACATTGATGAGAAAGATGAGGAAGAGGCCATGATCTTGGGATGAAGAGCAATACCAGCAGCAGGACAGGCATGTGGTCCCCACAGGCAGAGCGGGTCCCCTGCTGCCAGGCTGGGACTGGGCTGGGTGGTCCCTGCTCAGGGATGCGGGACCCGGTGCATTGGGTTCTGGTGGCCATCCCCAGCCTGTGCTGCGCTTGCTGGGCCAGCCTGGGGGCACATGGAAGAGCCCTCTCTGCCTGATTGGAGTGACCGTGCCTCTTGCTTTTCCTCAAGGACCGATGGAGATCCCGGACAGAGATGCCACCCTTTTGTACATACGTTGTAGAGTTTGTTGTTGTCTTTAGGCTATAGGTTTTAGGGCTTCTTTTTGTCTTCTGTAAATACGTTTCATAGACTTTTGTTAGATATGTTCTTAGGTATATACGTTCCATAGATAGTTGTTGTTACAAATATTCTTACAATGTAAATGTGTTCTGTGTTTTCTTTGCTGTTTTTCTGAAAATAAACAAGTTTTATTTTTCACACCCCAGTTCTCTTTCCATTTGCTTCAGGCACAGGTAGCATTTGCAAAGTTGTGGTTTCCGCTTGCTCCAGGTTCCCAGGGCTGGAGGTCGGTGGGGGCGCTGGCACAGCCACAAGCTTTTGTTTGGGGGCAATATTGAGAAGGGGGTGGGAGAGGGGGCACAGGGGGAGGTGGGACCCACTGAGGCTCCCCCAGGTCACCCCAGGACCCCCAGGCCCCGTCCCAGCCCCCCCAGTTCCCTCCACAGCCCCGGCTGAGGGGGGCTCAGCCCAGGAGCCGCCGTCGTTCGGGGCTCCCCCGAGGGCAGCCGCCAACGGGAGAGCTCCCGGCTTGGAGAGGCCCCAGCAGAGGAGGGGATCTTGTCCCTCCTCGAGGGCCCTGAAGGGTCTTCAGGCCCCTCTGAAGAGGAGTTTTTCTCTTTTTAGGGATGTTTGGGGGGACCTCACCCCTCCAAGGGTGTTTTTTCCTCCCCATTTTCAGGTGTTTGTGGGGCCACAGCCCCACAAGCCCCTTTTCAGGGGTGATCATGACAGCTTTAATTGACATTTTTCTGGGGGACTCACTCCAAGCCGCTGTAGGGGATGTTTTGCCCCCCAGGGTGGATTTTTGGGGTTTAAGGGCCCCCGCTCTGGTCGGGTCCCACTCTAACTCCCCTGAAGAGGCCAACACCACTCCTGCTGATTCCGGCAGCGGAGCCCTAGGAGGGTTGTAAGAGTTGAAATTTTTAAATTTCATTTTTATTCTATTTTATTTAAATTCAAATTTATTGATTTTTAGTTTTATTATAACTCGTTGAGAGGACAGCAAGGACATTCAAGGGCAGGAACATTTTTTCCTGGCTGGTGACTGGAATTTCAGACCCTGGCAGTGTGTGCAGAACCACACAGACTGGGATCAAACATGGGCTGGGATCACCTGGACTGAGATCCTATGGACTGGGACCATATGGAATGGGACCATAGGGATCAGGACGGTACACACTGGGATAAACTGGGTTGAGATTATATGGACTGGGACCACATGGACTGGGATTGCACAGACTGGGATCCCATGGACTGGGAAAAAGCATTGGCTACCATTGGCTACCATCCACATAGAAAGGTGGCCACCTCAAGTTGTCTTGATCCTTTTTGGGTGTCCCATCCCCCTCTTTCCCCCGCCTTCCCCATCGTTCCCCCAATCCCCGCTCCCCTCCCCCGTGTTTGGTTTTGGGGGTTCCAGGCCCCTCCTGCTCCGTGGGGGGGTCCCGATCCCTCTTTGGTTTAATTTGGGGCCCCCAACCCCTTCTCACCGCGACCCCCGCGGCCGGGGGGGCTCTCAGCACCACCAGTGCCACCAGTCCGGCCCCAGCTGCCCCCGCACGCCCCATCCCCATCCCCAGGGTCACCTCCCCCCTCCCCAAATTCCGCTCCCGGGGAGCGCTGGGCGCTGCGGGTCCGCCTGGCGACTGAGGAGTCATCGAGAACAAGCGCTCTGATTGGCTAGAAATGGCCCCGCGCAGTCTCTGATTGGCTAGCGCATTGAGAAGCGCTGTGATCTGCCTGGCAACCGATGAGCAGCGCTATCGCAGGCGCTGATTGCCTGAAAATCGCCGGCCCGGCAACTGAGTTGTCAGCAGCGCCGCGCGCTCTGATTGGCCAGGAGCTGTTTTGGGGTGGGGACGGGGGGAACTGGGGACCCCCAGGAGCCCCCCGGCTTTGGGGGTTTCCATCCCCCCTCGGCCCTCGGGGCGGCCCTGGGGCCACCCCAACACCCCCAAAGTGGGGAGGGTCCCCGGAGCCCTTTGGATCCCCCAAAAATGGGCTGGAAGCGGCAGGAGCCGCCCCACAAAGGGATTGAAGGCTCCGGTCCGGGAATGGGGGAGGCTCCGGGGATGGCTCCGATCCGGATCGGGGCGGGCTGGGATTGAGGGAGGGTCCGTTCAGCGACTGGGGAGGGGTCTGGGACTGGGTCAGGGGCTGGCATTGGGGAGGGTTTGGGAATTGGGGAGGGGTCTTGGATTGAGGGGATTGGTCCATCCCGGGATTGGGGCAGGGTCGCTCCCTGGGGGAGGGGTCCATTATTGGGCCAGGGCCTCTCCCCTTCCCGAGCCCAATCCCGTTCCTGATCCTGTTCCCGATCCCAATCCCATTCCCATTTCTGTTCCCGTTCCCGATCTCATTCCCGACCCCGATCCCACTCCCATTCCCGATCCCGATCCTGTTCCCAGTCCCGGTCCCGCCGCTGTTTCCAGGAAATGGCTCTGCTCTCAACCCCGACCCCAAACCCAGCGGGTCAAACACCCCAGATCCTGGGGTCAACTCCCCCCGACCCCAAATCCTGGGGGTTCAAACACTGGGGGGGTCAAACACCCTCAAACCCAAACTCTGGGATGTCAAGCCCTACCCCCCCCCCCCCCCAGCCCCGAACCCCAAATTTTAGGATCAAACCCTCCAAATCCCAGATCCTGGGGTGTCAAACACTCCCCAATTCCCAAACGATGGGGTTAAATACCCCTGATTTTGCTGATGGAAAAAAAACTTCTTTTCAGGGTTGGACGACCTGGTTGCGACAGCGGAACCCTTCTAAAAGACGGATGCTAAGAGACATAACCGGTGCTGTGGGAACAGGATTGGGAATTCTAAATAGCATTGATTCAGAAGTATTAATGAACACATTGGCTGCCACCACTAGATTTGACCAAATTTCAACAACCACTGCAGTCGTCCTTCTTGGCCTTGGGAAGACATCAGCGCTTGCTATCAAACATATTACCAAGTTGGGAGGAAGCAAGCGTAAATGATCACAAATTGGTAATTGATGCACTCGGTGCCACACAAAAGAACGTTTCTTTAGCTCTCAGCTGTATCCAGGCTCAATTAGGGATGCAGTCGGTTGCTGCCTCGATTATAAGAGAAGGTGAAGAAGGCACTTTTCCTACTGAGATTCGGAAAATAGTTTGGGACAGTGCCGCTGATTTTGAAAAGGAATTCCAATCCCGGTGGAACCTAGTGAACTTTACCTATGACCCCATCACAAACATAGCAACAGCTTTGGTGTTAACCGTACGTGATGCCTCAAGTGCGTTTGGTATTCCCCATCATTGCACTAGGACTGGGACACATATGGAGCCACTGGGAATGTGCTGGGGGCAACTGGGACCACGCTGGGGGCAACTGGGGACAAGGGTGAGTGACTGGGGCCCTGCTGGCAGAGACTGGGATCATACTGGACTCATACTGGGATCTTACTGGGAGTGACTGGGACTATTCTGGGGGCAAGTGGGAGAACTGGGAAAACACTGGATGGCACTGGGAACAACGGGAACAGTGCTGGGGGCAAATTGTATCATAACGGGGAGTGACTGGCAGCAACTGGGCTCCTGCTGGGAGCAGCCCCTGGCGGCCCCGGGAGCCCCGCACCCCTTTCCCGGCCATGCCGCCCCTCCAGCCCCAGCACCCCCCATTGCCGGGGTGCCGGCACTGCCAGGGGTCCCCCCCTCTCGGGTTCCCCGCTGGGGCTTCTGGGGCTCTCCTCTCTCGGGGCTCCCGCTCAGGGCAGCCGCAGCTCTCCCGGGGCTCCCCAAAACCGGTGTCCCCCCGATGGGGCTCTGCCGCCACCCACACTGGGATCCCCCAAAAACACCTCTCGGGGACCCCCCGATGTCCCCCCGAGGGCCAGCTGCGGCTCGGCTTTGGAGCCCTGCCAGCTCCAAACATCCCTCCCAAAGAACCCGAACCCAGGCACCCCCCAGGATATTTGGGCCGAGCTCCCCCTCCCTGGGCACCTGCGGGATGGGGGCGATGCTCCCGGGGTGCTGCGAGCTCAGGCAGCGCCAGGGCCACGCGATTCCTTCTCTCCTCTCCTCCGGCTGCTCCCTGCTGCCGCTGCGCCTCTTCCTCCCTCCTTCCTCCTCCTCCCCCGCTCCGGGATCCTGAACCATGAGGGGAAAGGAGCGAGGAAAGGGCGGAACCGTGAGGGGAAAGGAGCGGGGCCAGGGGGACGCGCTGTCCTAAAAAAGCCCGGTTTGACCCAAAATCACCCAAAAGGGCATCAAATGCAGCCTACATCCACATGGTTTGGCCTGACACCAACCAAATGGGATTAAAAGTATCCAGAGGGCTCTAAAATCCAACCAAAGGGGCTTAAAACTGCCCCAAGTGTTTTATAGCCCTCAAGAAATGGCTTAAGATCACCCGTAAATCTTTCAAATGTGACTAAAATCCACCCTGAAAGTATCTGGTCCAGCCTAAAATCATCCAAAGGTATCTAAAATCACCAAAATGTCCCTGACACCAACACAAGAAGACCTAAAATCACCCTAAAAAGGCTTGGTTCAACCTAAAATTGCCCAAAGCAGCAAAAAACCCTACTTAAATGCACCCAAAATACACAAAAAAAAGGGACCTAAAATCACCCACACAGGATTAGGATTCACCCATATGGGCCCCGTTTTTCCTAAACTCACCCAAATGGGCCCCAGCCCCACCCACATGGGCCTAAAATCATCCAAAGGGGTCTGAAATCCCCCCTAAACCCCACCAGATTCGGCCTCAAATCAGCCACAGGGGCTGAAAATCCACCCAAAAAGGCTCGGGATCCCCGCAAGGGATCTGAAGCCCACCCTAAACCTGCCCGCTTCGGCCCAAAATCCCCCAAAGGGGCCGAGCCCGAGGCTGAGCCCGGGATCGGCTCCGGGGTGGCTCCGGGACCTCCGCGTTCGCTCCGGGCAGTTTTGGCCGCGGCCCCGGACGGGCCTGGGCGGGACCAGGAGGGACCAGGGAGGGCTCGGGAGGGGTTTGGGCATCTGGGGCTTTTTTGGGCTTTGGGGGATTGTGTTGGGAGTTTATGGGGAATTGTTGGGGTTTTTGGGGAGAATTATTGGGTTTGGAGGCAGTTGGGGGATTTTGGGGAGTTTGGTTTTGAGGGGTTTTATTGGTGCTTTGAGAGGGAAGTTGTTTTCCTGGGGGTATTTGGGGGTTAATTGAAATTTTTTGTGTTTTCTTTAGAATTTTGGAAGGTTTTACTGGGATTTTGTGGGGATTTTGTGGGATCCTCTGGAATTATTTCTGGGTTTTATTGGGATTTTTAGGGGATTTGGAGGCAATTTATTGGAATTGTGGGGGCATTTAGTGGGATTCTTTGGGGATTTGGGTTTGTTAGGAATTTTAGTGGGGATTAGGGGGGGTTTTGTAGGTTTTTTCTAGGTTGTTGTCAAGATTTCTTTGGACTCGTGAGTATTTTGTGGGGCTTGTTGTGGTTTTGGAGACATTTTTGGGAGGATTTGTGGGGTTTAATTGGGATTTTGTGGGCTTTTATTGGGATTCGAGGGTGTTCTAATGGGAATTTGTGAAATTTAATTGCGATTTCATGGGGTTTATTGGGACTTTCAGGGGTTTAAAGGAGACTTTGGTGCCTCTCAGCCCTTCCCCACACCCTGGGACAACTCCAAAGCCCCCCAAAATTCCACTGAAACCCCCCAAAATCCCCCAAAAATCCCAATTAAAAACTCCTAAACACCAAAGAATCCCACAAAATCCCAATGGAACCCACCAAAATTTAAAAAAAAAAAAAAAAACCAAAAAAACCAAAAAAATGCCCAAAAATTTCAATAAACCCCCCAAAAAATAACCACCCCAAAACCCTAAAAAATCCCTAAAATCCAAAATCCTCAAAACCCACAAAACCCCCATAACCCCACAAACCCAGTAGTTCTCTCCAAAATCCAATAATTCCCCCTAATCTCCCAACAAAATCCCCCAAAGCCCATACATGCCGCCAAAATCTCCCCCAAATCCCCCCAGAGCGCCCCAGACTCACCGGGGGCAGTCCTGGATCAGGGGGCACCGGCCGGTGGAACAGGAGCCACCTCAGGGGGCCCGCGGTGCTTTTTGGGGAGGGGGCACCATGGGAAACCTCCCAAAAATGGGGGGGGGGGGGGGGAACCCTGTGGCACCCCCTCCCCAGAAAGCCCTCTCCCCCGGTTCAGGAATAGCCAAATTCAAGAAAATGTAAACCAGGCTTGACTTTCCAGAAATTATTTTTGGCCGGGTTTAGCTGCACCCTCCAGGCTCAGGATCACCGGTGTATTTGCAGGTTTTGCTCTGCATCATCAGCCTGCCCAGACTCTGCTCGGTGTTTCACAAATGGAGAAGACAATGGATATTGTGCCAAGCTTCCTTGCAAACAGCAACACCTGCATCAGCATGACAGAAAAGAAGGGAAAAAAAAAAAAAAAGAAAATAATCAGCGGTTAGAACAGAGCCAGTGTCCTACCATCTTCCCCTCCACTGTTATTATAGAGGCAAACCTGGGCCTAAAGCTTCCACCTCTCAGTTCCTGATGCTGTTTGACTTCAGCCTTGACTCCCCCTGATCTACCTGACTGCCGTCCAAGTGGGGCTGGGGATGCTCAGCCTGGAAACAGGAGACACTGGGGAGGCCTCCCTGCAGCTCTGCAGGACTGGAAGGGTCCCACAGGAAAGACGGGGACAGTGTTCAGCCGGGCCCGTGGCAACAGGACAAGGGGGGATGGCTTTCAACTGCAGGAGGCTGATTGAAGTTGGATCTGAGGGAGCTGCTCTTTTACACGGAGGCTGCTGAGGCACTGGCCCAGGCTGTGGATGCCCCATCCTTGGCAACAGGGCTGTGAGCAGCATGGGCTGGGGAAGATTGCTCAGCTCGGAACAAGATGCTCTTTAGATCCACTGTGATGTCACAGATGTGATGTTCCAGCAGGAACTTCCAGCGTCCAGCAAAGAGCACAACACAACCACTGGCCCTTGTGTCAGCCCACCCTGTGCCAGCCCTCGTGCCAGCTCACCCTTCACCATGTTCCCTGTCACTCTTCTCGTCACCTGCGCCCTGATACTCCCATCAGTCCTGAAAGCTCTCTGTTGCCTGGATTTTGTCATCCGTCCCTGCAGGATGCTCACATTTGTCCTGAGGAAGGTACGGTGCCATTCCATGGAGGTGGACACCCCCCAGCTGCCCGGCTGGGCAGGAGTTCTGTGGGGATGGGGTGGGACAGGGACCCCACTCTGAGGTGTTGCTACCTCTGCAGGCTGTCACCGAGAGAGAGGACGAGATGGAGGTGGACATGCAGGCTGATAGAGAGGAGGACATGGAAGTGGATGGCGAAGAGAGTGGAGACAATGCGATGGAGGTGGACATGGAGATTGATACAGAGGAGGAGATGGAAGTGGATGGAGAAGAGAGTGGAGAGGAAGAGATGGAGGTGGACATGCAGATGGATACAGAGGAGGAGATGGAAGTGGATGGAGAAGAGACTGGAGAGGAAGAGATGGAGGTGGACATGGAGATTGATACAGAGGAGAAGATGGAAGTGGATGGAGAAGAGACTGGAGAGGAAGAGATGGAGGTGGACATGCAGATGGATCCAGAGGAGGAGATGGAAGTGGATGGAGAAGAGACTGGTGAAGAAGAGATGGAGGTAGATGTAGAAGAGGAGATGGACGTGGAAATGGAAGAGTACCTTGAGGACATGGACATTGATGAGAAAGATGAGGAAGAGGCCATGATCTTGGGATGAAGAGCAATACCAGCAGCAGGACAGGCATGTGGTCCCCACAGGCAGAGCGGGTCCCCTGCTGCCAGGCTGGGACTGGGCTGGGTGGTCCCTGCTCAGGGATGTGGGACCCGGTGCATTGGGTTCTGGTGGCCATCCCCAGCCTGTGCTGCGCTTGCTGGGCCAGCCTGGGGGCACATGGAAGAGCCCTCTCTGCCTGATTGGAGTGACCGTGCCTCTTGCTTTTCCTCAAGGACCGATGGAGATCCCGGACAGAGATGCCACCCTTTTGTACATACGTTGTAGAGTTTGTTGTTGTCTTTAGGCTATAGGTTTTAGGGCTTCTTTTTGTCTTCTGTAAATACGTTTCATAGACTTTTGTTAGATATGTTCTTAGGTATATACGTTCCATAGATAGTTGTTGTTACAAATATTCTTACAATGTAAATGTGTTCTGTGTTTTCTTTGCTGTTTTTCTGAAAATAAACAAGCTTTATTTTTCACACCCCAGTTCTCTTTCCATTTGCTTCAGGCACAGGTAGCATTTGCAAAGTTGTGGTTTCCGCTTGCTCCAGGTTCCCAGGGCTGGAGGTCGGTGGGGGCGCTGGCACAGCCACAAGCTTTTGTTTGGGGGCAATATTGGGAAGGGGGTGGGAGAGGGGGCACAGGGGGAGGTGGGACCCACTGAGGCTCCCCCAGGTCACCCCAGGACCCCCAGGCCCCGTCCCAGCCCCCCCAGTTCCCTCCACAGCCCCGGCTGAGGGGGGCTCAGCCCAGGAGCCGCCGTCGTTCGGGGCTCCCCCGAGGGCAGCCGCCAACGGGAGAGCTCCCGGCTCGGAGAGGCCCCAGCAGAGGAGGGGATCTTGTCCCTCCTCGAGTGCCCTGAAGGGTCTTCAGGCCCCTCTGAAGAGGAGTTTTTCTCTTTTTAGGGATGTTTGGGGGGACCTCACCCCTCCAAGGGTGTTTTTTCCTCCCCATTTTCAGGTGTTTGTGGGGCCACAGCCCCACAAGCCCCTTTTCAGGGGTGATCATGACAGCTTTAAGTGACATTTTTCTGGGGGACTCACTCCAAGCCACTGTAGGGGATGTTTTGCCCCCCAGGGTGGATTTTTGGGGTTTAAGGGCCCCCGCTCTGGTCGGGTCCCACTCTAACTCCCCTGAAGAGGCCAACACCACTCCTGCTGATTCCGGCAGCGGAGCCCTAGGAGGGTTGTAAGAGTTGAAATTTTTAAATTTCATTTTTATTCTATTTTATTTAAATTCAAATTTATTGATTTTTAGTTTTATTATAACTCGTTGAGAGGACAGCAAGGACATTCAAGGGCAGGAACATTTTTTCCTGGCTGGTGACTGGAATTTCAGACCCTGGCAGTGTGTGCAGAACCACACAGACTGGGATCAAACATGGGCTGAGATCACCTGGACTGAGATCCTATGGACTGGGACCATATGGAATGGGACCATAGGGATCAGGACGGTACACACTGGGATAAACTGGGTTGAGATTATATGGACTGGGACCACATCGACTGGGATTGCACAGACTGGGATCCCATGGACTGGGAAAAAGCATTGGCTACCATTGGCTACCATCCACATAGAAAGGTGGCCACCTCAAGTTGTCTTGATCCTTTTTGGGTGTCCCATCCCCCTCTTTCCCCCGCCTTCCCCATCGTTCCCCCAATCCCCGCTCCCCTCCCCCGTGTTTGGTTTTGGGGGTTCCAGGCCCCTCCTGCTCCGTGGGGGGGTCCCGATCCCTCTTTGGTTTAATTTGGGGCCCCCAACCCCTTCTCACCGCGACCCCCGCGGCCGGGGGGGCTCTCAGCACCACCAGTGCCACCAGTCCGGCCCCAGCTGCCCCCGCACGCCCCATCCCCATCCCCAGGGTCACCTCCCCCCTCCCCAAATTCCGCTCCCGGGGAGCGCTGGGCGCTGCGGGTCCGCCTGGCGACTGAGGAGTCATCGAGAACAAGCGCTCTGATTGGCTAGAAATGGCCCCGCGCAGTCTCTGATTGGCTAGCGCATTGAGAAGCGCTGTGATCTGCCTGGCAACCGATGAGCAGCGCTATCGCAGGCGCTGATTGCCTGAAAATCGCCGGCCCGGCAACTGAGTTGTCAGCAGCGCCGCGCGCTCTGATTGGCCAGGAGCTGTTTTGGGGTGGGGACGGGGGGAACTGGGGACCCCCAGGAGCCCCCCGGCTTTGGGGGTTTCCATCCCCCCTCGGCCCTCGGGGCGGCCCTGGGGCCACCCCAACACCCCCAAAGTGGGGAGGGCCCCCGGAGCCCTTTGGATCCCCCAAAAATGGGCTGGAAGCGGCAGCGCCCCAAAAAGGGATTGAAGGCTCCGGTCCGGGAATGGGGGAGGCTCCGGGGATGGCTCCGATCCGGATCGGGGCGGGCTGGGATTGAGGGAGGGTCCGTTCAGCGACTGGGGAGGGGTCTGGGACTGGGTCAGGGGCTGGCATTGGGGAGGGTTTGGGAATTGGGGAGGGGTCTGGGATTGAGGGGATTGGTCCATCTCGGGATTGGGGCAGGGTCGCTCCCTGGGGGAGGGGTCCATTATTGGGCCAGGGCCTCTCCCCTTCCCGAGCCCAATCCCGTTCCTGATCCTGTTCCCGATCCCAATCCCATTCCCATTTCTGTTCCCGTTCCCGATCTCATTCCTGACCCCGATCCCACTCCCATTCCCGATCCCGATCCTGTTCCCAGTCCCGGTCCCGCCGCTGTTTCCAGGAAATGGCTCTGCTCTCAACCCCGACCCCAAACCCAGCGGGTCAAACACCCCAGATCCTGGGGTCAACTCCCCCCGACCCCAAATCCTGGGGGTTCAAACACTGGGGGGGTCAAACACCCTCAAACCCAAACTCTGGGATGTCAAGCCCTACCCCCTCCCCTCAGCCCCGAACCCCAAATTTTAGGATCAAACCCTCCAAATCCCAGATCCTGGGGTGTCAAACACTCCCCAATTCCCAAACGATGGGGTTAAATACCCCTGATTTTGCTGATGCAAAAAAAACTTCTTTTCAGGGTTGGACGACCTGGTTGCGACAGCGGAACCCTTCTAAAAGACGGATGCTAAGAGACATAACCGGTGCTGTGGGAACAGGATTGGGAATTCTAAATAGCATTGATTCAGAAGTATTAATGAACACATTGGCTGCCACCACTAGATTTGACCAAATTCCAACAACCACTGCAGTCGTCCTTCTTGGCCTTGGGAAGACATCAGCGCTTGCTATCAAACGTATTACCAAGTTGGGAGGAAGCAAGCGTAAATGATCACAAATTGGTAATTGATGCACTCGGTGCCACACAAAAGAACGTTTCTTTAGCTCTCAGCTGTATCCAGGCTCAATTAGGGATGCAGTCGGTTGCTGCCTCGATTATAAGAGAAGGTGAAGAAGGCACTTTTCCTACTGAGATTCGGAAAATAGTTTGGGACAGTGCCGCTGATTTTGAAAAGGAATTCCAATCCCGGTGGAACCTAGTGAACTTTACCTATGACCCCATCACAAACATAGCAACAGCTTTGGTGTTAACCGTACGTGATGCCTCAAGTGCGTTTGGTATTCCCCATCATTGCACTAGGACTGGGACACATATGGAGCCACTGGGAATGTGCTGGGGGCAACTGGGACCACGCTGGGGGCAACTGGGGACAAGGGTGAGTGACTGGGGCCCTGCTGGCAGAGACTGGGATCATACTGGACTCATACTGGGATCTTACTGGGAGTGACTGGGACTATTCTGGGGGCAAGTGGGAGAACTGGGAAAACACTGGATGGCACTGGGAACAACGGGAACAGTGCTGGGGGCAAATTGTATCATAACGGGGAGTGACTGGCAGCAACTGGGCTCCTGCTGGGAGCAGCCCCTGGCGGCCCCGGGAGCCCCGCACCCCTTTCCCGGCCATGCCGCCCCTCCAGCCCCAGCACCCCCCATTGCCGGGGTGCCGGCACTGCCAGGGGTCCCCCCCTCTCGGGTTCCCCGCTGGGGCTTCTGGGGCTCTCCTCTCTCGGGGCTCCCGCTCAGGGCAGCCGCAGCTCTCCCGGGGCTCCCCAAAACCGGTGTCCCCCCGATGGGGCTCTGCCGCCACCCACACTGGGATCCCCCAAAAACACCTCTCGGGGACCCCCCGATGTCCCCCCGAGGGCCAGCTGCGGCTCGGCTTTGGAGCCCTGCCAGCTCCAAACATCCCTCCCAAAGAACCCGAACCCAGGCACCCCCCAGGATATTTGGGCCGAGCTCCCCCTCCCTGGGCACCTGCGGGATGGGGGCGATGCTCCCGGGGTGCTGCGAGCTCAGGCAGCGCCAGGGCCACGCGATTCCTTCTCTCCTCTCCTCCGGCTGCTCCCTGCTGCCGCTGCGCCTCTTCCTCCCTCCTTCCTCCTCCTCCCCCGCTCCGGGATCCTGAACCATGAGGGGAAAGGAGCGAGGAAAGGGCGGAACCGTGAGGGGAAAGGAGCGGGGCCAGGGGGACGCGCTGTCCTAAAAAAGCCCGGTTTGACCCAAAATCACCCAAAAGGGCATCAAATGCAGCCTACATCCACATGGTTTGGCCTGACACCAACCAAATGGGATTAAAAGTATCCAGAGGGCTCTAAAATCCAACCAAAGGGGCTTAAAACTGCCCCAAGTGTTTTATAGCCCTCAAGAAATGGCTTAAGATCACCCGTAAATCTTTCAAATGTGACTAAAATCCACCCTGAAAGTATCTGGTCCAGCCTAAAATCATCCAAAGGTATCTAAAATCACCAAAATGTCCCTGACACCAACACAAGAAGACCTAAAATCACCCTAAAAAGGCTTGGTTCAACCTAAAATTGCCCAAAGCAGCAAAAAACCCTACTTAAATGCACCCAAAATACACAAAAAAAAGGGACCTAAAATCACCCACACAGGATTAGGATTCACCCATATGGGCCCCGTTTTTCCTAAACTCACCCAAATGGGCCCCAGCCCCACCCACATGGGCCTAAAATCATCCAAAGGGGTCTGAAATCCCCCCTAAACCCCACCAGATTCGGCCTCAAATCAGCCACAGGGGCTGAAAATCCACCCAAAAAGGCTCGGGATCCCCGCAAGGGATCTGAAGCCCACCCTAAACCTGCCCGCTTCGGCCCAAAATCCCCCAAAGGGGCCGAGCCCGAGGCTGAGCCCGGGATCGGCTCCGGGGTGGCTCCGGGACCTCCGCGTTCGCTCCGGGCAGTTTTGGCCGCGGCCCCGGACGGGCCTGGGCGGGACCAGGAGGGACCAGGGAGGGCTCGGGAGGGGTTTGGGCATCTGGGGCTTTTTTGGGCTTTGGGGGATTGTGTTGGGAGTTTATGGGGAATTGTTGGGGTTTTTGGGGAGAATTATTGGGTTTGGAGGCAGTTGGGGGATTTTGGGGAGTTTGGTTTTGAGGGGTTTTATTGGTGCTTTGAGAGGGAAGTTGTTTTCCTGGGGGTATTTGGGGGTTAATTGAAATTTTTTGTGTTTTCTTTAGAATTTTGGAAGGTTTTACTGGGATTTTGTGGGGATTTTGTGGGATCCTCTGGAATTATTTCTGGGTTTTATTGGGATTTTTAGGGGATTTGGAGGCAATTTATTGGAATTGTGGGGGCATTTAGTGGGATTCTTTGGGGATTTGGGTTTGTTAGGAATTTTAGTGGGGATTAGGGGGGGTTTTGTAGGTTTTTTCTAGGTTGTTGTCAAGATTTCTTTGGACTCGTGAGTATTTTGTGGGGCTTGTTGTGGTTTTGGAGACATTTTTGGGAGGATTTGTGGGGTTTAATTGGGATTTTGTGGGCTTTTATTGGGATTCGAGGGTGTTCTAATGGGAATTTGTGAAATTTAATTGCGATTTCATGGGGTTTATTGGGACTTTCAGGGGTTTAAAGGAGACTTTGGTGCCTCTCAGCCCTTCCCCACACCCTGGGACAACTCCAAAGCCCCCCAAAATTCCACTGAAACCCCCCAAAATCCCCCAAAAATCCCAATTAAAAACTCCTAAACACCAAAGAATCCCACAAAATCCCAATGGAACCCACCAAAATTTAAAAAAAAAAAAAAAAACCAAAAAAAACCAAAAAAATGCCCAAAAATTTCAATAAACCCCCCAAAAAATAACCACCCCAAAACCCTAAAAAATCCCTAAAATCCAAAATCCTCAAAACCCACAAAACCCCCATAACCCCACAAACCCAGTAGTTCTCTCCAAAATCCAATAATTCCCCCTAATCTCCCAACAAAATCCCCCAAAGCCCATACATGCCGCCAAAATCTCCCCCAAATCCCCCCAGAGCGCCCCAGACTCACCGGGGGCAGTCCTGGATCAGGGGGCACCGGCCGGTGGAACAGGAGCCACCTCAGGGGGCCCGCGGTGCTTTTTGGGGAGGGGGCACCATGGGAAACCTCCCAAAAATGGGGGGGGGGGGGGGAACCCTGTGGCACCCCCTCCCCAGAAAGCCCTCTCCCCCGGTTCAGGAATAGCCAAATTCAAGAAAATGTAAACCAGGCTTGACTTTCCAGAAATTATTTTTGGCCGGGTTTAGCTGCACCCTCCAGGCTCAGGATCACCGGTGTATTTGCAGGTTTTGCTCTGCATCATCAGCCTGCCCAGACTCTGCTCGGTGTTTCACAAATGGAGAAGACAATGGATATTGTGCCAAGCTTCCTTGCAAACAGCAACACCTGCATCAGCATGACAGAAAAGAAGGGAAAAAAAAAAAAAAGAAAATAATCAGCGGTTAGAACAGAGCCAGTGTTCCTACCATCTTCCCCTCCACTGTTATTATAGAGGCAAACCTGGGCCTAAAGCTTCCACCTCTCAGTTCCTGATGCTGTTTGACTTCAGCCTTGACTCCCCCTGATCTACCTGACTGCCGTCCAAGTGGGGCTGGGGATGCTCAGCCTGGAAACAGGAGACACTGGGGAGGCCTCCCTGCAGCTCTGCAGGACTGGAAGGGTCCCACAGGAAAGACGGGGACAGTGTTCAGCCGGGCCCGTGGCAACAGGACAAGGGGGGATGGCTTTCAACTGCAGGAGGCTGATTGAAGTTGGATCTGAGGGAGCTGCTCTTTTACACGGAGGCTGCTGAGGCACTGGCCCAGGCTGTGGATGCCCCATCCTTGGCAACAGGGCTGTGAGCAGCATGGGCTGGGGAAGATTGCTCAGCTCGGAACAAGATGCTCTTTAGATCCACTGTGATGTCACAGATGTGATGTTCCAGCAGGAACTTCCAGCGTCCAGCAAAGAGCACAACACAACCACTGGCCCTTGTGTCAGCCCACCCTGTGCCAGCCCTCGTGCCAGCTCACCCTTCACCATGTTCCCTGTCACTCTTCTCGTCACCTGCGCCCTGATACTCCCATCAGTCCTGAAAGCTCTCTGTTGCCTGGATTTTGTCATCCGTCCCTGCAGGATGCTCACATTTGTCCTGAGGAAGGTACGGTGCCATTCCATGGAGGTGGACACCCCCCAGCTGCCCGGCTGGGCAGGAGTTCTGTGGGGATGGGGTGGGACAGGGACCCCACTCTGAGGTGTTGCTACCTCTGCAGGCTGTCACCGAGAGAGAGGACGAGATGGAGGTGGACATGCAGGCTGATAGAGAGGAGGACATGGAAGTGGATGGCGAAGAGAGTGGAGACAATGCGATGGAGGTGGACATGGAGATTGATACAGAGGAGGAGATGGAAGTGGATGGAGAAGAGAGTGGAGAGGAAGAGATGGAGGTGGACATGCAGATGGATACAGAGGAGGAGATGGAAGTGGATGGAGAAGAGACTGGAGAGGAAGAGATGGAGGTGGACATGGAGATTGATACAGAGGAGAAGATGGAAGTGGATGGAGAAGAGACTGGAGAGGAAGAGATGGAGGTGGACATGCAGATGGATCCAGAGGAGGAGATGGAAGTGGATGGAGAAGAGACTGGTGAAGAAGAGATGGAGGTAGATGTAGAAGAGGAGATGGACGTGGAAATGGAAGAGTACCTTGAGGACATGGACATTGATGAGAAAGATGAGGAAGAGGCCATGATCTTGGGATGAAGAGCAATACCAGCAGCAGGACAGGCATGTGGTCCCCACAGGCAGAGCGGGTCCCCTGCTGCCAGGCTGGGACTGGGCTGGGTGGTCCCTGCTCAGGGATGTGGGACCCGGTGCATTGGGTTCTGGTGGCCATCCCCAGCCTGTGCTGCGCTTGCTGGGCCAGCCTGGGGGCACATGGAAGAGCCCTCTCTGCCTGATTGGAGTGACCGTGCCTCTTGCTTTTCCTCAAGGACCGATGGAGATCCCGGACAGAGATGCCACCCTTTTGTACATACCTTGTAGAGTTTGTTGTTGTCTTTAGGCTATAGGTTTTAGGGCTTCTTTTTGTCTTCTGTAAATACGTTTCATAGACTTTTGTTAGATATGTTCTTAGGTATATACGTTCCATAGATAGTTGTTGTTACAAATATTCTTACAATGTAAATGTGTTCTGTGTTTTCTTTGCTGTTTTTCTGAAAATAAACAAGCTTTATTTTTCACACCCCAGTTCTCTTTCCATTTGCTTCAGGCACAGGTAGCATTTGCAAAGTTGTGGTTTCCGCTTGCTCCAGGTTCCCAGGGCTGGAGGTCGGTGGGGGCGCTGGCACAGCCACAAGCTTTTGTTTGGGGGCAATATTGGGAAGGGGGTGGGAGAGGGGGCACAGGGGGAGGTGGGACCCACTGAGGCTCCCCCAGGTCACCCCAGGACCCCCAGGCCCCGTCCCAGCCCCCCCAGTTCCCTCCACAGCCCCGGCTGAGGGGGGCTCAGCCCAGGAGCCGCCGTCGTTCGGGGCTCCCCCGAGGGCAGCCGCCAACGGGAGAGCTCCCGGCTCGGAGAGGCCCCAGCAGAGGAGGGGATCTTGTCCCTCCTCGAGTGCCCTGAAGGGTCTTCAGGCCCCTCTGAAGAGGAGTTTTTCTCTTTTTAGGGATGTTTGGGGGGACCTCACCCCTCCAAGGGTGTTTTTTCCTCCCCATTTTCAGGTGTTTGTGGGGCCACAGCCCCACAAGCCCCTTTTCAGGGGTGATCATGACAGCTTTAAGTGACATTTTTCTGGGGGACTCACTCCAAGCCACTGTAGGGGATGTTTTGCCCCCCAGGGTGGATTTTTGGGGTTTAAGGGCCCCCGCTCTGGTCGGGTCCCACTCTAACTCCCCTGAAGAGGCCAACACCACTCCTGCTGATTCCGGCAGCGGAGCCCTAGGAGGGTTGTAAGAGTTGAAATTTTTAAATTTCATTTTTATTCTATTTTATTTAAATTCAAATTTATTGATTTTTAGTTTTATTATAACTCGTTGAGAGGACAGCAAGGACATTCAAGGGCAGGAACATTTTTTCCTGGCTGGTGACTGGAATTTCAGACCCTGGCAGTGTGTGCAGAACCACACAGACTGGGATCAAACATGGGCTGAGATCACCTGGACTGAGATCCTATGGACTGGGACCATATGGAATGGGACCATAGGGATCAGGACGGTACACACTGGGATAAACTGGGTTGAGATTATATGGACTGGGACCACATCGACTGGGATTGCACAGACTGGGATCCCATGGACTGGGAAAAAGCATTGGCTACCATTGGCTACCATCCACATAGAAAGGTGGCCACCTCAAGTTGTCTTGATCCTTTTTGGGTGTCCCATCCCCCTCTTTCCCCCGCCTTCCCCATCGTTCCCCCAATCCCCGCTCCCCTCCCCCGTGTTTGGTTTTGGGGGTTCCAGGCCCCTCCTGCTCCGTGGGGGGGTCCCGATCCCTCTTTGGTTTAATTTGGGGCCCCCAACCCCTTCTCACCGCGACCCCCGCGGCCGGGGGGGCTCTCAGCACCACCAGTGCCACCAGTCCGGCCCCAGCTGCCCCCGCACGCCCCATCCCCATCCCCAGGGTCACCTCCCCCCTCCCCAAATTCCGCTCCCGGGGAGCGCTGGGCGCTGCGGGTCCGCCTGGCGACTGAGGAGTCATCGAGAACAAGCGCTCTGATTGGCTAGAAATGGCCCCGCGCAGTCTCTGATTGGCTAGCGCATTGAGAAGCGCTGTGATCTGCCTGGCAACCGATGAGCAGCGCTATCGCAGGCGCTGATTGCCTGAAAATCGCCGGCCCGGCAACTGAGTTGTCAGCAGCGCCGCGCGCTCTGATTGGCCAGGAGCTGTTTTGGGGTGGGGACGGGGGGAACTGGGGACCCCCAGGAGCCCCCCGGCTTTGGGGGTTTCCATCCCCCCTCGGCCCTCGGGGCGGCCCTGGGGCCACCCCAACACCCCCAAAGTGGGGAGGGCCCCCGGAGCCCTTTGGATCCCCCAAAAATGGGCTGGAAGCGGCAGCGCCCCAAAAAGGGATTGAAGGCTCCGGTCCGGGAATGGGGGAGGCTCCGGGGATGGCTCCGATCCGGATCGGGGCGGGCTGGGATTGAGGGAGGGTCCGTTCAGCGACTGGGGAGGGGTCTGGGACTGGGTCAGGGGCTGGCATTGGGGAGGGTTTGGGAATTGGGGAGGGGTCTGGGATTGAGGGGATTGGTCCATCTCGGGATTGGGGCAGGGTCGCTCCCTGGGGGAGGGGTCCATTATTGGGCCAGGGCCTCTCCCCTTCCCGAGCCCAATCCCGTTCCTGATCCTGTTCCCGATCCCAATCCCATTCCCATTTCTGTTCCCGTTCCCGATCTCATTCCTGACCCCGATCCCACTCCCATTCCCGATCCCGATCCTGTTCCCAGTCCCGGTCCCGCCGCTGTTTCCAGGAAATGGCTCTGCTCTCAACCCCGACCCCCAAACCCAGCGGGTCAAACACCCCAGATCCTGGGGTCAACTCCCCCCGACCCCAAATCCTGGGGGTTCAAACACTGGGGGGGTCAAACACCCTCAAACCCAAACTCTGGGATGTCAAGCCCTACCCCCTCCCCTCAGCCCCGAACCCCAAATTTTAGGATCAAACCCTCCAAATCCCAGATCCTGGGGTGTCAAACACTCCCCAATTCCCAAACGATGGGGTTAAATACCCCTGATTTTGCTGATGCAAAAAAAACTTCTTTTCAGGGTTGGACGACCTGGTTGCGACAGCGGAACCCTTCTAAAAGACGGATGCTAAGAGACATAACCGGTGCTGTGGGAACAGGATTGGGAATTCTAAATAGCATTGATTCAGAAGTATTAATGAACACATTGGCTGCCACCACTAGATTTGACCAAATTCCAACAACCACTGCAGTCGTCCTTCTTGGCCTTGGGAAGACATCAGCGCTTGCTATCAAACGTATTACCAAGTTGGGAGGAAGCAAGCGTAAATGATCACAAATTGGTAATTGATGCACTCGGTGCCACACAAAAGAACGTTTCTTTAGCTCTCAGCTGTATCCAGGCTCAATTAGGGATGCAGTCGGTTGCTGCCTCGATTATAAGAGAAGGTGAAGAAGGCACTTTTCCTACTGAGATTCGGAAAATAGTTTGGGACAGTGCCGCTGATTTTGAAAAGGAATTCCAATCCCGGTGGAACCTAGTGAACTTTACCTATGACCCCATCACAAACATAGCAACAGCTTTGGTGTTAACCGTACGTGATGCCTCAAGTGCGTTTGGTATTCCCCATCATTGCACTAGGACTGGGACACATATGGAGCCACTGGGAATGTGCTGGGGGCAACTGGGACCACGCTGGGGGCAACTGGGGACAAGGGTGAGTGACTGGGGCCCTGCTGGCAGAGACTGGGATCATACTGGACTCATACTGGGATCTTACTGGGAGTGACTGGGACTATTCTGGGGGCAAGTGGGAGAACTGGGAAAACACTGGATGGCACTGGGAACAACGGGAACAGTGCTGGGGGCAAATTGTATCATAACGGGGAGTGACTGGCAGCAACTGGGCTCCTGCTGGGAGCAGCCCCTGGCGGCCCCGGGAGCCCCGCACCCCTTTCCCGGCCATGCCGCCCCTCCAGCCCCAGCACCCCCCATTGCCGGGGTGCCGGCACTGCCAGGGGTCCCCCCCTCTCGGGTTCCCCGCTGGGGCTTCTGGGGCTCTCCTCTCTCGGGGCTCCCGCTCAGGGCAGCCGCAGCTCTCCCGGGGCTCCCCAAAACCGGTGTCCCCCCGATGGGGCTCTGCCGCCACCCACACTGGGATCCCCCAAAAACACCTCTCGGGGACCCCCCGATGTCCCCCCGAGGGCCAGCTGCGGCTCGGCTTTGGAGCCCTGCCAGCTCCAAACATCCCTCCCAAAGAACCCGAACCCAGGCACCCCCCAGGATATTTGGGCCGAGCTCCCCCTCCCTGGGCACCTGCGGGATGGGGGCGATGCTCCCGGGGTGCTGCGAGCTCAGGCAGCGCCAGGGCCACGCGATTCCTTCTCTCCTCTCCTCCGGCTGCTCCCTGCTGCCGCTGCGCCTCTTCCTCCCTCCTTCCTCCTCCTCCCCCGCTCCGGGATCCTGAACCATGAGGGGAAAGGAGCGAGGAAAGGGCGGAACCGTGAGGGGAAAGGAGCGGGGCCAGGGGGACGCGCTGTCCTAAAAAAGCCCGGTTTGACCCAAAATCACCCAAAAGGGCATCAAATGCAGCCTACATCCACATGGTTTGGCCTGACACCAACCAAATGGGATTAAAAGTATCCAGAGGGCTCTAAAATCCAACCAAAGGGGCTTAAAACTGCCCCAAGTGTTTTATAGCCCTCAAGAAATGGCTTAAGATCACCCGTAAATCTTTCAAATGTGACTAAAATCCACCCTGAAAGTATCTGGTCCAGCCTAAAATCATCCAAAGGTATCTAAAATCACCAAAATGTCCCTGACACCAACACAAGAAGACCTAAAATCACCCTAAAAAGGCTTGGTTCAACCTAAAATTGCCCAAAGCAGCAAAAAACCCTACTTAAATGCACCCAAAATACACAAAAAAAAGGGACCTAAAATCACCCACACAGGATTAGGATTCACCCATATGGGCCCCGTTTTTCCTAAACTCACCCAAATGGGCCCCAGCCCCACCCACATGGGCCTAAAATCATCCAAAGGGGTCTGAAATCCCCCCTAAACCCCACCAGATTCGGCCTCAAATCAGCCACAGGGGCTGAAAATCCACCCAAAAAGGCTCGGGATCCCCGCAAGGGATCTGAAGCCCACCCTAAACCTGCCCGCTTCGGCCCAAAATCCCCCAAAGGGGCCGAGCCCGAGGCTGAGCCCGGGATCGGCTCCGGGGTGGCTCCGGGACCTCCGCGTTCGCTCCGGGCAGTTTTGGCCGCGGCCCCGGACGGGCCTGGGCGGGACCGGGAGGGACCAGGGAGGGCTCGGGAGGGGTTTGGGCATCTGGGGCTTTTTTGGGCTTTGGGGGATTGTGTTGGGAGTTTATGGGGAATTGTTGGGGTTTTTGGGGAGAATTATTGGGTTTGGAGGCAGTTGGGGGATTTTGGGGAGTTTGGTTTTGAGGGGTTTTATTGGTGCTTTGAGAGGGAAGTTGTTTTCCTGGGGGTATTTGGGGGTTAATTGAAATTTTTTGTGTTTTCTTTAGAATTTTGGAAGGTTTTACTGGGATTTTGTGGGGATTTTGTGGGATCCTCTGGAATTATTTCTGGGTTTTATTGGGATTTTTAGGGGATTTGGAGGCAATTTATTGGAATTGTGGGGGCATTTAGTGGGATTCTTTGGGGATTTGGGTTTGTTAGGAATTTTAGTGGGGATTAGGGGGGGTTTTGTAGGTTTTTTCTAGGTTGTTGTCAAGATTTCTTTGGACTCGTGAGTATTTTGTGGGGCTTGTTGTGGTTTTGGAGACATTTTTGGGAGGATTTGTGGGGTTTAATTGGGATTTTGTGGGCTTTTATTGGGATTCGAGGGTGTTCTAATGGGAATTTGTGAAATTTAATTGCGATTTCATGGGGTTTATTGGGACTTTCAGGGGTTTAAAGGAGACTTTGGTGCCTCTCAGCCCTTCCCCACACCCTGGGACAACTCCAAAGCCCCCCAAAATTCCACTGAAACCCCCCAAAATCCCCCAAAAATCCCAATTAAAAACTCCTAAACACCAAAGAATCCCACAAAATCCCAATGGAACCCACCAAAATTTAAAAAAAAAAAAAAAAAACCAAAAAAACCAAAAAAATGCCCAAAAATTTCAATAAACCCCCCAAAAAATAACCACCCCAAAACCCTAAAAAATCCCTAAAATCCAAAATCCTCAAAACCCACAAAACCCCCATAACCCCACAAACCCAGTAGTTCTCTCCAAAATCCAATAATTCCCCCTAATCTCCCAACAAAATCCCCCAAAGCCCATACATGCCGCCAAAATCTCCCCCAAATCCCCCCAGAGCGCCCCAGACTCACCGGGGGCAGTCCTGGATCAGGGGGCACCGGCCGGTGGAACAGGAGCCACCTCAGGGGGCCCGCGGTGCTTTTTGGGGAGGGGGCACCATGGGAAACCTCCCAAAAATGGGGGGGGGGGGGGGAACCCTGTGGCACCCCCTCCCCAGAAAGCCCTCTCCCCCGGTTCAGGAATAGCCAAATTCAAGAAAATGTAAACCAGGCTTGACTTTCCAGAAATTATTTTTGGCCGGGTTTAGCTGCACCCTCCAGGCTCAGGATCACCGGTGTATTTGCAGGTTTTGCTCTGCATCATCAGCCTGCCCAGACTCTGCTCGGTGTTTCACAAATGGAGAAGACAATGGATATTGTGCCAAGCTTCCTTGCAAACAGCAACACCTGCATCAGCATGACAGAAAAGAAGGGAAAAAAAAAAAAAAAGAAAATAATCAGCGGTTAGAACAGAGCCAGTGTCCCACCATCTTCCCCTCCACTGTTATTATAGAGGCAAACCTGGGCCTAAAGCTTCCACCTCTCAGTTCCTGATGCTGTTTGACTTCAGCCTTGACTCCCCCTGATCTACCTGACTGCCGTCCAAGTGGGGCTGGGGATGCTCAGCCTGGAAACAGGAGACACTGGGGAGGCCTCCCTGCAGCTCTGCAGGACTGGAAGGGTCCCACAGGAAAGACGGGGACAGTGTTCAGCCGGGCCCGTGGCAACAGGACAAGGGGGGATGGCTTTCAACTGCAGGAGGCTGATTGAAGTTGGATCTGAGGGAGCTGCTCTTTTACACGGAGGCTGCTGAGGCACTGGCCCAGGCTGTGGATGCCCCATCCTTGGCAACAGGGCTGTGAGCAGCATGGGCTGGGGAAGATTGCTCAGCTCGGAACAAGATGCTCTTTAGATCCACTGTGATGTCACAGATGTGATGTTCCAGCAGGAACTTCCAGCGTCCAGCAAAGAGCACAACACAACCACTGGCCCTTGTGTCAGCCCACCCTGTGCCAGCCCTCGTGCCAGCTCACCCTTCACCATGTTCCCTGTCACTCTTCTCGTCACCTGCGCCCTGATACTCCCATCAGTCCTGAAAGCTCTCTGTTGCCTGGATTTTGTCATCCGTCCCTGCAGGATGCTCACATTTGTCCTGAGGAAGGTACGGTGCCATTCCATGGAGGTGGACACCCCCCAGCTGCCCGGCTGGGCAGGAGTTCTGTGGGGATGGGGTGGGACAGGGACCCCACTCTGAGGTGTTGCTACCTCTGCAGGCTGTCACCGAGAGAGAGGACGAGATGGAGGTGGACATGCAGGCTGATAGAGAGGAGGACATGGAAGTGGATGGCGAAGAGAGTGGAGACAATGCGATGGAGGTGGACATGGAGATTGATACAGAGGAGGAGATGGAAGTGGATGGAGAAGAGAGTGGAGAGGAAGAGATGGAGGTGGACATGCAGATGGATACAGAGGAGGAGATGGAAGTGGATGGAGAAGAGACTGGAGAGGAAGAGATGGAGGTGGACATGGAGATTGATACAGAGGAGAAGATGGAAGTGGATGGAGAAGAGACTGGAGAGGAAGAGATGGAGGTGGACATGCAGATGGATCCAGAGGAGGAGATGGAAGTGGATGGAGAAGAGACTGGTGAAGAAGAGATGGAGGTAGATGTAGAAGAGGAGATGGACGTGGAAATGGAAGAGTACCTTGAGGACATGGACATTGATGAGAAAGATGAGGAAGAGGCCATGATCTTGGGATGAAGAGCAATACCAGCAGCAGGACAGGCATGTGGTCCCCACAGGCAGAGCGGGTCCCCTGCTGCCAGGCTGGGACTGGGCTGGGTGGTCCCTGCTCAGGGATGTGGGACCCGGTGCATTGGGTTCTGGTGGCCATCCCCAGCCTGTGCTGCGCTTGCTGGGCCAGCCTGGGGGCACATGGAAGAGCCCTCTCTGCCTGATTGGAGTGACCGTGCCTCTTGCTTTTCCTCAAGGACCGATGGAGATCCCGGACAGAGATGCCACCCTTTTGTACATACGTTGTAGAGTTTGTTGTTGTCTTTAGGCTATAGGTTTTAGGGCTTCTTTTTGTCTTCTGTAAATACGTTTCATAGACTTTTGTTAGATATGTTCTTAGGTATATACGTTCCATAGATAGTTGTTGTTACAAATATTCTTACAATGTAAATGTGTTCTGTGTTTTCTTTGCTGTTTTTCTGAAAATAAACAAGCTTTATTTTTCACACCCCAGTTCTCTTTCCATTTGCTTCAGGCACAGGTAGCATTTGCAAAGTTGTGGTTTCCGCTTGCTCCAGGTTCCCAGGGCTGGAGGTCGGTGGGGGCGCTGGCACAGCCACAAGCTTTTGTTTGGGGGCAATATTGGGAAGGGGGTGGGAGAGGGGGCACAGGGGGAGGTGGGACCCACTGAGGCTCCCCCAGGTCACCCCAGGACCCCCAGGCCCCGTCCCAGCCCCCCCAGTTCCCTCCACAGCCCCGGCTGAGGGGGGCTCAGCCCAGGAGCCGCCGTCGTTCGGGGCTCCCCCGAGGGCAGCCGCCAACGGGAGAGCTCCCGGCTCGGAGAGGCCCCAGCAGAGGAGGGGATCTTGTCCCTCCTCGAGTGCCCTGAAGGGTCTTCAGGCCCCTCTGAAGAGGAGTTTTTCTCTTTTTAGGGATGTTTGGGGGGACCTCACCCCTCCAAGGGTGTTTTTTCCTCCCCATTTTCAGGTGTTTGTGGGGCCACAGCCCCACAAGCCCCTTTTCAGGGGTGATCATGACAGCTTTAAGTGACATTTTTCTGGGGGACTCACTCCAAGCCACTGTAGGGGATGTTTTGCCCCCCAGGGTGGATTTTTGGGGTTTAAGGGCCCCCGCTCTGGTCGGGTCCCACTCTAACTCCCCTGAAGAGGCCAACACCACTCCTGCTGATTCCGGCAGCGGAGCCCTAGGAGGGTTGTAAGAGTTGAAATTTTTAAATTTCATTTTTATTCTATTTTATTTAAATTCAAATTTATTGATTTTTAGTTTTATTATAACTCGTTGAGAGGACAGCAAGGACATTCAAGGGCAGGAACATTTTTTCCTGGCTGGTGACTGGAATTTCAGACCCTGGCAGTGTGTGCAGAACCACACAGACTGGGATCAAACATGGGCTGAGATCACCTGGACTGAGATCCTATGGACTGGGACCATATGGAATGGGACCATAGGGATCAGGACGGTACACACTGGGATAAACTGGGTTGAGATTATATGGACTGGGACCACATCGACTGGGATTGCACAGACTGGGATCCCATGGACTGGGAAAAAGCATTGGCTACCATTGGCTACCATCCACATAGAAAGGTGGCCACCTCAAGTTGTCTTGATCCTTTTTGGGTGTCCCATCCCCCTCTTTCCCCCGCCTTCCCCATCGTTCCCCCAATCCCCGCTCCCCTCCCCCGTGTTTGGTTTTGGGGGTTCCAGGCCCCTCCTGCTCCGTGGGGGGGTCCCGATCCCTCTTTGGTTTAATTTGGGGCCCCCAACCCCTTCTCACCGCGACCCCCGCGGCCGGGGGGGCTCTCAGCACCACCAGTGCCACCAGTCCGGCCCCAGCTGCCCCCGCACGCCCCATCCCCATCCCCAGGGTCACCTCCCCCCTCCCCAAATTCCGCTCCCGGGGAGCGCTGGGCGCTGCGGGTCCGCCTGGCGACTGAGGAGTCATCGAGAACAAGCGCTCTGATTGGCTAGAAATGGCCCCGCGCAGTCTCTGATTGGCTAGCGCATTGAGAAGCGTTTTGATCTGCCTGGCAACCGATGAGCAGCGCTATCGCAGGCGCTGATTGCCTGAAAATCGCCGGCCCGGCAACTGAGTTGTCAGCAGCGCCGCGCGCTCTGATTGGCCAGGAGCTGTTTTGGGGTGGGGACGGGGGGAACTGGGGACCCCCAGGAGCCCCCCGGCTTTGGGGGTTTCCATCCCCCCTCGGCCCTCGGGGCGGCCCTGGGGCCACCCCAACACCCCCAAAGTGGGGAGGGCCCCCGGAGCCCTTTGGATCCCCCAAAAATGGGCTGGAAGCGGCAGCGCCCCAAAAAGGGATTGAAGGCTCCGGTCCGGGAATGGGGGAGGCTCCGGGGATGGCTCCGATCCGGATCGGGGCGGGCTGGGATTGAGGGAGGGTCCGTTCAGCGACTGGGGAGGGGTCTGGGACTGGGTCAGGGGCTGGCATTGGGGAGGGTTTGGGAATTGGGGAGGGGTCTGGGATTGAGGGGATTGGTCCATCTCGGGATTGGGGCAGGGTCGCTCCCTGGGGGAGGGGTCCATTATTGGGCCAGGGCCTCTCCCCTTCCCGAGCCCAATCCCGTTCCTGATCCTGTTCCCGATCCCAATCCCATTCCCATTTCTGTTCCCGTTCCCGATCTCATTCCTGACCCCGATCCCACTCCCATTCCCGATCCCGATCCTGTTCCCAGTCCCGGTCCCGCCGCTGTTTCCAGGAAATGGCTCTGCTCTCAACCCCGACCCCAAACCCAGCGGGTCAAACACCCCAGATCCTGGGGTCAACTCCCCCCGACCCCAAATCCTGGGGGTTCAAACACTGGGGGGGTCAAACACCCTCAAACCCAAACTCTGGGATGTCAAGCCCTACCCCCTCCCCTCAGCCCCGAACCCCAAATTTTAGGATCAAACCCTCCAAATCCCAGATCCTGGGGTGTCAAACACTCCCCAATTCCCAAACGATGGGGTTAAATACCCCTGATTTTGCTGATGCAAAAAAAACTTCTTTTCAGGGTTGGACGACCTGGTTGCGACAGCGGAACCCTTCTAAAAGACGGATGCTAAGAGACATAACCGGTGCTGTGGGAACAGGATTGGGAATTCTAAATAGCATTGATTCAGAAGTATTAATGAACACATTGGCTGCCACCACTAGATTTGACCAAATTCCAACAACCACTGCAGTCGTCCTTCTTGGCCTTGGGAAGACATCAGCGCTTGCTATCAAACGTATTACCAAGTTGGGAGGAAGCAAGCGTAAATGATCACAAATTGGTAATTGATGCACTCGGTGCCACACAAAAGAACGTTTCTTTAGCTCTCAGCTGTATCCAGGCTCAATTAGGGATGCAGTCGGTTGCTGCCTCGATTATAAGAGAAGGTGAAGAAGGCACTTTTCCTACTGAGATTCGGAAAATAGTTTGGGACAGTGCCGCTGATTTTGAAAAGGAATTCCAATCCCGGTGGAACCTAGTGAACTTTACCTATGACCCCATCACAAACATAGCAACAGCTTTGGTGTTAACCGTACGTGATGCCTCAAGTGCGTTTGGTATTCCCCATCATTGCACTAGGACTGGGACACATATGGAGCCACTGGGAATGTGCTGGGGGCAACTGGGACCACGCTGGGGGCAACTGGGGACAAGGGTGAGTGACTGGGGCCCTGCTGGCAGAGACTGGGATCATACTGGACTCATACTGGGATCTTACTGGGAGTGACTGGGACTATTCTGGGGGCAAGTGGGAGAACTGGGAAAACACTGGATGGCACTGGGAACAACGGGAACAGTGCTGGGGGCAAATTGTATCATAACGGGGAGTGACTGGCAGCAACTGGGCTCCTGCTGGGAGCAGCCCCTGGCGGCCCCGGGAGCCCCGCACCCCTTTCCCGGCCATGCCGCCCCTCCAGCCCCAGCACCCCCCATTGCCGGGGTGCCGGCACTGCCAGGGGTCCCCCCCTCTCGGGTTCCCCGCTGGGGCTTCTGGGGCTCTCCTCTCTCGGGGCTCCCGCTCAGGGCAGCCGCAGCTCTCCCGGGGCTCCCCAAAACCGGTGTCCCCCCGATGGGGCTCTGCCGCCACCCACACTGGGATCCCCCAAAAACACCTCTCGGGGACCCCCCGATGTCCCCCCGAGGGCCAGCTGCGGCTCGGCTTTGGAGCCCTGCCAGCTCCAAACATCCCTCCCAAAGAACCCGAACCCAGGCACCCCCCAGGATATTTGGGCCGAGCTCCCCCTCCCTGGGCACCTGCGGGATGGGGGCGATGCTCCCGGGGTGCTGCGAGCTCAGGCAGCGCCAGGGCCACGCGATTCCTTCTCTCCTCTCCTCCGGCTGCTCCCTGCTGCCGCTGCGCCTCTTCCTCCCTCCTTCCTCCTCCTCCCCCGCTCCGGGATCCTGAACCATGAGGGGAAAGGAGCGAGGAAAGGGCGGAACCGTGAGGGGAAAGGAGCGGGGCCAGGGGGACGCGCTGTCCTAAAAAAGCCCGGTTTGACCCAAAATCACCCAAAAGGGCATCAAATGCAGCCTACATCCACATGGTTTGGCCTGACACCAACCAAATGGGATTAAAAGTATCCAGAGGGCTCTAAAATCCAACCAAAGGGGCTTAAAACTGCCCCAAGTGTTTTATAGCCCTCAAGAAATGGCTTAAGATCACCCGTAAATCTTTCAAATGTGACTAAAATCCACCCTGAAAGTATCTGGTCCAGCCTAAAATCATCCAAAGGTATCTAAAATCACCAAAATGTCCCTGACACCAACACAAGAAGACCTAAAATCACCCTAAAAAGGCTTGGTTCAACCTAAAATTGCCCAAAGCAGCAAAAAACCCTACTTAAATGCACCCAAAATACACAAAAAAAAGGGACCTAAAATCACCCACACAGGATTAGGATTCACCCATATGGGCCCCGTTTTTCCTAAACTCACCCAAATGGGCCCCAGCCCCACCCACATGGGCCTAAAATCATCCAAAGGGGTCTGAAATCCCCCCTAAACCCCACCAGATTCGGCCTCAAATCAGCCACAGGGGCTGAAAATCCACCCAAAAAGGCTCGGGATCCCCGCAAGGGATCTGAAGCCCACCCTAAACCTGCCCGCTTCGGCCCAAAATCCCCCAAAGGGGCCGAGCCCGAGGCTGAGCCCGGGATCGGCTCCGGGGTGGCTCCGGGACCTCCGCGTTCGCTCCGGGCAGTTTTGGCCGCGGCCCCGGACGGGCCTGGGCGGGACCGGGAGGGACCAGGGAGGGCTCGGGAGGGGTTTGGGCATCTGGGGCTTTTTTGGGCTTTGGGGGATTGTGTTGGGAGTTTATGGGGAATTGTTGGGGTTTTTGGGGAGAATTATTGGGTTTGGAGGCAGTTGGGGGATTTTGGGGAGTTTGGTTTTGAGGGGTTTTATTGGTGCTTTGAGAGGGAAGTTGTTTTCCTGGGGGTATTTGGGGGTTAATTGAAATTTTTTGTGTTTTCTTTAGAATTTTGGAAGGTTTTACTGGGATTTTGTGGGGATTTTGTGGGATCCTCTGGAATTATTTCTGGGTTTTATTGGGATTTTTAGGGGATTTGGAGGCAATTTATTGGAATTGTGGGGGCATTTAGTGGGATTCTTTGGGGATTTGGGTTTGTTAGGAATTTTAGTGGGGATTAGGGGGGGTTTTGTAGGTTTTTTCTAGGTTGTTGTCAAGATTTCTTTGGACTCGTGAGTATTTTGTGGGGCTTGTTGTGGTTTTGGAGACATTTTTGGGAGGATTTGTGGGGTTTAATTGGGATTTTGTGGGCTTTTATTGGGATTCGAGGGTGTTCTAATGGGAATTTGTGAAATTTAATTGCGATTTCATGGGGTTTATTGGGACTTTCAGGGGTTTAAAGGAGACTTTGGTGCCTCTCAGCCCTTCCCCACACCCTGGGACAACTCCAAAGCCCCCCAAAATTCCACTGAAACCCCCCAAAATCCCCCAAAAATCCCAATTAAAAACTCCTAAACACCAAAGAATCCCACAAAATCCCAATGGAACCCACCAAAATTTAAAAAAAAAAAAAAAAACCAAAAAAACCAAAAAAATGCCCAAAAATTTCAATAAACCCCCCAAAAAATAACCACCCCAAAACCCTAAAAAATCCCTAAAATCCAAAATCCTCAAAACCCACAAAACCCCCATAACCCCACAAACCCAGTAGTTCTCTCCAAAATCCAATAATTCCCCCTAATCTCCCAACAAAATCCCCCAAAGCCCATACATGCCGCCAAAATCTCCCCCAAATCCCCCCAGAGCGCCCCAGACTCACCGGGGGCAGTCCTGGATCAGGGGGCACCGGCCGGTGGAACAGGAGCCACCTCAGGGGGCCCGCGGTGCTTTTTGGGGAGGGGGCACCATGGGAAACCTCCCAAAAATGGGGGGGGGGGGGGGAACCCTGTGGCACCCCCTCCCCAGAAAGCCCTCTCCCCCGGTTCAGGAATAGCCAAATTCAAGAAAATGTAAACCAGGCTTGACTTTCCAGAAATTATTTTTGGCCGGGTTTAGCTGCACCCTCCAGGCTCAGGATCACCGGTGTATTTGCAGGTTTTGCTCTGCATCATCAGCCTGCCCAGACTCTGCTCGGTGTTTCACAAATGGAGAAGACAATGGATATTGTGCCAAGCTTCCTTGCAAACAGCAACACCTGCATCAGCATGACAGAAAAGAAGGGAAAAAAAAAAAAAAAGAAAATAATCAGCGGTTAGAACAGAGCCAGTGTCCTACCATCTTCCCCTCCACTGTTATTATAGAGGCAAACCTGGGCCTAAAGCTTCCACCTCTCAGTTCCTGATGCTGTTTGACTTCAGCCTTGACTCCCCCTGATCTACCTGACTGCCGTCCAAGTGGGGCTGGGGATGCTCAGCCTGGAAACAGGAGACACTGGGGAGGCCTCCCTGCAGCTCTGCAGGACTGGAAGGGTCCCACAGGAAAGACGGGGACAGTGTTCAGCCGGGCCCGTGGCAACAGGACAAGGGGGGATGGCTTTCAACTGCAGGAGGCTGATTGAAGTTGGATCTGAGGGAGCTGCTCTTTTACACGGAGGCTGCTGAGGCACTGGCCCAGGCTGTGGATGCCCCATCCTTGGCAACAGGGCTGTGAGCAGCATGGGCTGGGGAAGATTGCTCAGCTCGGAACAAGATGCTCTTTAGATCCACTGTGATGTCACAGATGTGATGTTCCAGCAGGAACTTCCAGCGTCCAGCAAAGAGCACAACACAACCACTGGCCCTTGTGTCAGCCCACCCTGTGCCAGCCCTCGTGCCAGCTCACCCTTCACCATGTTCCCTGTCACTCTTCTCGTCACCTGCGCCCTGATACTCCCATCAGTCCTGAAAGCTCTCTGTTGCCTGGATTTTGTCATCCGTCCCTGCAGGATGCTCACATTTGTCCTGAGGAAGGTACGGTGCCATTCCATGGAGGTGGACACCCCCCAGCTGCCCGGCTGGGCAGGAGTTCTGTGGGGATGGGGTGGGACAGGGACCCCACTCTGAGGTGTTGCTACCTCTGCAGGCTGTCACCGAGAGAGAGGACGAGATGGAGGTGGACATGCAGGCTGATAGAGAGGAGGACATGGAAGTGGATGGCGAAGAGAGTGGAGACAATGCGATGGAGGTGGACATGGAGATTGATACAGAGGAGGAGATGGAAGTGGATGGAGAAGAGAGTGGAGAGGAAGAGATGGAGGTGGACATGCAGATGGATACAGAGGAGGAGATGGAAGTGGATGGAGAAGAGACTGGAGAGGAAGAGATGGAGGTGGACATGGAGATTGATACAGAGGAGAAGATGGAAGTGGATGGAGAAGAGACTGGAGAGGAAGAGATGGAGGTGGACATGCAGATGGATCCAGAGGAGGAGATGGAAGTGGATGGAGAAGAGACTGGTGAAGAAGAGATGGAGGTAGATGTAGAAGAGGAGATGGACGTGGAAATGGAAGAGTACCTTGAGGACATGGACATTGATGAGAAAGATGAGGAAGAGGCCATGATCTTGGGATGAAGAGCAATACCAGCAGCAGGACAGGCATGTGGTCCCCACAGGCAGAGCGGGTCCCCTGCTGCCAGGCTGGGACTGGGCTGGGTGGTCCCTGCTCAGGGATGCGGGACCCGGTGCATTGGGTTCTGGTGGCCATCCCCAGCCTGTGCTGCGCTTGCTGGGCCAGCCTGGGGGCACATGGAAGAGCCCTCTCTGCCTGATTGGAGTGACCGTGCCTCTTGCTTTTCCTCAAGGACCGATGGAGATCCCGGACAGAGATGCCACCCTTTTGTACATACGTTGTAGAGTTTGTTGTTGTCTTTAGGCTATAGGTTTTAGGGCTTCTTTTTGTCTTCTGTAAATACGTTTCATAGACTTTTGTTAGATATGTTCTTAGGTATATACGTTCCATAGATAGTTGTTGTTACAAATATTCTTACAATGTAAATGTGTTCTGTGTTTTCTTTGCTGTTTTTCTGAAAATAAACAAGCTTTATTTTTCACACCCCAGTTCTCTTTCCATTTGCTTCAGGCACAGGTAGCATTTGCAAAGTTGTGGTTTCCGCTTGCTCCAGGTTCCCAGGGCTGGAGGTCGGTGGGGGCGCTGGCACAGCCACAAGCTTTTGTTTGGGGGCAATATTGGGAAGGGGGTGGGAGAGGGGGCACAGGGGGAGGTGGGACCCACTGAGGCTCCCCCAGGTCACCCCAGGACCCCCAGGCCCCGTCCCAGCCCCCCCAGTTCCCTCCACAGCCCCGGCTGAGGGGGGCTCAGCCCAGGAGCCGCCGTCGTTCGGGGCTCCCCCGAGGGCAGCCGCCAACGGGAGAGCTCCCGGCTCGGAGAGGCCCCAGCAGAGGAGGGGATCTTGTCCCTCCTCGAGTGCCCTGAAGGGTCTTCAGGCCCCTCTGAAGAGGAGTTTTTCTCTTTTTAGGGATGTTTGGGGGGACCTCACCCCTCCAAGGGTGTTTTTTCCTCCCCATTTTCAGGTGTTTGTGGGGCCACAGCCCCACAAGCCCCTTTTCAGGGGTGATCATGACAGCTTTAAGTGACATTTTTCTGGGGGACTCACTCCAAGCCACTGTAGGGGATGTTTTGCCCCCCAGGGTGGATTTTTGGGGTTTAAGGGCCCCCGCTCTGGTCGGGTCCCACTCTAACTCCCCTGAAGAGGCCAACACCACTCCTGCTGATTCCGGCAGCGGAGCCCTAGGAGGGTTGTAAGAGTTGAAATTTTTAAATTTCATTTTTATTCTATTTTATTTAAATTCAAATTTATTGATTTTTAGTTTTATTATAACTCGTTGAGAGGACAGCAAGGACATTCAAGGGCAGGAACATTTTTTCCTGGCTGGTGACTGGAATTTCAGACCCTGGCAGTGTGTGCAGAACCACACAGACTGGGATCAAACATGGGCTGAGATCACCTGGACTGAGATCCTATGGACTGGGACCATATGGAATGGGACCATAGGGATCAGGACGGTACACACTGGGATAAACTGGGTTGAGATTATATGGACTGGGACCACATCGACTGGGATTGCACAGACTGGGATCCCATGGACTGGGAAAAAGCATTGGCTACCATTGGCTACCATCCACATAGAAAGGTGGCCACCTCAAGTTGTCTTGATCCTTTTTGGGTGTCCCATCCCCCTCTTTCCCCCGCCTTCCCCATCGTTCCCCCAATCCCCGCTCCCCTCCCCCGTGTTTGGTTTTGGGGGTTCCAGGCCCCTCCTGCTCCGTGGGGGGGTCCCGATCCCTCTTTGGTTTAATTTGGGGCCCCCAACCCCTTCTCACCGCGACCCCCGCGGCCGGGGGGGCTCTCAGCACCACCAGTGCCACCAGTCCGGCCCCAGCTGCCCCCGCACGCCCCATCCCCATCCCCAGGGTCACCTCCCCCCTCCCCAAATTCCGCTCCCGGGGAGCGCTGGGCGCTGCGGGTCCGCCTGGCGACTGAGGAGTCATCGAGAACAAGCGCTCTGATTGGCTAGAAATGGCCCCGCGCAGTCTCTGATTGGCTAGCGCATTGAGAAGCGCTGTGATCTGCCTGGCAACCGATGAGCAGCGCTATCGCAGGCGCTGATTGCCTGAAAATCGCCGGCCCGGCAACTGAGTTGTCAGCAGCGCCGCGCGCTCTGATTGGCCAGGAGCTGTTTTGGGGTGGGGACGGGGGGAACTGGGGACCCCCAGGAGCCCCCCGGCTTTGGGGGTTTCCATCCCCCCTCGGCCCTCGGGGCGGCCCTGGGGCCACCCCAACACCCCCAAAGTGGGGAGGGCCCCCGGAGCCCTTTGGATCCCCCAAAAATGGGCTGGAAGCGGCAGCGCCCCAAAAAGGGATTGAAGGCTCCGGTCCGGGAATGGGGGAGGCTCCGGGGATGGCTCCGATCCGGATCGGGGCGGGCTGGGATTGAGGGAGGGTCCGTTCAGCGACTGGGGAGGGGTCTGGGACTGGGTCAGGGGCTGGCATTGGGGAGGGTTTGGGAATTGGGGAGGGGTCTGGGATTGAGGGGATTGGTCCATCTCGGGATTGGGGCAGGGTCGCTCCCTGGGGGAGGGGTCCATTATTGGGCCAGGGCCTCTCCCCTTCCCGAGCCCAATCCCGTTCCTGATCCTGTTCCCGATCCCAATCCCATTCCCATTTCTGTTCCCGTTCCCGATCTCATTCCTGACCCCGATCCCACTCCCATTCCCGATCCCGATCCTGTTCCCAGTCCCGGTCCCGCCGCTGTTTCCAGGAAATGGCTCTGCTCTCAACCCCGACCCCAAACCCAGCGGGTCAAACACCCCAGATCCTGGGGTCAACTCCCCCCGACCCCAAATCCTGGGGGTTCAAACACTGGGGGGGTCAAACACCCTCAAACCCAAACTCTGGGATGTCAAGCCCTACCCCCTCCCCTCAGCCCCGAACCCCAAATTTTAGGATCAAACCCTCCAAATCCCAGATCCTGGGGTGTCAAACACTCCCCAATTCCCAAACGATGGGGTTAAATACCCCTGATTTTGCTGATGCAAAAAAAACTTCTTTTCAGGGTTGGACGACCTGGTTGCGACAGCGGAACCCTTCTAAAAGACGGATGCTAAGAGACATAACCGGTGCTGTGGGAACAGGATTGGGAATTCTAAATAGCATTGATTCAGAAGTATTAATGAACACATTGGCTGCCACCACTAGATTTGACCAAATTCCAACAACCACTGCAGTCGTCCTTCTTGGCCTTGGGAAGACATCAGCACTTGCTATCAAACGTATTACCAAGTTGGGAGGAAGCAAGCGTAAATGATCACAAATTGGTAATTGATGCACTCGGTGCCACACAAAAGAACGTTTCTTTAGCTCTCAGCTGTATCCAGGCTCAATTAGGGATGCAGTCGGTTGCTGCCTCGATTATAAGAGAAGGTGAAGAAGGCACTTTTCCTACTGAGATTCGGAAAATAGTTTGGGACAGTGCCGCTGATTTTGAAAAGGAATTCCAATCCCGGTGGAACCTAGTGAACTTTACCTATGACCCCATCACAAACATAGCAACAGCTTTGGTGTTAACCGTACGTGATGCCTCAAGTGCGTTTGGTATTCCCCATCATTGCACTAGGACTGGGACACATATGGAGCCACTGGGAATGTGCTGGGGGCAACTGGGACCACGCTGGGGGCAACTGGGGACAAGGGTGAGTGACTGGGGCCCTGCTGGCAGAGACTGGGATCATACTGGACTCATACTGGGATCTTACTGGGAGTGACTGGGACTATTCTGGGGGCAAGTGGGAGAACTGGGAAAACACTGGATGGCACTGGGAACAACGGGAACAGTGCTGGGGGCAAATTGTATCATAATGGGGAGTGACTGTCAGCAACTGGGCTCCTGCTGGGAGCAGCCCCTGGCGGCCCCGGGAGCCCCGCACCCCTTTCCCGGCCATGCCGCCCCTCCAGCCCCAGCACCCCCCATTGCCGGGGTGCCGGCACTGCCAGGGGTCCCCCCCTCTCGGGTTCCCCGCTGGGGCTTCTGGGGCTCTCCTCTCTCGGGGCTCCCGCTCAGGGCAGCCGCAGCTCTCCCGGGGCTCCCCAAAACCGGTGTCCCCCCGACGGGGCTCTGCCGCCACCCACACTGGGATCCCCCAAAAACACCTCTCGGGGACCCCCCGATGTCCCCCCGAGGGCCAGCTGCGGCTCGGCTTTGGAGCCCTGCCAGCTCCAAACATCCCTCCCAAAGAACCCGAACCCAGGCACCCCCCAGGATATTTGGGCCGAGCTCCCCCTCCCTGGGCACCTGCGGGATGGGGGCGATGCTCCTGGGGTGCTGCGAGCTCAGGCAGCGCCAGGGCCACGCGATTCCTTCTCTCCTCTCCTCCGGCTGCTCCCTGCTGCCGCTGCGCCTCTTCCTCCCTCCCTCCTCCTCCTCCCCCGCTCCGGGATCCTGAACCATGAGGGGAAAGGAGCGAGGAAAGGGCAGAACCATGAGGGGAAAGGAGCGAGGAAAGGGCGGAACCGTGAGGGGAAAGGAGCGGGGCCAGGGGGACGCGCTGTCCTAAAAAAGCCCGGTTTGACCCAAAATCACCCAAAAGGGCATCAAATGCAGCCTACATCCACATGGTTTGGCCTGACACCAACCAAATGGGATTAAAAGTATCCAGAGGGCTCTAAAATCCAACCAAAGGGGCTTAAAACTGCCCCAAGTGTTTTATAGCCCTCAAGAAATGGCTTAAGATCACCCGTAAATCTTTCAAATGTGACTAAAATCCACCCTGAAAGTATCTGGTCCAGCCTAAAATCATCCAAAGGTATCTAAAATCACCAAAATGTCCCTGACACCAACACAAGAAGACCTAAAATCACCCTAAAAAGGCTTGGTTCAACCTAAAATTGCCCAAAGCAGCAAAAAACCCTACTTAAATGCACCCAAAATACACAAAAAAGGGACCTAAAATCACCCACACAGGATTAGGATTCACCCATATGGGCCCAGTTTTTCCTAAACTCACTCAAATGGGCCCCAGCCCCACCCACATGGGCCTAAAATCATCCAAAGGGGTCTGAAATCCCCCCTAAACCCCACCAGATTCGGCCTCAAATCAGCCACAGGGGCTGAAAATCCACCCAAAAAGGCTCAGGATCCCCGCAAGGGATCTGAAGCCCACCCTAAACCTGCCCGGTTCGGCCCAAAATCCCCCAAAGGGGCCGAGCCCGAGGCCGAGCCCGGGATCGGCTCCGGGGTCGCTCCGGGACCTCCGCGTTCGCTCCGGGCAGTTTTGGCCGCGGCCCCGGACGGGCCTGGGCGGGACCAGGAGGGACCAGGGAGGGCTCGGGAGGGGTTTGGGCATCTGGGGCTTTTTTGGGCTTTGGGGAATTGTGTTGGGAGTTTATGGGGAATTGTTGGGGTTTTTGGGGAGAATTATTGGGATTGGAGGCAGTTGGGGGATTTTGGGGAGTTTGGTTTTGAGGGGTTTTATTGGTGCTTTGAGTGAGAAGTTGTTTTCCTGGGGGTATTTGGGGGTTAATTGAAATTTTTTGTGTTTTCTTTAGAATTTTGGAAGGTTTTACTGGGATTTTGTGGGGATTTTGTGGGATCCTCTGGAATTATTTCTGGGTTTTATTGGGATTTTTAGGGGATTTGGAGGCAATTTATTGGAATTGTGGGGGCATTTAGTGGGATTCTTTGGGGATTTGGGTTTGTTAGGAATTTTAGTGGGGATTAGGGGGGGTTTTGTAGGTTTTTTCTAGGTTGTTGTCAAGATTTCTTTGGACTCGTGAGTATTTTGTGGGGCTTGTTGTGGTTTTGGAGACATTTTTGGGAGGATTTGTGGGGTTTAATTGGGATTTTGTGGGCTTTTATTGGGATTCGAGGGTGTTCTAATGGGAATTTGTGAAATTTAATTGCGATTTCATGGGGTTTATTGGGACTTTCAGGGGTTTAAAGGAGACTTTGGTGCCTCTCAGCCCTTCCCCACACCCTGGGACAACTCCAAAGCCCCCCAAAATTCCACTGAAACCCCCCAAAATCCCCCAAAAATCCCAATTAAAAACTCCTAAACACCAAAGAATCCCACAAAATCCCAATGGAACCCACCAAAATTTAAAAAAAAAAAAAAAAAACCAAAAAAACCAAAAAAACGCCCAAAAATTTCAATAAACCCCCCAAAAAATAACCACCCCAAAACCCTAAAAAATCCCTAAAATCCAAAATCCTCAAAACCCACAAAACCCCCATAACCCCACAAACCCAGTAGTTCTCTCCAAAATCCAATAATTCCCCCTAATCTCCCAACAAAATCCCCCAAAGCCCATACATGCCGCCAAAATCTCCCCAAAATCCCCCCAGAGCGCCCCAGACTCACCGGGGGCAGTCCTGGATCAGGGGGCACCGGCCGGTGGAACAGGAGCCACCTCAGGGGGCCCGCGGTGCTTTTTGGGGAGGGGGCACCATGGGAAACCTCCCAAAAATGGGGGGGGGGGGGGGAACCCTGTGGCACCCCCTCCCCAGAAAGCCCTCTCCCCCGGTTCAGGAATAGCCAAATTCAAGAAAATGTAAACCAGGCTTGACTTTCCAGAAATTATTTTTGGCCGGGTTTAGCTGCATCCTCCAGGCTCAGGATCACCGGTGTATTTGCAGGTTTTGCCCTGCATCGTCAGCCTGCCCAGACTCTGCTCGGTGTTTCACAAATGGAGAAGACAATGGATATTGTGCCAAGCTTCCTTGCAAACAGCAACACCTGCATCAGCATGACAGAAAAGAAGGGAAAAAAAAAAAAAAAAGAAAATATTCACCGGTTAGAACAGAGCCAGTGTCCCACCATCTTCCCCTCCACTGTTATTATAGAGGCAAACCTGGGCCTAAAGCTTCCACCTCTCAGTTCCTGATGCTGTTTGACTTCAGCCTTGACTCCCCCTGATCTACCTGACTGCCGTCCAAGTGGGGCTGGGGATGCTCAGCCTGGAAAGAGGAGACACTGGGGAGGCCTCCCTGCAGCTCTGCAGGACTGGAAGGGTCCCACAGGAAAGACGGGGACAGTGTTCAGCCGGGCCCGTGGCAACAGGACAAGGGGGGATGGCTTTCAACTGCAGGAGGCTGATTGAAGTTGGATCTGAGGGAGCTGCTCTTTTACACGGAGGCTGCTGAGGCACTGGCCCAGGCTGTGGATGCCCCATCCTTGGCAACAGGGCTGTGAGCAGCATGGGCTGGGGAAGATTGCTCAGCTCGGAACAAGATGCTCTTTAGATCCACTGTGATGTCACAGATGTGATGTTCCAGCAGGAACTTCCAGCGTCCAGCAAAGAGCACAACACAACCACTGGCCCTTGTGTCAGCCCACCCTGTGCCAGCCCTCGTGCCAGCTCACCCTTCACCATGTTCCCTGTCACTCTTCTCGTCACCTGCGCCCTGATACTCCCATCAGTCCTGAAAGCTCTCTGTTGCCTGGATTTTGTCATCCGTCCCTGCAGGATGCTCACATTTGTCCTGAGGAAGGTACAGTGCCATTCCATGGAGGTGGACACCCCCCAGCTGCCCGGCTGGGCTGGAGTTCTGTGGGGATGGGGTGGGACAGGGACCCCACTCTGAGGTGTTGCTACCTCTGCAGGCTGTCACCGAGAGAGAGGACGAGATGGAGGTGGACATGCAGGCTGATAGAGAGGAGGACATGGAAGTGGATGGCGAAGAGAGTGGAGACAATGCGATGGAGGTGGACATGGAGATTGATACAGAGGAGGAGATGGAAGTGGATGGAGAAGAGAGTGGAGAGGAAGAGATGGAGGTGGACATGCAGATGGATACAGAGGAGGAGATGGAAGTGGATGGAGAAGAGACTGGAGAGGAAGAGATGGAGGTGGACATGGAGATTGATAAGAGGAGGAGATGGAAGTGGATGGAGAAGAGACTGGAGAGGAAGAGATGGAGGTGGACATGCAGATGGATCCAGAGGAGGAGATGGAAGTGGATGGAGAAGAGACTGGTGAAGAAGAGATGGCGGTAGATGTGGAAGAGGAGATGGACGTGGAAATGGAAGAGTACCTTGAGGACATGGACATTGATGAGAAAGATGAGGAAGAGGCCATGATCTTGGGATGAAGAGCAATACCAGCAGCAGGACAGGCATGTGGTCCCCACAGGCAGAGCGGGTCCCCTGCTGCCAGGCTGGGACTGGGCTGGGTGGTCCCTGCTCAGGGATGTGGGACCCGGTGCATTGGGTTCTGGTGGCCATCCCCAGCCTGTGCTGCGCTTGCTGGGCCAGCCTGGGGGCACATGGAAGAGCCCTCTCTGCCTGATTGGAGTGACCGTGCCTCTTGCTTTTCCTCAAGGACCGATGGAGATCCCGGACAGAGATGCCACCCTTTTGTACATACGTTGTAGAGTTTGTTGTTGTCTTTAGGCTATAGGTTTTAGGGCTTCTTTTTGTCTTCTGTAAATACGTTTCATAGACTTTTGTTAGATATGTTCTTAGGTATATACGTTCCATAGATAGTTGTTGTTACAAATATTCTTACAATGTAAATGTGTTCTGTGTTTTCTTTGCTGTTTTTCTGAAAATAAACAAGCTTTATTTTTCACACCCCAGTTCTCTTTCCATTTGCTTCAGGCACAGGTAGCATTTGCAAAGTTGTGGTTTCCGCTTGCTCCAGGTTCCCAGGGCTGGAGGTCGGTGGGGGCGCTGGCACAGCCACAAGCTTTTGTTTGGGGGCAATATTGAGAAGGGGGTGGGAGAGGGGGCACAGGGGGAGGTGGGACCCACTGAGGCTCCCCCAGGTCACCCCAGGACCCCCAGGCCCCGTCCCAGCCCCCCCAGTTCCCTCCACAGCCCCGGCTGAGGGGGGCTCAGCCCAGGAGCCGCCGTCGTTCGGGGCTCCCCCGAGGGCAGCCGCCAACGGGAGAGCTCCCGGCTCGGAGAGGCCCCAGCAGAGGAGGGGATCTTGTCCCTCCTCGAGGGCCCTGAAGGGTCTTCAGGCCCCTCTGAAGAGGAGTTTTTCTCTTTTTAGGGATGTTTGGGGGGACCTCACCCCTCCAAGGGTGTTTTTTCCTCCCCATTTTCAGGTGTTTGTGGGGCCACAGCCCCACAAGCCCCTTTTCAGGGGTGATCATGACAGCTTTAAGTGACATTTTTCTGGGGGACTCACTCCAAGCCACTGTAGGGGATGTTTTGCCCCCCAGGGTGGATTTTTGGGGTTTAAGGGCCCCCGCTCTGGTCGGGTCCCACTCTAACTCCCCTGAAGAGGCCAACACCACTCCTGCTGATTCCGGCAGCGGAGCCCTAGGAGGGTTGTAAGAGCTGAAATTTTTAAATTTCATTTTTATTCTATTTTATTTAAATTCAAATTTATTGATTTTTAGTTTTATTATAACTCGTTGAGAGGACAGCAAGGACATTCAAGGGCAGGAACATTTTTTCCTGGCTGGTGACTGGAATTTCAGACCCTGGCAGTGTGTGCAGAACCACACAGACTGGGATCAAACATGGGCTGGGATCACCTGGACTGAGATCCTATGGACTGGGACCATATGGAATGGGACCATAGGGATCAGGACGGTACACACTGGGATAAACTGGGTTGAGATTATATGGACTGGGACCACATGGACTGGGATTGCACAGACTGGGATCCCATGGACTGGGAAAAAGCATTGGCTACCATTGGCTACCATCCACATAGAAAGGTGGCCACCTCAAGTTGTCTTGATCCTTTTTGGGTGTCCCATCCCCCTCTTTCCCCCGCCTTCCCCATCATTCCCCCAATCCCCGCTCCCCTCCCCCGTGTTTGGTTTTGGGGGTTCCAGGCCCCTCCTGCTCCGTGGGGGGGTCCCGATCCCTCTTTGGTTTAATTTGGGGCCCCCAACCCCTTCTCACCGCGACCCCCGCGGCCGGGGGGGCTCTCAGCACCACCAGTGCCACCAGTCCGGCCCCAGCTGCCCCCGCACGCCCCATCCCCATCCCCAGGGTCACCTCCCCCCTCCCCAAATTCCGCTCCCGGGGAGCGCTGGGCGCTGCGGCTCCGCCTGGCGACTGAGGAGTCATCGAGAACAAGCGCTCTGATTGGCTAGAAATGGCCCCGCGCAGTCTCTGATTGGCTAGCGCATTGAGAAGCGTTTTGATCTGCCTGGCAACCGATGAGCAGCGCTATCGCAGGCGCTGATTGCCTGAAAATCGCCGGCCCGGCAACTGAGTTGTCAGCAGCGCCGCGCGCTCTGATTGGCCAGGAGCTGTTTTGGGGTGGGGACGGGGGGAACTGGGGACCCCCAGGAGCCCCCCGGCTTTGGGGGTTTCCATCCCCCCTCGGCCCTCGGGGCGGCCCTGGGGCCACCCCAACACCCCCAAAGTGGGGAGGGTCCCCGGAGCCCTTTGGATCCCCCAAAAATGGGCTGGAAGCGGCAGGAGCCGCCCCAAAAAGGGATTGAAGGCTCCGGTCCGGGAATGGGGGAGGCTCCGGGGATGGCTCCGATCCGGATCGGGGCGGGCTGGGATTGAGGGAGGGTCCGTTCAGCGACTGGGGAGGGGTCTGGGACTGGGTCAGGGGCTGGCATTGGGGAGGGTTTGGGAATTGGGGAGGGGTCTGGGATTGAGGGGATTGGTCCATCTCGGGATTGGGGCAGGGTCGCTCCCTGGGGGAGGGGTCCATTATTGGGCCAGGGCCTCTCCCCTTCCCGAGCCCAATCCCGTTCCTGATCCTGTTCCCGATCCCAATCCCATTCCCATTTCTGTTCCCGTTCCCGATCTCATTCCCGACCCCGATCCCACTCCCATTCCCGATCCCGATCCTGTTCCCAGTCCCGGTCCCGCCGCTGTTTCCAGGAAATGGCTCTGCTCTCAACCCCGACCCCAAACCCAGCGGGTCAAACACCCCAGATCCTGGGGTCAACTCCCCCCGACCCCAAATCCTGGGGGTTCAAACACTGGGGGGGTCAAACACCCTCAAACCCAAACTCTGGGATGTCAAGCCCTACCCCCCCCCCCCCCAGCCCCGAACCCCAAATTTTAGGATCAAACCCTCCAAATCCCAGATCCTGGGGTGTCAAACACTCCCCAATTCCCAAACGATGGGGTTAAATACCCCTGATTTTGCTGATGGAAAAAAAACTTCTTTTCAGGGTTGGACGACCTGGTTGCGACAGCGGAACCCTTCTAAAAGACGGATGCTAAGAGACATAACCGGTGCTGTGGGAACAGGATTGGGAATTCTAAATAGCATTGATTCAGAAGTATTAATGAACACATTGGCTGCCACCACTAGATTTGACCAAATTCCAACAACCACTGCAGTCGTCCTTCTTGGCCTTGGGAAGACATCAGGGCTTGCTATCAAACATATTACCAAGTTGGGAGGAAGCAAGCGTAAATGATCACAAATTGGTAATTGATGCACTCGGTGCCACACAAAAGAACGTTTCTTTAGCTCTCAGCTGTATCCAGGCTCAATTAGGGATGCAGTCGGTTGCTGCCTCGATTATAAGAGAAGGTGAAGAAGGCACTTTTCCTACTGAGATTCGGAAAATAGTTTGGGACAGTGCCGCTGATTTTGAAAAGGAATTCCAATCCCGGTGGAACCTAGTGAACTTTACCTATGACCCCATCACAAACATAGCCACAGCTTTGGTGTTAACCGTACGTGATGCCTCAAGTGCGTTTGGTATTCCCCATCATTGCACTAGGACTGGGACACATATGGAGCCACTGGGAATGTGCTGGGGGCAACTGGGACCACGCTGGGGGCAACTGGGGACAAGGGTGAGTGACTGGGGCCCTGCTGGCAGAGACTGGGATCATACTGGACTCATACTGGGATCTTACTGGGAGTGACTGGGACTATTCTGGGGGCAAGTGGGAGAACTGGGAAAACACTGGATGGCACTGGGAACAACGGGAACAGTGCTGGGGGCAAATTGTATCATAACGGGGAATGACTGTCAGCAACTGGGCTCCTGCTGGGAGCAGCCCCTGGCGGCCCCGGGAGCCCCGCACCCCTTTCCCGGCCATGCCGCCCCTCCAGCCCCAGCACCCCCCATTGCCGGGGTGCCGGCACTGCCAGGGGTCCCCCCCTCTCGGGTTCCCCGCTGGGGCTTCTGGGGCTCTCCTCTCTCGGGGCTCCCGCTCAGGGCAGCCGCAGCTCTCCCGGGGCTCCCCAAAACCGGTGTCCCCCCGACGGGGCTCTGCCGCCACCCACACTGGGATCCCCCAAAAACACCTCTCGGGGACCCCCCGATGTCCCCCCGAGGGCCAGCTGCGGCTCGGCTTTGGAGCCCTGCCAGCTCCAAACATCCCTCCCAAAGAACCCGAACCCAGGCACCCCCCAGGATATTTGGGCCGAGCTCCCCCTCCCTGGGCACCTGCGGGATGGGGGCGATGCTCCCGGGGTGCTGCGAGCTCAGGCAGCGCCAGGGCCACGCGATTCCTTCTCTCCTCTCCTCCGGCTGCTCCCTGCTGCCGCTGCGCCTCTTCCTCCCTCCTTCCTCCTCCTCCCCCGCTCCGGGATCCTGAACCATGAGGGGAAAGGAGCGAGGAAAGGGCGGAACCGTGAGGGGAAAGGAGCGGGGCCAGGGGGACGCGCTGTCCTAAAAAAGCCCGGTTTGACCCAAAATCACCCAAAAGGGCATCAAATGCAGCCTACATCCACATGGTTTGGCCTGACACCAACCAAATGGGATTAAAAGTATCCAGAGGGCTCTAAAATCCAACCAAAGGGGCTTAAAACTGCCCCAAGTGTTTTATAGCCCTCAAGAAATGGCTTAAGATCACCCGTAAATCTTTCAAATGTGACTAAAATCCACCCTGAAAGTATCTGGTCCAGCCTAAAATCATCCAAAGGTATCTAAAATCACCAAAATGTCCCTGACACCAACACAAGAAGACCTAAAATCACCCTAAAAAGGCTTGGTTCAACCTAAAATTGCCCAAAGCAGCAAAAAACCCTACTTAAATGCACCCAAAATACACAAAAAAAAGGGACCTAAAATCACCCACACAGGATTAGGATTCACCCATATGGGCCCCGTTTTTCCTAAACTCACCCAAATGGGCCCCAGCCCCACCCACATGGGCCTAAAATCATCCAAAGGGGTCTGAAATCCCCCCTAAACCCCACCAGATTCGGCCTCAAATCAGCCACAGGGGCTGAAAATCCACCCAAAAAGGCTCGGGATCCCCGCAAGGGATCTGAAGCCCACCCTAAACCTGCCCGCTTCGGCCCAAAATCCCCCAAAGGGGCCGAGCCCGAGGCTGAGCCCGGGATCGGCTCCGGGGTGGCTCCGGGACCTCCGCGTTCGCTCCGGGCAGTTTTGGCCGCGGCCCCGGACGGGCCTGGGCGGGACCAGGAGGGACCAGGGAGGGCTCGGGAGGGGTTTGGGCATCTGGGGCTTTTTTGGGCTTTGGGGGATTGTGTTGGGAGTTTATGGGGAATTGTTGGGGTTTTTGGGGAGAATTATTGGGTTTGGAGGCAGTTGGGGGATTTTGGGGAGTTTGGTTTTGAGGGGTTTTATTGGTGCTTTGAGGGGGAAGTTGTTTTCCTGGGGGTATTTGGGGGTTAATTGAAATTTTTTTGTGTTTTCTTTAGAATTTTGGAAGGTTTTACTGGGATTTTGTGGGGATTTTGTGGGATCCTCTGGAATTATTTCTGGGTTTTATTGGGATTTTTAGGGGATTTGGAGGCAATTTATTGGAATTGTGGGGGCATTTAGTGGGATTCTTTGGGGATTTGGGTTTGTTAGGAATTTTAGTGGGGATTAGGGGGGGTTTTGTAGGTTTTTTCTAGGTTGTTGTCAAGATTTCTTTGGACTCGTGAGTATTTTGTGGGGCTTGTTGTGGTTTTGGAGACATTTTTGGGAGGATTTGTGGGGTTTAATTGGGATTTTGTGGGCTTTTATTGGGATTCGAGGGTGTTCTAATGGGAATTTGTGAAATTTAATTGCGATTTCATGGGGTTTATTGGGACTTTCAGGGGTTTAAAGGAGACTTTGGTGCCTCTCAGCCCTTCCCCACACCCTGGGACAACTCCAAAGCCCCCCAAAATTCCACTGAAACCCCCCAAAATCCCCCAAAAATCCCAATTAAAAACTCCTAAACACCAAAGAATCCCACAAAATCCCAATGGAACCCACCAAAATTTAAAAAAAAAAAAAAAAACCAAAAAAACCAAAAAAACGCCCAAAAATTTCAATAAACCCCCCAAAAAATAACCACCCCAAAACCCTAAAAAATCCCTAAAATCCAAAATCCTCAAAACCCACAAAACCCCCATAACCCCACAAACCCAGTAGTTCTCTCCAAAATCCAATAATTCCCCCTAATCTCCCAACAAAATCCCCCAAAGCCCATACATGCCGCCAAAATCTCCCCAAAATCCCCCCAGAGCGCCCCAGACTCACCGGGGGCAGTCCTGGATCAGGGGGCACCGGCCGGTGGAACAGGAGCCACCTCAGGGGGCCCGCGGTGCTTTTTGGGGAGGGGGCACCATGGGAAACCTCCCAAAAATGGGGGGGGGGGGGGGAACCCTGTGGCACCCCCTCCCCAGAAAGCCCTCTCCCCCGGTTCAGGAATAGCCAAATTCAAGAAAATGTAAACCAGGCTTGACTTTCCAGAAATTATTTTTGGCCGGGTTTAGCTGCACCCTCCAGGCTCAGGATCACCGGTGTATTTGCAGGTTTTGCTCTGCATCATCAGCCTGCCCAGACTCTGCTCGGTGTTTCACAAATGGAGAAGACAATGGATATTGTGCCAAGCTTCCTTGCAAACAGCAACACCTGCATCAGCATGACAGAAAAGAAGGGAAAAAAAAAAAAAAAAGAAAATATTCAGCGGTTAGAACAGAGCCAGTGTCCCACCATCTTCCCCTCCACTGTTATTACAGAGGCAAACCTGGGCCTAAAGCTTCCACCTCTCAGTTCCTGATGCTGTTTGACTTCAGCCTTGACTCCCCCTGATCTACCTGACTGCCGTCCAAGTGGGGCTGGGGATGCTCAGCCTGGAAAGAGGAGACACTGGGGAGGCCTCCCTGCAGCTCTGCAGGACTGGAAGGGTCCCACAGGAAAGACGGGGACAGTGTTCAGCCGGGCCCGTGGCAACAGGACAAGGGGGGATGGCTTTCAACTGCAGGAGGCTGATTGAAGTTGGATCTGAGGGAGCTGCTCTTTTACACGGAGGCTGCTGAGGCACTGGCCCAGGCTGTGGATGCCCCATCCTTGGCAACAGGGCTGTGAGCAGCATGGGCTGGGGAAGATTGCTCAGCTCGGAACAAGATGCTCTTTAGATCCACTGTGATGTCACAGATGTGATGTTCCAGCAGGAACTTCCAGCGTCCAGCAAAGAGCACAACACAACCACTGGCCCTTGTGTCAGCCCACCCTGTGCCAGCCCTCGTGCCAGCTCACCCTTCACCATGTTCCCTGTCACTCTTCTCGTCACCTGCGCCCTGATACTCCCATCAGTCCTGAAAGCTCTCTGTTGCCTGGATTTTGTCATCCGTCCCTGCAGGATGCTCACATTTGTCCTGAGGAAGGTACAGTGCCATTCCATGGAGGTGGACACCCCCCAGCTGCCCGGCTGGGCTGGAGTTCTGTGGGGATGGGGTGGGACAGGGACCCCACTCTGAGGTGTTGCTACCTCTGCAGGCTGTCACCGAGAGAGAGGACGAGATGGAGGTGGACATGCAGGCTGATAGAGAGGAGGACATGGAAGTGGATGGCGAAGAGAGTGGAGACAATGCGATGGAGGTGGACATGGAGATTGATACAGAGGAGGAGATGGAAGTGGATGGAGAAGAGAGTGGAGAGGAAGAGATGGAGGTGGACATGCAGATGGATACAGAGGAGGAGATGGAAGTGGATGGAGAAGAGAGTGGAGAGGAAGAGATGGAGGTGGACATGGAGATTGATACAGAGGAGGAGATGGAAGTGGATGGAGAAGAGACTGGAGAGGAAGAGATGGAGGTGGACATGCAGATGGATCCAGAGGAGGAGATGGAAGTGGATGGAGAAGAGACTGGTGAAGAAGAGATGGCGGTAGATGTGGAAGAGGAGATGGACGTGGAAATGGAAGAGTACCTTGAGGACATGGACATTGATGAGAAAGATGAGGAAGAGGCCATGATCTTGGGATGAAGAGCAATACCAGCAGCAGGACAGGCATGTGGTCCCCACAGGCAGAGCGGGTCCCCTGCTGCCAGGCTGGGACTGGGCTGGGTGGTCCCTGCTCAGGGATGTGGGACCCGGTGCATTGGGTTCTGGTGGCCATCCCCAGCCTGTGCTGCGCTTGCTGGGCCAGCCTGGGGGCACATGGAAGAGCCCTCTCTGCCTGATTGGAGTGACCGTGCCTCTTGCTTTTCCTCAAGGACCGATGGAGATCCCGGACAGAGATGCCACCCTTTTGTACATACGTTGTAGAGTTTGTTGTTGTCTTTAGGCTATAGGTTTTAGGGCTTCTTTTTGTCTTCTGTAAATACGTTTCATAGACTTTTGTTAGATATGTTCTTGGGTATATACGTTCCATAGATAGTTGTTGTTACAAATATTCTTACAATGTAAATGTGTTCTGTGTTTTCTTTGCTGTTTTTCTGAAAATAAACAAGCTTTATTTTTCACACCCCAGTTCTCTTTCCATTTGCTTCAGGCACAGGTAGCATTTGCAAAGTTGTGGTTTCCGCTTGCTCCAGGTTCCCAGGGCTGGAGGTCGGTGGGGGCACAGCCACAAGCTTTTGTTTGGGGGCAATATTGGGAAGGGGGTGGGAGAGGGGGCACAGGGGGAGGTGGGACCCACTGAGGCTCCCCCAGGTCACCCCAGGACCCCCAGGCCCCATCCCAGCCCCCCCAGTTCCCTCCACAGCCCCGGCTGAGGGGGGCTCAGCCCAGGAGCCGCCGTCGTTCGGGGCTCCCCCGAGGGCAGCCGCCAACGGGAGAGCTCCCGGCTCGGAGAGGCCCCAGCAGAGGAGGGGATCTTGTCCCTCCTCGAGTGCCCTGAAGGGTCTTCAGGCCCCTCTGAAGAGGAGTTTTTCTCTTTTTAGGGATGTCTGGGGGGACCTCACCCCTCCAAGGGTGTTTTTTTCCTCGCCATTTTCAGGTGTTTGTGGGGCCACAGCCCCACAAGCCCCTTTTCAGGGGTGATCATGACAGCTTTAAGTGACATTTTTCTGGGGGACTCACTCCAAGCCACTGTAGGGGATGTTTTGCCCCCCAGGGTGGATTTTTGGGGTTTAAGGGCCCCCGCTCTGGTCGGGTCCCACTCTAACTCCCCTGAAGAGGCCAACACCACTCCTGCTGATTCCGGCAGCGGAGCCCTAGGAGGGTTGTAAGAGCTGAAATTTTTAAATTTCATTTTTATTCTATTTTATTTAAATTCAAATTTATTGATTTTTAGTTTTATTATAACTCGTTGAGAGGACAGCAAGGACATTCAAGGGCAGGAACATTTTTTCCTGGCTGGTGACTGGAATTTCAGACCCTGGCAGTGTGTGCAGAACCACACAGACTGGGATCAAACATGGGCTGGGATCACCTGGACTGAGATCCTATGGACTGGGACCATATGGAATGGGACCATAGGGATCAGGACGGTACACACTGGGATAAACTGGGTTGAGATTATATGGACTGGGACCACATCGACTGGGATTGCACAGACTGGGATCCCATGGACTGGGAAAAAGCATTGGCTACCATTGGCTACCATCCACATAGAAAGGTGGCCACCTCAAGTTGTCTTGATCCTTTTTGGGTGTCCCATCCCCCTCTTTCCCCCGCCTTCCCCATCGTTCCCCCAATCCCCGCTCCCCTCCCCCGTGTTTGGTTTTGGGGGTTCCAGGCCCCTCCTGCTCCGTGGGGGGGGGGTCCCGATCCCTCTTTGGTTTAATTTGGGGCCCCCAACCCCTTCTCACCGCGACCCCCGCGGCCGGGGGGGCTCTCAGCACCACCAGTGCCACCAGTCCGGCCCCAGCTGCCCCCGCACGCCCCATCCCCATCCCCAGGGTCACCTCCCCCCTCCCCAAATTCCGCTCCCGGGGAGCGCTGGGCGCTGCGGGTCCGCCTGGCGACTGAGGAGTCATCGAGAACAAGCGCTCTGATTGGCTAGAAATGGCCCCGCGCAGTCTCTGATTGGCTAGCGCATTGAGAAGCGTTTTGATCTGCCTGGCAACCGATGAGCAGCGCTATCGCAGGCGCTGATTGCCTGAAAATCGCCGGCCCGGCAACTGAGTTGTCAGCAGCGCCGCGCACTCTGATTGGCCAGGAGCTGTTTTGGGGTGGGGACGGGGGGAACTGGGGACCCCCAGGAGCCCCCCGGCTTTGGGGGTTTCCATCCCCCCTCGGCCCTCGGGGCGGCCCTGGGGCCACCCCAACACCCCCAAAGTGGGGAGGGTCCCCGGAGCCCTTTGGATCCCCCAAAAATGGGCTGGAAGCGGCAGGAGCCGCCCCAAAAAGGGATTGAAGGCTCCGGTCCGGGAATGGGGGAGGCTCCGGGGATGGCTCCGATCCGGATCGGGGCGGGCTGGGATTGAGGGAGGGTCCGTTCAGCGACTGGGGAGGGGTCTGGGACTGGGTCAGGGGCTGGCATTGGGGAGGGTTTGGGAATTGGGGAGGGGTCTGGGATTGAGGGGATTGGTCCATCTCGGGATTGGGGCAGGGTCGCTCCCTGGGGGAGGGGTCCATTATTGGGCCAGGGCCTCTCCCCTTCCCGAGCCCAATCCCGTTCCTGATCCTGTTCCCGATCCCAATCCCATTCCCATTTCTGTTCCCGTTCCCGATCTCATTCCCGACCCCGATCCCACTCCCATTCCCGATCCCGATCCTGTTCCCAGTCCCGGTCCCGCCGCTGTTTCCAGGAAATGGCTCTGCTCTCAACCCCGACCCCAAACCCAGCGGGTCAAACACCCCAGATCCTGGGGTCAACTCCCCCCGACCCCAAATCCTGGGGGTTCAAACACTGGGGGGGTCAAACACCCTCAAACCCAAACTCTGGGATGTCAAGCCCTACCCCCCCCCCCCTGCCCCGAACCCCAAATTTTAGGATCAAACCCTCCAAATCCCAGATCCTGGGGTGTCAAACACTCCCCAATTCCCAAACGATGGGGTTAAATACCCCTGATTTTGCTGATGCAAAAAAAACTTCTTTTCAGGGTTGGACGACCTGGTTGCGACAGCGGAACCCTTCTAAAAGACGGATGCTAAGAGACATAACCGGTGCTGTGGGAACAGGATTGGGAATTCTAAATAGCATTGATTCAGAAGTATTAATGAACACATTGGCTGCCACCACTAGATTTGACCAAATTCCAACAACCACTGCAGTCGTCCTTCTTGGCCTTGGGAAGACATCAGCGCTTGCTATCAAACATATTACCAAGTTGGGAGGAAGCAAGCGTAAATGATCACAAATTGGTAATTGATGCACTCGGTGCCACACAAAAGAACGTTTCTTTAGCTCTCAGCTGTATCCAGGCTCAATTAGGGATGCAGTCGGTTGCTGCCTCGATTATAAGAGAAGGTGAAGAAGGCACTTTTCCTACTGAGATTCGGAAAATAGTTTGGGACAGTGCCGCTGATTTTGAAAAGGAATTCCAATCCCGGTGGAACCTAGTGAACTTTACCTATGACCCCATCACAAACATAGCCACAGCTTTGGTGTTAACCGTACGTGATGCCTCAAGTGCGTTTGGTATTCCCCATCATTGCACTAGGACTGGGACACATATGGAGCCACTGGGAATGTGCTGGGGGCAACTGGGACCATGCTGGGGGCAACTGGGGACAAGGGTGAGTGACTGGGGCCCTGCTGGCAGAGACTGGGATCATACTGGACTCATACTGGGATCTTACTGGGAGTGACTGGGACTATTCTGGGGGCAAGTGGGAGAACTGGGAAAACACTGGATGGCACTGGGAACAACGGGAACAGTGCTGGGGGCAAATTGTATCATAACGGGGAGTGACTGGGAGCAACTGGGCTCCTGCTGGGAGCAGCCTCTGGTGGCCCCGGGAGCCCCGCACCCCTTTCCCGGCCATGCCGCCCCTCCAGCCCCAGCACCCCCCATTGCCGGGGTGCCGGCACTGCCAGGGGTCCCCCCCTCTCGGGTTCCCCGCTGGGGCTTCTGGGGCTCTCCTCTCTCGGGGCTCCCGCTCAGGGCAGCCGCGGCTCTCCCGGGGCTCCCCAAAACCGGTGTCCCCCCGACGGGGCTCTGCCGCCACCCACACTGGGATGCCCCGAAAACACCTCTCGGGGACCCCCCGATGTCCCCCCGAGGGCCAGCTGCGGCTCGGCTTTGGAGCCCTGCCAGCTCCAAAAATCCCTCCCAAAGAACCCGAACCCAGGCACCCCCCAGGATATTTGGGCCGAGCTCCCCCTCCCTGGGCACCTGCGGGATGGGGGCGATGCTCCCGGGGTGCTGCGAGCTCAGGCAGCGCCAGGGCCACGCGATTCCTTCTCTCCTCTCCTCCGGCTGCTCCCTGCTGCCGCTGCGCCTCTTCCTCCCTCCCTCCTCCTCCTGCCCCGCTCCGGGATCCTGAACCATGAGGGGAAAGGAGCGAGGAAAGGGCAGAACCGTGAGGGGAAAGGAGCGAGGAAATGGCGGAACCGTGAGGGGAAAGGAGCGGGGCCAGGGGGACGCGCTGTCCTAAAAAAGCCCGGTTTGACCCAAAATCACCCAAAAGGGCATCAAATGCAGCCTACATCCACATGGTTCGGCCTGACACCAACCAAATGGGATTAAAAGTATCCAGAGGGCTCTAAAATCCAACCAAAGGGGCTTAAAACTGCCCCAAGTGTTTTATAGCCCTCAAGAAATGGCTTAAGATCACCCGTAAATCTTTCAAATGTGACTAAAATCCACCCTGAAAGTATCTGGTCCAGCCTAAAATCATCCAAAGGTATCTAAAATCACCAAAATGTCCCTGACACCAACACAAGAAGACCTAAAATCACCCTAAAAAGGCTTGGTTCAACCTAAAATTGCCCAAAGCAGCAAAAAACCCTACTTAAATGCACCCAAAATACACAAAAAAGGGACCTAAAATCACCCACACAGGATTAGGATTCACCCATATGGGCCCAGTTTTTCCTAAACTCACTCAAATGGGCCCCAGCCCCACCCACATGGGCCTAAAATCATCCAAAGGGGTCTGAAATCCCCCCTAAACCCCACCAGATTCGGCCTCAAATCAGCCACAGGGGCTGAAAATCCACCCAAAAAGGCTCGGGATCCCCTCAAGGGATCTGAAGCCCACCCTAAACCTGCCCGCTTCGGCCCAAAATCCCCCAAAGGGGCCGAGCCCGAGGCCGAGCCCGGGATCGGCTCCGGGGTGGCTCCGGGACCTCCGCGTTCGCTCCGGGCAGTTTTGGCCGTGGCCCCGGACGGGCCTGGGCGGGACCGGGAGGGACCAGGGAGGGCTCGGGAGGGGTTTGGGCATCTGGGGCTTTTTTGGGCTTTGGGGAATTGTGTTGGGAGTTTATGGGGAATTGTTGGGGGTTTTGGGGAGAATTATTGGGTTTGGAGGCAGTTGGGGGATTTTGGGGAGTTTGGTTTTGAGGGGTTTTATTGGTGCTTTGAGGGGGAAGTTGTTTTCCTGGGGGTATTTGGGGGTTAATTGAAATTTTTTGTGTTTTCTTTAGAATTTTGGAAGGTTTTACTGGGATTTTGTGGGGATTTTGTGGGATCCTCTGGAATTATTTCTGGGTTTTATTGGGATTTTTAGGGGATTTGGAGGCAATTTATTGGAATTGTGGGGGCATTTAGTGGGATTCTTTGGGGATTTGGGTTTGTTAGGAATTTTAGTGGGGATTAGGGGGGGTTTTGTAGGTTTTTTCAAGGTTGTTGTCAAGATTTCTTTGGACTCGTGAGTATTTTGTGGGGCTTGTTGTGGTTTTGGAGACATTTTTGGGAGGATTTGTGGGGTTTAATTGGGATTTTGTGGGCTTTTATTGGGATTCGAGGGTGTTCTAATGGGAATTTGTGAAATTTAATTGCGATTTCATGGGGTTTATTGGGACTTTCAGGGGTTTAAAGGAGACTTTGGTGCCTCTCAGCCCTTCCCCACACCCTGGGACAACTCCAAAGCCCCCCAAAATTCCACTGAAACCCCCCAAAATCCCCCAAAAATCCCAATTAAAAACTCCTAAACACCAAAGAATCCCACAAAATCCCAATGGAACCCACCAAAATTTAAAAAAAAAAAAAACAAAACAAAAAAAACGCCCAAAAATTTCAATAAACCCCCCAAAAAATAACCACCCCAAAACCCTAAAAAATCCCTAAAATCCAAAATCCTCAAAACCCACAAAACCCCCATAACCCCACAAACCCAGTAATTCTCTCCAAAATCCAATAATTCCCCCTAATCTCCCAACAAAATCCCCCAAAGCCCATACATGCCGCCAAAATCTCCCCAAAATCCCCCCAGAGCGCCCCAGACTCACCAGGGGCAGTCCTGGATCAGGGGGCACCGGCCGGTGGAACAGGAGCCACCTCAGGGGGCCCGCGGTGCTTTTTGGGGAGGGGGCACCATGGGAAACCCCCCAAAAATGGGGGGGGGAACCCCTGTGGCACCCCCTCCCCAGAAAGCCCTCTCCCCCGGTTCAGGAATAGCCAAATTCAAGAAAATGTAAACCAGGCTTGACTTTCCAGAAATTATTTTTGGCCGGGTTTAGCTGCACCCTCCAGGCTCAGGATCACCGGTGTATTTGCAGGTTTTGCTCTGCATCATCAGCCTGCCCAGACTCTGCTCGGTGTTTCACAAATGGAGAAGACAATGGATAATGTGCCAAGCTTCCTTGCAAACAGCAACACCTGCATCAGCATGACAGAAAAGAAGGGAAAAAAAAAAAAAAAGAAAATAATCAGCGGTTAGAACAGAGCCAGTGTCCCACCATCTTCCCCTCCACTGTTATTACAGAGGCAAACCTGGGCCTAAAGCTTCCACCTCTCAGTTCCTGATGCTGTTTGACTTCAGCCTTGACTCCCCCTGATCTACCTGACTGCCGTCCAAGTGGGGCTGGGGATGCTCAGCCTGGAAACAGGAGACACTGGGGAGGCCTCCCTGCAGCTCTGCAGGACTGGAAGGGTCCCACAGGAAAGACGGGGACAGTGTTCAGCCGGGCCCGTGGCAACAGGACAAGGGGGGATGGCTTTCAACTGCAGGAGGCTGACTGAAGTTGGATCTGAGGGAGCTGCTCTTTTACACGGAGGCTGCTGAGGCACTGGCCCAGGCTGTGGATGCCCCATCCTTGGCAACAGGGCTGTGAGCAGCATGGGCTGGGGAAGATTGCTCAGCTCGGAACAAGATGCTCTTTAGATCCACTGTGATGTCACAGATGTGATGTTCCAGCAGGAACTTCCAGCGTCCAGCAAAGAGCACAACACAACCACTGGCCCTTGTGTCAGCCCACCCTGTGCCAGCCCTCGTGCCAGCTCACCCTTCACCATGTTCCCTGTCACTCTTCTCGTCACCTGCGCCCTGATACTCCCATCAGTCCTGAAAGCTCTCTGTTGCCTGGATTTTGTCATCCGTCCCTGCAAGATGCTCACATTTGTCCTGAGGAAGGTACAGTGCCATTCCATGGAGGTGGACACCCCCCAGCTGCCCGGCTGGGCTGGAGTTCTGTGGGGATGGGGTGGGACAGGGACCCCACTCTGAGGTGTTGCTACCTCTGCAGGCTGTCACCGAGAGAGAGGACGAGATGGAGGTGGACATGCAGGTTGATAGAGAGGAGGACATGGAAGTGGATGGCGAAGAGAGTGGAGACAATGCGATGGAGGTGGACATGGAGATTGATACAGAGGAGGAGATGGAAGTGGATGGAGAAGAGAGTGGAGAGGAGGAGATGGAGGTGGACATGCAGATGGATACAGAGGAGGAGATGGAAGTGGATGGAGAAGAGACTGGAGAGGAAGAGATGGAGGTGGACATGGAGATTGATACAGAGGAGGAGATGGAAGTGGATGGAGAAGAGACTGGAGAGGAAGAGATGGAGGTGGACATGCAGATGGATCCAGAGGAGGAGATGGAAGTGGATGGAGAAGAGACTGGAGAGGAAGAGATGGAGGTGGACATGGAGATTGATACAGAGGAGGAGATGGAAGTGGATGGAGAAGAGACTGGAGAGGAAGAGATGGAGGTGGACATGCAGATGGATCCAGAGGAGGAGATGGAAGTGGATGGAGAAGAGACTGGTGAAGAAGAGATGGAGGTAGATGTGGAAGAGGAGATGGACGTGGAAATGGAAGAGTACCTTGAGGACATGGACATTGATGAGAAAGATGAGGAAGAGGCCATGATCTTGGGATGAAGAGCAATACCAGCAGCAGGACAGGCATGTGGTCCCCACAGGCAGAGCGGGTCCCCTGCTGCCAGGCTGGGACTGGGCTGGGTGGTCCCTGCTCAGGGATGCGGGACCCGGTGCATTGGGTTCTGGTGGCCATCCCCAGCCTGTGCTGCGCTTGCTGGGCCAGCCTGGGGGCACATGGAAGAGCCCTCTCTGCCTGATTGGAGTGACCGTGCCTCTTGCTTTTCCTCAAGGACCGATGGAGATCCTGGACAGAGATGCCACCCTTTTGTACATACGTTGTAGAGTTTGTTGTTGTCTTTAGGCTATAGGTTTTAGGGCTTCTTTTTGTCTTCTGTAAATACGTTTCATAGACTTTTGTTAGATATGTTCTTGGGTATATACGTTCCATAGATAGTTGTTGTTACAAATATTCTTACAATGTAAATGTGTTCTGTGTTTTCTTTGCTGTTTTTCTGAAAATAAACAAGCTTTATTTTTCACACCCCAGTTCTCTTTCCATTTGCTTCAGGCACAGGTAGCATTTGCAAAGTTGTGGTTTCCGCTTGCTCCAGGTTCCCAGGGCTGGAGGTCGGTGGGGGCACAGCCACAAGCTTTTGTTTGGGGGCAATATTGGGAAGGGGGTGGGAGAGGGGGCACAGGGGGAGGTGGGACCCACTGAGGCTCCCCCAGGTCACCCCAGGACCCCCAGGCCCCGTCCCAGCCCCCCCAGTTCCCTCCACAGCCCCGGCTGAGGGGGGCTCAGCCCAGGAGCCGCCGTCGTTCGGGGCTCCCCCGAGGGCAGCCGCCAACGGGAGAGCTCCCGGCTCGGAGAGGCCCCAGCAGAGGAGGGGATCTTGTCCCTCCTCGAGTGCCCTGAAGGGTCTTCAGGCCCCTCTGAAGAGGAGTTTTTCTCTTTTTAGGGATGTCTGGGGGGACCTCACCCCTCCAAGGGTGTTTTTTCCTCCCCATTTTCAGGTGTTTGTGGGGCCACAGCCTCACAAGCCCCTTTTCAGGGGTGATCATGACAGCTTTAAGTGACATTTTTCTGGGGGACTCACTCCAAGCCACTGTAGGGGATGTTTTGCCCCCCAGGGTGGATTTTTGGGGTTTAAGGGCCCCCGCTCTGGTCGGGTCCCACTCTAACTCCCCTGAAGAGGCCAACACCACTCCTGCTGATTCCGGCAGCGGAGCCCTAGGAGGGTTGTAAGAGTTGAAATTTTTAAATTTCATTTTTATTCTATTTTATTTAAATTCAAATTTATTGATTTTTAGTTTTATTATAACTCGTTGAGAGGACAGCAAGGACATTCAAGGGCAGGAACATTTTTTCCTGGCTGGTGACTGGAATTTCAGACCCTGGCAGTGTGTGCAGCACCACACAGACTGGGATCAAACATGGGCTGGGATCACCTGGACTGAGATCCTATGGACTGGGACCATATGGAATGGGACCATAGGGATCAGGACGGTACACACTGGGATAAACTGGGTTGAGATTATATGGACTGGGACCACATCGACTGGGATTGCACAGACTGGGATCCCATGGACTGGGAAAAAGCATTGGCTACCATTGGCTACCATCCACATAGAAAGGTGGCCACCTCAAGTTGTCTTGATCCTTTTTGGGTGTCCCATCCCCCTCTTTCCCCCGCCTTCCCTATCGTTCCCGCAGTCCCCGCTCCCCTCCCCCGTGTTTGGTTTTGGGGGTTCCAGGCCCCTCCTGCTCCGTGGGGGGGGGTCCCGATCCCTCTTTGGTTTAATTTGGGGCCCCCAACCCCTTCTCACCGCGACCCCCGCGGCCGGGGGGGCTCTCAGCACCACCAGTGCCACCAGTCCGGCCCCAGCTGCCCCCGCACGCCCCATCCCCATCCCCAGGGTCACCTCCCCCCTCCCCAAATTCCGCTCCCGGGGAGCGCTGGGCGCTGCGGCTCCGCCTGGCGACTGAGGAGTCATCGAGAACAAGCGCTCTGATTGGCTAGAAATGGCCCCGCGCAGTCTCTGATTGGCTAGCGCATTGAGAAGCGCTGTGATCTGCCTGGCAACCGAGGAGCAGCGCTATCGCAGGCGCTGATTGCCTGAAAATCGCCGGCCCGGCAACTGAGTTGTCAGCAGCGCCGCGCGCTCTGATTGGCCAGGAGCTGTTTTGGGGTGGGGACGGGGGGAACTGGGGACCCCCAGGAGCCCCCCGGCTTTGGGGGTTTCCATCCCCCCTCGGCCCTCGGGGCGGCCCTGGGGCCACCCCAACACCCCCAAAGTGGGGAGGGTCCCCGGAGCCCTTTGGATCCCCCAAAAATGGGCTGGAAGCGGCAGGAGCCGCCCCAAAAAGGGATTGAAGGCTCCGGTCCGGGAATGGGGGAGGCTCCGGGGACGGCTCCGATCCGGATCGGGGCGGGCTGGGATTGAGGGAGGGTCCGTTCAGCGACTGGGGAGGGGTCTGGGACTGGGTCAGGGGCTGGCATTGGGGAGGGTTTGGGAATTGGGGAGGGGTCTGGGATTGAGGGGATTGGTCCATCTCGGGATTGGGGCAGGGTCGCTCCCTGGGGGAGGGGTCCATTATTGGGCCAGGGCCTCTCCCCTTCCCGAGCCCAATCCCGTTCCTGATCCTGTTCCCGATCCCAATCCCATTCCCATTTCTGTTCCCGTTCCCGATCTCATTCCCGACCCCGATCCCACTCCCATTCCCGATCCCGATCCTGTTCCCAGTCCCGGTCCCGCCGCTGTTTCCAGGAAATGGCTCTGCTCTCAACCCCGACCCCAAACCCAGCGGGTCAAACACCCCAGATCCTGGGGTCAACTCCCCCCGACCCCAAATCCTGGGGGTTCAAACACTGGGGGGGGTCAAACACCCTCAAACCCAAACTCTGGGATGTCAAGCCCTACCCCCCCCCCCCCCCAGCCCCGAACCCCAAATTTTAGGATCAAACCCTCCAAATCCCAGATCCTGGGGTGTCAAACACTCCCCAGTTCCCAAACGATGGGGTTAAATACCCCTGATTTTGCTGATGCAAAAAAAACTTCTTTTCAGGGTTGGACGACCTGGTTGCGACAGCGGAACCCTTCTAAAAGACGGATGCTAAGAGACATAACCGGTGCTGTGGGAACAGGATTGGGAATTCTAAATAGCATTGATTCAGAAGTATTAATGAACACATTGGCTGCCACCACTAGATTTGACCAAATTCCAACAACCACTGCAGTCGTCCTTCTTGGCCTTGGGAAGACATCAGCGCTTGCTATCAAACATATTACCAAGTTGGGAGGAAGCAAGCGTAAATGATCACAAATTGGTAATTGATGCACTCGGTGCCACACAAAAGAACGTTTCTTTAGCTCTCAGCTGTATCCAGGCTCAATTAGGGATGCAGTCGGTTGCTGCCTCGATTATAAGAGAAGGTGAAGAAGGCACTTTTCCTACTGAGATTGGGAAAATAGTTTGGGACAGTGCCGCTGATTTTGAAAAGGAATTCCAATCCCGGTGGAACCTAGTGAACTTTACCTATGACCCCATCACAAACATAGCCACAGCTTTGGTGTTAACCGTACGTGATGCCTCAAGTGCGTTTGGTATTCCCCATCATTGCACTAGGACTGGGACACATATGGAGCCACTGGGAATGTGCTGGGGGCAACTGGGACCACGCTGGGGGCAACTGGGGACAAGGGTGAGTGACTGGGGCCCTGCTGGCAGAGACTGGGATCATACTGGACTCATACTGGGATCTTACTGGGAGTGACTGGGACTATTCTGGGGGCAAGTGGGAGAACTGGGAAAACACTGGATGGCACTGGGAACAACGGGAACAGTGCTGGGGGCAAATTGTATCATAACGGGGAGTGACTGGGAGCAACTGGGCTCCTGCTGGGAGCAGCCTCTGGTGGCCCCGGGAGCCCCGCACCCCTTTCCCGGCCATGCCGCCCCTCCAGCCCCAGCACCCCCCATTGCCGGGGTGCCGGCACTGCCAGGGGTCCCCCCCTCTCGGGTTCCCCGCTGGGGCTTCTGGGGCTCTCCTCTCTCGGGGCTCCCGCTCAGGGCAGCCGCGGCTCTCCCGGGGCTCCCCAAAACCGGTGTCCCCCCGACGGGGCTCTGCCGCCACCCACACTGGGATGCCCCAAAAACACCTCTCGGGGACCCCCCGATGTCCCCCCGAGGGCCAGCTGCGGCTCGGCTTTGGAGCCCTGCCAGCTCCAAAAATCCCTCCCAAAGAACCCGAACCCAGGCACCCCCCAGGATATTTGGGCCGAGCTCCCCCTCCCTGGGCACCTGCGGGATGGGGGCGATGCTCCCGGGGTGCTGCGAGCTCAGGCAGCGCCAGGGCCACGCGATTCCTTCTCTCCTCTCCTCCGGCTGCTCCCTGCTGCCGCTGCGCCTCTTCCTCCCTCCCTCCTCCTCCTGCCCCGCTCCGGGATCCTGAACCATGAGGGGAAAAAAGCGAGGAAAGGGCAGAACCGTGAGGGGAAAGGAGCGAGGAAAGGGCGGAACCGTGAGGGGAAAGGAGCGGGGCCAGGGGGACGCGCTGTCCTAAAAAAGCCCGGTTTGACCCAAAATCACCCAAAAGGGCATCAAATGCAGCCTACATCCACATGGTTCGGCCTGACACCAACCAAATGGGATTAAAAGTATCCAGAGGGCTCTAAAATCCAACCAAAGGGGCTTAAAACTGCCCCAAGTGTTTTATAGCCCTCAAGAAATGGCTTAAGATCACCCGTAAATCTTTCAAATGTGACTAAAATCCACCCTGAAAGTATCTGGTCCAGCCTAAAATCATCCAAAGGTATCTAAAATCACCAAAATGTCCCTGACACCAACACAAGAAGACCTAAAATCACCCTAAAAAGGCTTGGTTCAACCTAAAATTGCCCAAAGCAGCAAAAAACCCTACTTAAATGCACCCAAAATACACAAAAAAGGGACCTAAAATCACCCACACAGGATTAGGATTCACCCATATGGGCCCAGTTTTTCCTAAACTCACTCAAATGGGCCCCAGCCCCACCCACATGGGCCTAAAATCATCCAAAGGGGTCTGAAATCCCCCCTAAACCCCACCAGATTCGGCCTCAAATCAGCCACAGGGGCTGAAAATCCACCCAAAAAGGCTCGGGATCCCCTCAAGGGATCTGAAGCCCACCCTAAACCTGCCCGCTTCGGCCCAAAATCCCCCAAAGGGGCCGAGCCCGAGGCCGAGCCCGGGATCGGCTCCGGGGTGGCTCCGGGACCTCCGCGTTCGCTCCGGGCAGTTTTGGCCGTGGCCCCGGACGGGCCTGGGCGGGACCGGGAGGGACCAGGGAGGGCTCGGGAGGGGTTTGGGCATTTGGGGCTTTTTTGGGCTTTGGGGAATTGTGTTGGGAGTTTATGGGGAATTGTTGGGGGTTTTGGGGAGAATTATTGGGTTTGGAGGCAGTTGGGGGATTTTGGGGAGTTTGGTTTTGAGGGGTTTTATTGGTGCTTTGAGGGGGAAGTTGTTTTCCTGGGGGTATTTGGGGGTTAATTGAAATTTTTTGTGTTTTCTTTAGAATTTTGGAAGGTTTTACTGGGATTTTGTGGGGATTTTGTGGGATCCTCTGGAATTATTTCTGGGTTTTATTGGGATTTTTAGGGGATTTGGAGGCAATTTATTGGAATTGTGGGGGCATTTAGTGGGATTCTTTGGGGATTTGGGTTTGTTAGGAATTTTAGTGGGGATTAGGGGGGGTTTTGTAGGTTTTTTCTAGGTTGTTGTCAAGATTTCTTTGGACTCGTGAGTATTTTGTGGGGCTTGTTGTGGTTTTGGAGACATTTTTGGGAGGATTTGTGGGGTTTAATTGGGATTTTGTGGGCTTTTATTGGGATTCGAGGGTGTTCTAATGGGAATTTGTGAAATTTAATTGCGATTTCATGGGGTTTATTGGGACTTTCAGGGGTTTAAAGGAGACTTTGGTGCCTCTCAGCCCTTCCCCACACCCTGGGACAACTCCAAAGCCCCCCAAAATTCCACTGAAACCCCCCAAAATCCCCCAAAAATCCCAATTAAAAACTCCTAAACACCAAAGAATCCCACAAAATCCCAATGGAACCCACCAAAATTAAAAAAAAAAAACAAAAAACAAAAAAACGCCCAAAAATTTCAATAAACCCCCCAAAAAATAACCACCCCAAAACCCTAAAAAATCCCTAAAATCCAAAATCCTCAAAACCCACAAAACCCCCATAACCCCACAAACCCAGTAATTCTCTCCAAAATCCAATAATTCCCCCTAATCTCCCAACAAAATCCCCCAAAGCCCATACATGCCGCCAAAATCTCCCCAAAATCCCCCCAGAGCGCCCCAGACTCACCAGGGGCAGTCCTGGATCAGGGGGCACCGGCCGGTGGAACAGGAGCCACCTCAGGGGGCCCGCGGTGCTTTTTGGGGAGGGGGCACCATGGGAAACCCCCCAAAAATGGGGGGGGGAACCCCTGTGGCACCCCCTCCCCCGAATGCCCTCTCCCCCGGTTCAGGAATAGCCAAATTCAAGAAAATGTAAACCAGGCTTGACTTTCCAGAAATTATTTTTGGCCGGGTTTAGCTGCACCCTCCAGGCTCAGGATCACCGGTGTATTTGCAGGTTTTGCTCTGCATCATCAGCCTGCCCAGACTCTGCTCGGTGTTTCACAAATGGAGAAGACAATGGATAATGTGCCAAGCTTCCTTGCAAACAGCAACACCTGCATCAGCATGACAGAAAAGAAGGGAAAAAAAAAAAAAAAGAAAATAATCAGCGGTTAGAACAGAGCCAGTGTCCCACCATCTTCCCCTCCACTGTTATTACAGAGGCAAACCTGGGCCTAAAGCTTCCACCTCTCAGTTCCTGATGCTGTTTGACTTCAGCCTTGACTCCCCCTGATCTACCTGACTGCCGTCCAAGTGGGGCTGGGGATGCTCAGCCTGGAAACAGGAGACACTGGGGAGGCCTCCCTGCAGCTCTGCAGGACTGGAAGGGTCCCACAGGAAAGACGGGGACAGTGTTCAGCCGGGCCCGTGGCAACAGGACAAGGGGGGATGGCTTTCAACTGCAGGAGGCTGACTGAAGTTGGATCTGAGGGAGCTGCTCTTTTACACGGAGGCTGCTGAGGCACTGGCCCAGGCTGTGGATGCCCCATCCTTGGCAACAGGGCTGTGAGCAGCATGGGCTGGGGAAGATTGCTCAGCTCGGAACAAGATGCTCTTTAGATCCACTGTGATGTCACAGATGTGATGTTCCAGCAGGAACTTCCAGCGTCCAGCAAAGAGCACAACACAACCACTGGCCCTTGTGTCAGCCCACCCTGTGCCAGCCCTCGTGCCAGCTCACCCTTCACCATGTTCCCTGTCACTCTTCTCGTCACCTGCGCCCTGATACTCCCATCAGTCCTGAAAGCTCTCTGTTGCCTGGATTTTGTCATCCGTCCCTGCAGGATGCTCACATTTGTCCTGAGGAAGGTACAGTGCCATTCCATGGAGGTGGACACCCCCCAGCTGCCCGGCTGGGCTGGAGTTCTGTGGGGATGGGGTGGGACAGGGACCCCACTCTGAGGTGTTGCTACCTCTGCAGGCTGTCACCGAGAGAGAGGACGAGATGGAGGTGGACATGCAGGCTGATAGAGAGGAGGACATGGAAGTGGATGGCGAAGAGAGTGGAGACAATGCGATGGAGGTGGACATGGAGATTGATACAGAGGAGGAGATGGAAGTGGATGGAGAAGAGAGTGGAGAGGAAGAGATGGAGGTGGACATGCAGATGGATACAGAGGAGGAGATGGAAGTGGATGGAGAAGAGACTGGAGAGGAAGAGATGGAGGTGGACATGGAGATGGATACAGAGGAGGAGATGGAAGTGGATGGAGAAGAGACTGGAGAGGAAGAGATGGAGGTGGACATGCAGATGGATCCAGAGGAGGAGATGGAAGTGGATGGAGAAGAGACTGGTGAAGAAGAGATGGAGGTAGATGTGGAAGAGGAGATGGACGTGGAAATGGAAGAGTACCTTGAGGACATGGACATTGATGAGAAAGATGAGGAAGAGGCCATGATCTTGGGATGAAGAGCAATACCAGCAGCAGGACAGGCATGTGGTCCCCACAGGCAGAGCGGGTCCCCTGCTGCCAGGCTGGGACTGGGCTGGGTGGTCCCTGCTCAGGGATGCGGGACCCGGTGCATTGGGTTCTGGTGGCCATCCCCAGCCTGTGCTGCGCTTGCTGGGCCAGCCTGGGGGCACATGGAAGAGCCCTCTCTGCCTGATTGGAGTGACCGTGCCTCTTGCTTTTCCTCAAGGACCGATGGAGATCCCGGACAGAGATGCCACCCTTTTGTACATACGTTGTAGAGTTTGTTGTTGTCTTTAGGCTATAGGTTTTAGGGCTTCTTTTTGTCTTCTGTAAATACGTTTCATAGACTTTTGTTAGATATGTTCTTGGGTATATACGTTCCATAGATAGTTGTTGTTACAAATATTCTTACAATGTAAATGTGTTCTGTGTTTTCTTTGCTGTTTTTCTGAAAATAAACAAGCTTTATTTTTCACACCCCAGTTCTCTTTCCATTTGCTTCAGGCACAGGTAGCATTTGCAAAGTTGTGGTTTCCGCTTGCTCCAGGTTCCCAGGGCTGGAGGTCGGTGGGGGCACAGCCACAAGCTTTTGTTTGGGGGCAATATTGGGAAGGGGGTGGGAGAGGGGGCACAGGGGGAGGTGGGACCCACTGAGGCTCCCCCAGGTCACCCCAGGACCCCCAGGCCCCGTCCCAGCCCCCCCAGTTCCCTCCACAGCCCCGGCTGAGGGGGGCTCAGCCCAGGAGCCGCCGTCGTTCGGGGCTCCCCCGAGGGCAGCCGCCAACGGGAGAGCTCCCGGCTCGGAGAGGCCCCAGCAGAGGAGGGGATCTTGTCCCTCCTCGAGTGCCCTGAAGGGTCTTCAGGCCCCTCTGAAGAGGAGTTTTTCTCTTTTTAGGGATGTCTGGGGGGACCTCACCCCTCCAAGGGTGTTTTTTTCCTCCCCATTTTCAGGTGTTTGTGGGGCCACAGCCTCACAAGCCCCTTTTCAGGGGTGATCATGACAGCTTTAAGTGACATTTTTCTGGGGGACTCACTCCAAGCCACTGTAGGGGATGTTTTGCCCCCCAGGGTGGATTTTTGGGGTTTAAGGGCCCCCGCTCTGGTCGGGTCCCACTCTAACTCCCCTGAAGAGGCCAACACCACTCCTGCTGATTCCGGCAGCGGAGCCCTAGGAGGGTTGTAAGAGTTGAAATTTTTAAATTTCATTTTTATTCTATTTTATTTAAATTCAAATTTATTGATTTTTAGTTTTATTATAACTCGTTGAGAGGACAGCAAGGACATTCAAGGGCAGGAACATTTTTTCCTGGCTGGTGACTGGAATTTCAGACCCTGGCAGTGTGTGCAGCACCACACAGACTGGGATCAAACATGGGCTGGGATCACCTGGACTGAGATCCTATGGACTGGGACCATATGGAATGGGACCATAGGGATCAGGACGGTACACACTGGGATAAACTGGGTTGAGATTATATGGACTGGGACCACATCGACTGGGATTGCACAGACTGGGATCCCATGGACTGGGAAAAAGCATTGGCTACCATTGGCTACCATCCACATAGAAAGGTGGCCACCTCAAGTTGTCTTGATCCTTTTTGGGTGTCCCATCCCCCTCTTTCCCCCGCCTTCCCCATCGTTCCCGCAGTCCCCGCTCCCCTCCCCCGTGTTTGGTTTTGGGGGTTCCAGGCCCCTCCTGCTCCGTGGGGGGGGGTCCCGATCCCTCTTTGGTTTAATTTGGGGCCCCCAACCCCTTCTCACCGCGACCCCCGCGGCCGGGGGGGCTCTCAGCACCACCAGTGCCACCAGTCCGGCCCCAGCTGCCCCCGCACGCCCCATCCCCATCCCCAGGGTCACCTCCCCCCTCCCCAAATTCCGCTCCCGGGGAGCGCTGGGCGCTGCGGCTCCGCCTGGCGACTGAGGAGTCATCGAGAACAAGCGCTCTGATTGGCTAGAAATGGCCCCGCGCAGTCTCTGATTGGCTAGCGCATTGAGAAGCGCTGTGATCTGCCTGGCAACCGATGAGCAGCGCTATCGCAGGCGCTGATTGCCTGAAAATCGCCGGCCCGGCAACTGAGTTGTCAGCAGCGCCGCGCGCTCTGATTGGCCAGGAGCTGTTTTGGGGTGGGGACGGGGGGAACTGGGGACCCCCAGGAGCCCCCCGGCTTTGGGGGTTTCCATCCCCCCTCGGCCCTCGGGGCGGCCCTGGGGCCACCCCAACACCCCCAAAGTGGGGAGGGTCCCCGGAGCCCTTTGGATCCCCCAAAAATGGGCTGGAAGCGGCAGGAGCCGCCCCAAAAAGGGATTGAAGGCTCCGGTCCGGGAATGGGGGAGGCTCCGGGGATGGCTCCGATCCGGATCGGGGCGGGCTGGGATTGAGGGAGGGTCCGTTCAGCGACTGGGCAGGGGTCTGGGACTGGGTCAGGGGCTGGCATTGGGGAGGGTTTGGGAATTGGGGAGGGGTCTGGGATTGAGGGGATTGGTCCATCTCGGGATTGGGGCAGGGTCGCTCCCTGGGGGAGGGGTCCATTATTGGGCCAGGGCCTCTCCCCTTCCCGTGCCCAATCCCGTTCCTGATCCTGTTCCCGATCCCAATCCCATTCCCATTTCTGTTCCCGTTCCCGATCTCATTCCCGACCCCGATCCCACTCCCATTCCTGATCCCGATCCTGTTCCCAGTCCCGGTCCTGCCGCTGTTTCCAGGAAATGGCTCTGCTCTCAACCCCGACCCCAAACCCAGCGGGTCAAACACCCCAGATCCTGGGGTCAACTCCCCCCGACCCCAAATCCTGGGGGTTCAAACACTGGGGGGGTCAAACACCCTCAAACCCAAACTCTGGGATGTCAAGCCCTACCCCCCCCCCCCCCAGCCCCGAACCCCAAATTTTAGGATCAAACCCTCCAAATCCCAGATCCTGGGGTGTCAAACACTCCCCAATTCCCAAACGATGGGGTTAAATACCCCTGATTTTGCTGATGCAAAAAAAACTTCTTTTCAGGGTTGGACGACCTGGTTGCGACAGCGGAACCCTTCTAAAAGACGGATGCTAAGAGACATAACCGGTGCTGTGGGAACAGGATTGGGAATTCTAAATAGCATTGATTCAGAAGTATTAATGAACACATTGGCTGCCACCACTAGATTTGACCAAATTCCAACAACCACTGCAGTCGTCCTTCTTGGCCTTGGGAAGACATCAGCGCTTGCTATCAAACATATTACCAAGTTGGGAGGAAGCAAGCGTAAATGATCACAAATTGGTAATTGATGCACTCGGTGCCACACAAAAGAACGTTTCTTTAGCTCTCAGCTGTATCCAGGCTCAATTAGGGATGCAGTCGGTTGCTGCCTCGATTATAAGAGAAGGTGAAGAAGGCACTTTTCCTACTGAGATTGGGAAAATAGTTTGGGACAGTGCCGCTGATTTTGAAAAGGAATTCCAATCCCGGTGGAACCTAGTGAACTTTACCTATGACCCCATCACAAACATAGCCACAGCTTTGGTGTTAACCGTACGTGATGCCTCAAGTGCATTTGGTATTCCCCATCATTGCACTAGGACTGGGACACATATGGAGCCACTGGGAATGTGCTGGGGGCAACTGGGACCACGCTGGGGGCAACTGGGGACAAGGGTGAGTGACTGGGGCCCTGCTGGCAGAGACTGGGATCATACTGGACTCATACTGGGATCTTACTGGGAGTGACTGGGACTATTCTGGGGGCAAGTGGGAGAACTGGGAAAACACTGGATGGCACTGGGAACAACGGGAACAGTGCTGGGGGCAAATTGTATCATAACGGGGAGTGACTGGGAGCAACTGGGCTCCTGCTGGGAGCAGCCCCTGGCGGCCCCGGGAGCCCCGCACCCCTTTCCCGGCCATGCCGCCCCTCCAGCCCCAGCACCCCCCATTGCCGGGGTGCCGGCACTGCCAGGGGTCCCCCCCTCTCGGGTTCCCCGCTGGGGCTTCTGGGGCTCTCCTCTCTCGGGGCTCCCGCTCAGGGCAGCCGCAGCTCTCCCGGGGCTCCCCAAAACCGGTGTCCCCCCGACGGGGCTCTGCCGCCACCCACACTGGGATCCCCCAAAAACACCTCTCGGGGACCCCCCGATGTCCCCCCGAGGGCCAGCTGCGGCTCGGCTTTGGAGCCCTGCCAGCTCCAAACATCCCTCCCAAAGAACCCGAACCCAGGCACCCCCCAGGATATTTGGGCCGAGCTCCCCCTCCCTGGGCACCTGCGGGATGGGGGCGATGCTCCCGGGGTGCTGCGAGCTCAGGCAGCGCCAGGGCCACGCGATTCCCTCTCTCCTCTCCTCCGGCTGCTCCCTGCTGCCGCTGCGCCTCTTCCTCCCTCCCTCCTCCTCCTCCCCCGCTCCGGGATCCTGAACCATGAGGGGAAAGGAGCGAGGAAAGGGCAGAACCGTGAGGGGAAAGGAGCGAGGAAAGGGCTGAACCGTGAGGGGAAAGGAGCGAGGAAAGGGCGGAACCGTGAGGGGAAAGGAGCGGGGCCAGGGGGACGCGCTGTCCTAAAAAAGCCCGGTTTGACCCAAAATCACCCAAAAGGGCATCAAATGCAGCCTACATCCACATGGTTCGGCCTGACACCAACCAAATGGGATTAAAAGTATCCAGAGGGCTCTAAAATCCAACCAAAGGGGCTTAAAACTGCCCCAAGTGTTTTATAGCCCTCAAGAAATGGCTTAAGATCACCCGTAAATCTTTCAAATGTGACTAAAATCCACCCTGAAAGTATCTGGTCCAGCCTAAAATCATCCAAAGGTATCTAAAATCACCAAAATGTCCCTGACACCAACACAAGAAGACCTAAAATCACCCTAAAAAGGCTTGGTTCAACCTAAAATTGCCCAAAGCAGCAAAAAACCCTACTTAAATGCACCCAAAATACACAAAAAAGGGACCTAAAATCACCCACACAGGATTAGGATTCACCCATATGGGCCCAGTTTTTCCTAAACTCACCCAAATGGGCCCCAGCCCCACCCACATGGGCCTAAAATCACCCAAAGGGGTCTGAAATCCCCCCTAAACCCCACCAGATTCGGCCTCAAATCAGCCACAGGGGCTGAAAATCCACCCAAAAAGGCTCGGGATCCCCGCAAGGGATCTGAAGCCCACCCTAAACCTGCCCGCTTCGGCCCAAAATCCCCCAAAGGGGCCGAGCCCGAGGCCGAGCCCGGGATCGGCTCCGGGGTCGCTCCGGGACCTCCGCGTTCGCTCCGGGCAGTTTTGGCCGCGGCCCCGGACGGGCCTGGGCGGGACCGGGAGGGACCAGGGAGGGCTCGGGAGGGGTTTGGGCATCTGGGGCTTTTTTGGGCTTTGGGGAATTGTGTTGGGAGTTTATGGGGAATTGTTGGGGTTTTTGGGGAGAATTATTGGGTTTGGAGGCAGTTGGGGGATTTTGGGGAGTTTGGTTTTGAGGGGTTTTATTGGTGCTTTGAGGGGGAAGTTGTTTTCCTGGGGGTATTTGGGGGTTAATTGAAATTTTTTGTGTTTTCTTTAGAATTTTGGAAGGTTTTACTGGGATTTTGTGGGGATTTTGTGGGATCCTCTGGAATTATTTCTGGGTTTTATTGGGATTTTTAGGGGATTTGGAGGCAATTTATTGGAATTGTGGGGGCATTTAGTGGGATTCTTTGGGGATTTGGGTTTGTTAGGAATTTTAGTGGGGATTAGGGGGGGTTTTGTAGGTTTTTTCTAGGTTGTTGTCAAGATTTCTTTGGACTCGTGAGTATTTTGTGGGGCTTGTTGTGGTTTTGGAGACATTTTTGGGAGGATTTGTGGGGTTTAATTGGGATTTTGTGGGCTTTTATTGGGATTCGAGGGTGTTCTAATGGGAATTTGTGAAATTTAATTGCGATTTCATGGGGTTTATTGGGACTTTCAGGGGTTTAAAGGAGACTTTGGTGCCTCTCAGCCCTTCCCCACACCCTGGGACAACTCCAAAGCCCCCCAAAATTCCACTGAAACCCCCCAAAATCCCCCAAAAATCCCAATTAAAAACTCCTAAACACCAAAGAATCCCACAAAATCCCAATGGAACCCACCAAAATTTAAAAAAAAAAAAAAAAAAAAACAAAAAAAAAAACAAAAAAACGCCCAAAAATTTCAATAAACCCCCCAAAAAATAACCACCCCAAAACCCTAAAAAATCCCTAAAATCCAAAATCCTCAAAACCCACAAAACCCCCATAACCCCACAAACCCAGTAGTTCTCTCCAAAATCCAATAATTCCCCCTAATCTCCCAACAAAATCCCCCAAAGCCCATACATGCCGCCAAAATCTCCCCAAAATCCCCCCAGAGCGCCCCAGACTCACCGGGGGCAGTCCTGGATCAGGGGGCACCGGCCGGTGGAACAGGAGCCACCTCAGGGGGCCCGCGGTGCTTTTTGGGGAGGGGGCACCATGGGAAACCCCCCAAAAATGGGGGGGGGGAACCCCTGTGGCACCCCCTCCCCAGAAAGCCCTCTCCCCCGGTTCAGGAATAGCCAAATTCAAGAAAATGTAAACCAGGCTTGACTTTCCAGAAATTATTTTTGGCCGGGTTTAGCTGCACCCTCCAGGCTCAGGATCACCGGTGTATTTGCAGGTTTTGCTCTGCATCATCAGCCTGCCCAGACTCTGCTCGGTGTTTCACAAATGGAGAAGACAATGGATATTGTGCCAAGCTTCCTTGCAAACAGCAACACCTGCATCAGCATGACAGAAAAGAAGGGAAAAAAAAAAAAAAAAAATAATCAGCGGTTAGAACAGAGCCAGTGTCCCACCATCTTCCCCTCCACTGTTATTACAGAGGCAAACCTGGGCCTAAAGCTTCCACCTCTCAGTTCCTGATGCTGTTTGACTTCAGCCTTGACTCCCCCTGATCTACCTGACTGCCGTCCAAGTGGGGCTGGGGATGCTCAGCCTGGAAAGAGGAGACACTGGGGAGGCCTCAGTGCAGCTCTGCAGGACTGGAAGGGTCCCACAGGAAAGACGGGGACAGTGTTCAGCCGGGCCCGTGGCAACAGGACAAGGGGGGATGGCTTTCAACTGCAGGAGGCTGATTGAAGTTGGATCTGAGGGAGCTGCTCTTTTACACGGAGGCTGCTGAGGCACTGGCCCAGGCTGTGGATGCCCCATCCTTGGCAACAGGGCTGTGAGCAGCATGGGCTGGGGAAGATTGCTCAGCTCGGAACAAGATGCTCTTTAGATCCACTGTGATGTCACAGATGTGATGTTCCAGCAGGAACTTCCAGCGTCCAGCAAAGAGCACAACACAACCACTGGCCCTTGTGTCAGCCCACCCTGTGCCAGCCCTCATGCCAGCTCACCCTTCACCATGTTCCCTGTCACTCTTCTCGTCACCTGCGCCCTGATACTCCCATCAGTCCTGAAAGCTCTCTGTTGCCTGGATTTTGTCATCCGTCCCTGCAGGATGCTCACATTTGTCCTGAGGAAGGTACAGTGCCATTCCATGGAGGTGGACACCCCCCAGCTGCCCGGCTGGGCTGGAGTTCTGTGGGGATGGGGTGGGACAGGGACCCCACTCTGAGGTGTTGCTACCTCTGCAGGCTGTCACCGAGAGAGAGGACGAGATGGAGGTGGACATGCAGGCTGATAGAGAGGAGGACATGGAAGTGGATGGCGAAGAGAGTGGAGACAATGCGATGGAGGTGGACATGGAGATTGATACAGAGGAGGAGATGGAAGTGGATGGAGAAGAGAGTGGAGAGGACGAGATGGAGGTGGACATGCAGATGGATACAGAGGAGGAGATGGAAGTGGATGGAGAAGAGACTGGAGAGGAAGAGACGGAGGTGGACATGGAGATTGATACAGAGGAGAAGATGGAAGTGGATGGAGAAGAGACTGGAGAGGAAGAGATGGAGGTGGACATGCAGATGGATCCAGAGGAGGAGATGGAAGTGGATGGAGAAGAGACTGGTGAAGAAGAGATGGAGGTAGATGTGGAAGAGGAGATGGACGTGGAAATGGAAGAGTACCTTGAGGACATGGACATTGATGAGAAAGATGAGGAAGAGGCCATGATCTTGGGATGAAGAGCAATACCAGCAGCAGGACAGGCATGTGGTCCCCACAGGCAGAGCGGGTCCCCTGCTGCCAGGCTGGGACTGGGCTGGGTGGTCCCTGCTCAGGGATGTGGGACCCGGTGCATTGGGTTCTGGTGGCCATCCCCAGCCTGTGCTGCGCTTGCTGGGCCAGCCTGGGGGCACATGGAAGAGCCCTCTCTGCCTGATTGGAGTGACCGTGCCTCTTGCTTTTCCTCAAGGACCGATGGAGATCCCGGACTGAGATGCCACCCTTTTGTACATACGTTGTAGAGTTTGTTGTTGTCTTTAGGCTATAGGTTTTAGGGCTTCTTTTTGTCTTCTGTAAATACGTTTCATAGACTTTTGTTAGATATGTTCTTAGGTATATATGTTCCATAGATAGTTGTTGTTACAAATATTCTTACAATGTAAATGTGTTCTGTGTTTTCTTTGCTGTTTTTCTGAAAATAAACAAGCTTTATTTTTCACACCCCAGTTCTCTTTCCATTTGCTTCAGGCACAGGTAGCATTTGCAAAGTTGTGGTTTCCGCTTGCTCCAGGTTCCCAGGGCTGGAGGTCGGTGGGGGCACAGCCACAAGCTTTTGTTTGGGGGCAATATTGGGAAGGGGGTGGGAGAGGGGGCACAGGGGGAGGTGGGACCCACTGAGGCTCCCCCAGGTCACCCCAGGACCCCCAGGCCCCGTCCCAGCCCCCCCAGTTCCCTCCACAGCCCCGGCTGAGGGGGGCTCAGCCCAGGAGCCGCCGTCGTTCGGGGCTCCCCCGAGGGCAGCCGCCAACGGGAGAGCTCCCGGCTCGGAGAGGCCCCAGCAGAGGAGGGGATCTTGTCCCTCCTCGAGGGCCCTGAAGGGTCTTCAGGCCCCTCTGAAGAGGAGTTTTTCTCTTTTTAGGGATGTTTGGGGGGACCTCACCCCTCCAAGGGTGTTTTTTCCTCCCCATTTTCAGGTGTTTGTGGGGCCACAGCCCCACAAGCCCCTTTTCAGGGGTGATCATGACAGCTTTAAGTGACATTTTTCTGGGGGACTCACTCCAAGCCGCTGTAGGGGATGTTTTGCCCCCCAGGGTGGATTTTTGGGGTTTAAGGGCCCCCGCTCTGGTCGGGTCCCACTCTAACTCCCCTGAAGAGGCCAACACCACTCCTGCTGATTCCGGCAGCGGAGCCCTAGGAGGGTTGTAAGAGTTGAAATTTTTAAATTTCATTTTTATTCTATTTTATTTAAATTCAAATTTATTGATTTTTAGTTTTATTATAACTCGTTGAGAGGACAGCAAGGACATTCAAGGGCAGGAACATTTTTTCCTGGCTGGTGACTGGAATTTCAGACCCTGGCAGTGTGTGCAGAACCACACAGACTGGGATCAAACATGGGCTGGGATCACCTGGACTGAGATCCTATGGACTGGGACCATATGGAATGGGACCATAGGGATCAGGACGGTACACACTGGGATAAACTGGGTTGAGATTATATGGACTGGGACCACATCGACTGGGATTGCACAGACTGGGATCCCATGGACTGGGAAAAAGCATTGGCTACCATTGGCTACCATCCACATAGAAAGGTGGCCACCTCAAGTTGTCTTGATCCTTTTTGGGTGTCCCATCCCCCTCTTTCCCCCGCCTTCCCCATCGTTCCCCCAGTCCCCGCTCCCCTCCCCCGTGTTTGGTTTTGGGGGTTCCAGGCCCCTCCTGCTCCGTGGGGGGGTCCCGATCCCTCTTTGGTTTAATTTGGGGCCCCCAACCCCTTCTCACCGCGACCCCCGCGGCCGGGGGGGCTCTCAGCACCACCAGTGCCACCAGTCCGGCCCCAGCTGCCCCCGCACGCCCCATCCCCATCCCCAGGGTCACCTCCCCCCTCCCCAAATTCCGCTCCCGGGGAGCGCTGGGCGCTGCGGGTCCGCCTGGCGACTGAGGAGTCATCGAGAACAAGCGCTCTGATTGGCTAGAAATGGCCCCGCGCAGTCTCTGATTGGCTAGCGCATTGAGAAGCGCTGTGATCTGCCTGGCAACCGATGAGCAGCGCTATCGCAGGCGCTGATTGCCTGAAAATCGCCGGCCCGGCAACTGAGTTGTCAGCAGCGCCGCGCGCTCTGATTGGCCAGGAGCTGTTTTGGGGTGGGGACGGGGGGAACTGGGGACCCCCAGGAGCCCCCCGGCTTTGGGGGTTTCCATCCCCCCTCGGCCCTCGGGGCGGCCCTGGGGCCACCCCAACACCCCCAAAGTGGGGAGGGTCCCCGGAGCCCTTTGGATCCCCCAAAAATGGGCTGGAAGCGGCAGGAGCCGCCCCAAAAAGGGATTGAAGGGTCCGGTCCGGGAATGGGGGAGGCTCCGGGGATGGCTCCGATCCGGATCGGGGCGGGCTGGGATTGAGGGAGGGTCCGCTCAGCGACTGGGGAGGGGTCTGGGACTGGGTCAGGGGCTGGCATTGGGGAGGGTTTGGGAATTGGGGAGGGTTCTGGGATTGAGGGGATTGGTCTATCTCGGGATTGGGGCAGGGTCGCTCCCTGGGGGAGGGGTCCATTATTGGGCCAGGGCCTCTCCCCTTCCCGAGCCCAATCCCGTTCCTGATCCTGTTCCCGATCCCAATCCCATTCCCATTTCTGTTCCCGTTCCCGATCTCATTCCCGACCCCGATCCCACTCCCATTCCCGATCCCGATCCTGTTCCCAGTCCCGGTCCCCGCCGCTGTTTCCAGGAAATGGCTCTGCTCTCAACCCCGACCCCAAACCCAGCGGGTCAAACACCCCAGATCCTGGGGTCAACTCTCCCCGACCCCAAATCCTGGGGGTTCAAACACTGGGGGGGTCAAACACCCTCAAACCCAAACTCTGGGATGTCAAGCCCTACCCCCCCCCCCCCAGCCCCGAACCCCAAATTTTAGGATCAAACCCTCCAAATCCCAGATCCTGGGGTGTCAAACACTCCCCAATTCCCAAACGATGGGGTTAAATACCCCTGATTTTGCTGATGCAAAAAAAACTTCTTTTCAGGGTTGGACGACCTGGTTGCGACAGCGGAACCCTTCTAAAAGACGGATGCTAAGAGACATAACCGGTGCTGTGGGAACAGGATTGGGAATTCTAAATAGCATTGATTCAGAAGTATTAATGAACACATTGGCTGCCGCCACCACTAGATTTGACCAAATTCCAACAACCACTGCAGTCGTCCTTCTTGGCCTTGGGAAGACATCAGCGCTTGCTATCAAACATATTACCAAGTTGGGAGGAAGCAAGCGTAAATGATCACAAATTGGTAATTGATGCACTCGGTGCCACACAAAAGAACGTTTCTTTAGCTCTCAGCTGTATCCAGGCTCAATTAGGGATGCAGTCGGTTGCTGCCTCGATTATAAGAGAAGGTGAAGAAGGCACTTTTCCTACTGAGATTCGGAAAATAGTTTGGGACAGTGCCGCTGATTTTGAAAAGGAATTCCAATCCCGGTGGAACCTAGTGAACTTTACCTATGACCCCATCACAAACATAGCCACAGCTTTGGTGTTAACCGTACGTGATGCCTCAAGTGCGTTTGGTATTCCCCATCATTGCACTAGGACTGGGACACATATGGAGCCACTGGGAATGTGCTGGGGGCAACTGGGACCACGCTGGGGGCAACTGGGGACAAGGGTGAGTGACTGGGGGCCCTGCTGGCAGAGACTGGGATCATACTGGACTCATACTGGGATCTTACTGGAGTGACTGGGACTATTCTGGGGGCAAGTGGGAGAACTGGGAAAACACTGGATGGCACTGGGAACAACGGGAACAGTGCTGGGGGCAAATTGTATCATAACGGGGACTGACTGGCAGCAACTGGGCTCCTGCTGGGAGCAGCCCCTGGCGGCCCCGGGAGCCCCGCACCCCCTTTCTCCCGGCCATGCCGCCCCTCCAGCCCCAGCACCCCCCATTGCCGGGGTGCCGGCACTGCCAGGGGTCCCCCCCTCTCGGGTTCCCCGCTGGGGCTTCTGGGGCTCTCCTCTCTCGGGGCTCCCGCTCAGGGCAGCCGCGGCTCTCCCGGGGCTCCCCAAAACCGGTGTCCCCCCGACGGGGCTCTGCCGCCACCCACACTGGGATGCCCCCGAAAACACCTCTCGGGGACCCCCCGATGTCCCCCCGAGGGCCAGCTGCGGCTCGGCTTTGGAGCCCTGCCAGCTCCAAACATCCCTCCCAAAGAACCCGAACCCAGGCACCCCCCAGGATATTTGGGCCGAGCTCCCCCTCCCTGGGCACCTGCGGGATGGGGGCGATGCTCCCGGGGTGCTGCGAGCTCAGGCAGCGCCAGGGCCACGCGATTCCTTCTCTCCTCTCCTCCGGCTGCTCCCTGCTGCCGCTGCGCCTCTTCCTCCCTCCCTCCTCCTCCTCCCCCGCTCCGGGATCCTGAACCATGAGGGGAAAGGAGCGAGGAAAGGGCAGAACCGTGAGGGGAAAGGAGCGGGGCCAGGGGGACGCGCTGTCCTAAAAAAGCCCGGTTTGACCCAAAATCACCCAAAAGGGCATCAAATGCAGCCTACATCCACATGGTTCGGCCTGACACCAACCAAATGGGATTAAAAGTATCCAGAGGGCTCTAAAATCCAACCCAAGGGGCTTAAAACTGCCCCAAGTGTTTTATAGCCCTCAAGAAAATGGCTTAAGATCACCCGTAAATCTTTCAAATGTGACTAAAATCCACCCTGAAAGTATCTGGTCCAGCCTAAAATCATCCAAAGGTATCTAAAATCACCAAAATGTCCCTGACACCAACACAAGAAGACCTAAAATCACCCTAAAAAGGCTTGGTTCAACCTAAAATTGCCCAAAGCAGCAAAAAACCCTACTTAAATGCACCCAAAATACACAAAAAAGGGACCTAAAATCACCCACACAGGATTAGGATTCACCCATAAGGGCCCAGTTTTTCCTAAACTCACCCAAATGGGCCCCAGCCCCACCCACATGGGCCTAAAATCACCCAAAGGGGTCTGAAATCCCCCCTAAACCCCACCAGATTCGGCCTCAAATCAGCCACAGGGGCTGAAAAATCCACCCAAAAAGGCTCGGGATCCCCGCAAGGGATCTGAAGCCCACCCTAAACCTGCCCGCTTCGGCCCAAAATCCCCCAAAGGGGCCGAGCCCGAGGCCGAGCCCGGGATCGGCTCCGGGGTGGCTCCGGGACCTCCGCGTCCGCTCCGGGCAGTTTTGGCCGCGGCCCCAGACGGGCCTGGGCGGGACCGGGAGGGACCAGGGAGGGCTCGGGAGGGGTTTGGGCATCTGGGGCTTTTTTGGGCTTTGGGGAATTGTGTTGGGAGTTTATGGGGAATTGTTGGGGTTTTTGGGGAGAATTATTGGGTTTGGAGGCAGTTGGGGGATTTTGGGGAGTTTGGTTTTGAGGGGTTTTATTGGTGCTTTGAGGGGGAAGTTGTTTTCCTGGGGGTATTTGGGGGTTAATTGAAATTTTTTGTGTTTTCTTTAGAATTTTGGAAGGTTTTACTGGGATTTTGTGGGGATTTTGTGGGATCCTCTGGAATTATTTCTGGGTTTTATTGGGATTTTTAGGGGATTTGGAGGCAATTTATTGGAATTGTGGGGGCATTTAGTGGGATTCTTTGGGGATTTGGGTTTGTTAGGAATTTTAGTGGGGATTAGGGGGGGTTTTGTAGGTTTTTTCTAGGTTGTTGTCAAGATTTCTTTGGACTCGTGAGTATTTTGTGGGGCTTGTTGTGGTTTTGGAGACATTTTTGGGAGGATTTGTGGGGTTTAATTGGGATTTTGTGGGCTTTTATTGGGATTCGAGGGTGTTCTAATGGGAATTTGGGAAATTTAATTGCGATTTCATGGGGTTTATTGGGACTTTCAGGGGTTTAAAGGAGACTTTGGTGCCTCTCAGCCCTTCCCCACACCCTGGGACAACTCCAAAGCCCCCCAAAATTCCACTGAAACCCCCCAAAATCCCCCCAAAAATCCCAATTAAAAACTCCTAAACACCAAAGAATCCCACAAAATCCCAATGGAACCCACCAAAATTAAAAAAAAAAAAAAAAAAAAAAAAAAAAAAAACCACAAAAAAAAAAACGCCCAAAAATTTCAATAAACCCCCCAAAAAATAACCACCCCCAAAACCCTAAAAAATCCCTAAAATCCAAAATCCTCAAAACCCACAAAACCCCCATAACCCCACAAACCCAGTAATTCTCTCCAAAATCCAATAATTCCCCCTAATCTCCCAACAAAATCCCCCAAAGCCCATACATGCCGCCAAAATCTCTCCAAAATCCGCCCAGAGCGCCCCAGACTCACCGGGGGCAGTCCTGGATCAGGGGGCACCGGCCGGTGGAACAGGAGCCACCTCAGGGGGCCCGCGGTGCTTTTTGGGGAGGGGGCACCATGGGAAACCCCCCAAAAATGGGGGGGGGGGGAACCCCTGTGGCACCCCCTCCCCAGAAAGCCCTCTCCCCCGGTTCAGGAATAGCCAAATTCAAGAAAATGTAAACCAGGCTTGACTTTCCAGAAATTATTTTTGGCCGGGTTTAGCTGCACCCTCCAGGCTCAGGATCACCGGTGTATTTGCAGGTTTTGCTCTGCATCATCAGCCTGCCCAGACTCTGCTCGGTGTTTCACAAATGGAGAGACAATGGATATTGTGCCAAGCTTCCTTGCAAACAGCAACACCTGCATCAGCATGACAGAAAAGAAGGGAAAAAAAAAAAAAAAGAAAATAATCAGCGGTTAGAACAGAGCCAGTGTCCTACCATCTTCCCCTCCACTGTTATTATAGAGGCAAACCTGGGCCTAAAGCTTCCACCTCTCAGTTCCTGATGCTGTTTGACTTCAGCCTTGACTCCCCCTGATCTACCTGACTGCCGTCCAAGTGGGGCTGGGGATGCTCAGCCTGGAAAGAGGAGACACTGGGGAGGCCTCCCTGCAGCTCTGCAGGACTGGAAGGGTCCCACAGGAAAGACGGGGACAGTGTTCAGCCGGGCCCGTGGCAACAGGACAAGGGGGGATGGCTTTCAACTGCAGGAGGCTGATTGAAGTTGGATCTGAGGGAGCTGCTCTTTTACACGGAGGCTGCTGAGGCACTGGCCCAGGCTGTGGATGCCCCATCCTTGGCAACAGGGCTGTGAGCAGCATGGGCTGGGGAAGATTGCTCAGCTCGGAACAAGATGCTCTTTAGATCCACTGTGATGTCACAGATGTGATGTTCCAGCAGGAACTTCCAGCGTCCAGCAAAGAGCACAACACAACCACTGGCCCTTGTGTCAGCCCACCCTGTGCCAGCCCTCGTGCCAGCTCACCCTTCACCATGTTCCCTGTCACTCTTCTCGTCACCTGCGCCCTGATACTCCCATCAGTCCTGAAAGCTCTCTGTTGCCTGGATTTTGTCATCCGTCCCTGCAGGATGCTCACATTTGTCCTGAGGAAGGTACAGTGCCATTCCATGGAGGTGGACACCCCCCAGCTGCCCGGCTGGGCTGGAGTTCTGTGGGGATGGGGTGGGACAGGGACCCCACTCTGAGGTGTTGCTACCTCTGCAGGCTGTCACCGAGAGAGAGGACGAGATGGAGGTGGACATGCAGGCTGATAGAGAGGAGGACATGGAAGTGGATGGAGAAGAGAGTGGAGACAATGCGATGGAGGTGGACATGGAGATTGATACAGAGGAGGAGATGGAAGTGGATGGAGAAGAGAGTGGAGAGGAAGAGATGGAGGTGGACATGCAGATGGATCCAGAGGAGGAGATGGAAGTGGATGGAGAAGAGAGTGGAGAGGAAGAGATGGAGGTGGACATGGAGATTGATACAGAGGAGGAGATGGAAGTGGATGGAGAAGAGAGTGGAGAGGAAGAGATGGAGGTGGACATGCAGATGGATCCAGAGGAGGAGATGGAAGTGGATGGAGAAGAGACTGGTGAAGAAGAGATGGAGGTAGATGTGGAAGAGGAGATGGACGTGGAAATGGAAGAGTACCTTGAGGACATGGACATTGATGAGAAAGATGAGAAAGAGGCCATGATCTTGGGATGAAGAGCAATACCAGCAGCAGGACAGGCATGTGGTCCCCACAGGCAGAGCGGGTCCCCTGCTGCCAGGCTGGGGACTGGGCTGGGTGGTCCCTGCTCAGGGATGTGGGACCCGGTGCATTGGGTTCTGGTGGCCATCCCCAGCCTGTGCTGCGCTTGCTGGGCCAGCCTGGGGGCACATGGAAGAGCCCTCTCTGCCTGATTGGAGTGACCGTGCCTCTTGCTTTTCCTCAAGGACCGATGGAGATCCCGGACAGAGATGCCACCCTTTTGTACATACCTTGTAGAGTTTGTTGTTGTCTTTAGGCTATAGGTTTTAGGGCTTCTTTTTGTCTTCTGTAAATACGTTTCATAGACTTTTGTTAGATATGTTCTTAGGTATATACGTTCCATAGATAGTTGTTGTTACAAATATTCTTACAATGTAAATGTGTTCTGTGTTTTCTTTGCTGTTTTTCTGAAAATAAACAAGCTTTATTTTTCACACCCCAGTTCTCTTTCCATTTGCTTCAGGCACAGGTAGCATTTGCAAAGTTGTGGTTTCCCGCTTGCTCCAGGTTCCCAGGGCTGGAGGTCGGTGGGGGCACAGCCACAAGCTTTTGTTTGGGGGCAATATTGGGAAGGGGGTGGGAGAGGGGGCACAGGGGGAGGTGGGACCCACTGAGGCTCCCCCAGGTCACCCCAGGACCCCCAGGCCCCGTCCCAGCCCCCCCAGTTCCCTCCACAGCCCCGGCTGAGGGGGGCTCAGCCCAGGAGCCGCCGTCGTTCGGGGCTCCCCCGAGGGCAGCCGCCAACGGGAGAGCTCCCGGCTCGGAGAGGCCCCAGCAGAGGAGGGGATCTTGTCCCTCCTCGAGGGCCCTGAAGGGTCTTCAGGCCCCTCTGAAGAGGAGTTTTTCTCTTTTTAGGGATGTTTGGGGGGACCTCACCCCTCCAAGGGTGTTTTTTCCTCCCCCATTTTCAGGTGTTTGTGGGGCCACAGCCCCACAAGCCCCTTTTCAGGGGTGATCATGACAGCTTTAAGTGACATTTTTCTGGGGGACTCACTCCAAGCCGCTGTAGGGGATGTTTTGCCCCCCAGGGTGGATTTTTGGGGTTTAAGGGCCCCCGCTCTGGTCGGGTCCCACTCTAACTCCCCTGAAGAGGCCAACACCACTCCTGCTGATTCCGGCAGCGGAGCCCTAGGAGGGTTGTAAGAGTTGAAATTTTTAAATTTCATTTTTATTCTATTTTATTTAAATTCAAATTTATTGATTTTTAGTTTTATTATAACTCGTTGAGAGGACAGCAAGGACATTCAAGGGCAGGAACATTTTTTCCTGGCTGGTGACTGGAATTTCAGACCCTGGCAGTGTGTGCAGAACCACACAGACTGGGATCAAACATGGGCTGGGATCACCTGGACTGAGATCCTATGGACTGGGACCATATGGAATGGGACCATAGGGATCAGGACGGTACACACTGGGATAAACTGGGTTGAGATTATATGGACTGGGGACCACATCGACTGGGATTGCACAGACTGGGATCCCATGGACTGGGAAAAAGCTACCATCCACATAGAAAGGTGGCCACCTCAAGTTGTCTTGATCCTTTTTGGGTGTCCCATCCCCCTCTTTCCCCGCCTTCCCCATCGTTCCCCCAATCCCCGCTCCCCTCCCCCGTGTTTGGTTTTGGGGGTTCCAGGCCCCTCCTGCTCCGTGGGGGGGTCCCGATCCCTCTTTGGTTTAATTTGGGGCCCCCAACCCCTTCTCACCGCGACCCCCGCGGCCGGGGGGGGCTCTCAGCACCACCAGTGCCACCAGTCCGGCCCCAGCTGCCCCCGCACGCCCCATCCCCATCCCCAGGGTCACCTCCCCCCTCCCCAAATTCCGCTCCCGGGGAGCGCTGGGCGCTGCGGGTCCGCCTGGCGACTGAGGAGTCATCGAGAACAAGCGCTCTGATTGGCTAGAAATGGCCCCGCGCAGTCTCTGATTGGCTAGCGCATTGAGAAGCGTTTTGATCTGCCTGGCAACCGATGAGCAGCGCTATCGCAGGCGCTGATTGCCTGAAAATCGCCGGCCCGGCAACTGAGTTGTCAGCAGCGCCGCGCGCTCTGATTGGCCAGGAGCTGTTTTGGGGTGGGGACGGGGGGAACTGGGGACCCCCAGGAGCCCCCCGGCTTTGGGGGTTTCCATCCCCCCTCGGCCCTCGGGGCGGCCCTGGGGCCACCCCAACAC